>NC_138908.1:85556193-85869733 GCF_965231255.1 Vanellus vanellus | reverse complement strand
GGGACGGGGACGGGGGGGGGGCGCGGCCAAGCGCGTAGGAACCGCGGCGCTACCGGCTCCGCCGCCGGGGCTCCCCCCCGCAGCAGCAAAGGGAAAGACGGGAGAGCGCTGGTGCGGGGGAGGGCGGACGGATCGCAGCGAGAGGAGGGAAAGAGGAGGTGGGGGGGGGGAAGAAGGAAAGGAGGAAAAAAAAAAAAAAAGAAAAAAAAAAAAAAAAACAAAACGCCAAGCCAAGAAAGGGAGGAGGAGGAGGAAGGAGGGGAAGGAAGGCAGGAAGGAGGAGAGAGGAGGAAAGAAAAAAAAAAAAAACACACACACACACACCCCCTCCCCCCGAAAAAAAAAAAAGCCAAACCACCCAGCCCGAAGCAGGGAGGCAGCCGCGGCGGCAGCAGGAGAGGGGCGCCGGCGGGGCTGACCCGCGCCCCAGGTAAGCACCGGCGCGGAGGGGCGCGGAGGGGCGCGGAGGGGAGGTGGGGGGAGCTGGGGGGGGGGACGGGGGACAGCCCGGCACCCCCCTCCCCCCTCTCCAGGCGGCAGCACGCTGCTGGGGGAGAAGGAGGGGACACAGCCCCACTTTTTTTTTTTTCTTATTTTTCTTTCTTTCTTTTCGTAGCAGCCGGATCAAGACTCCGTGTGTGCGTGGATTAAAAAGCTTTGGGAAGAAGGAGGGAAAAAAACCCAAAACCAAAACCAACAAAACGACCCCTAAAAAACCCAGAAAACCAACAAGCAAAACCACCCAAACCCCCGCATCAGGACGACCTGGGCTTTAAAAAGGGATACAACACTCTGGATGCGCCTCGTCCTTCTCTTTTGTGACAGATGCTCGAAGCGATTCCGACGTCCGAATTTTAGGGTTGGTGTTTGGGGGTTTTAATTTTTTAGTGTATTTTTTATATATATATATATAATTTTTTTTTTTTAATTATTTGATAGACAGCGTTTGGGCTCGCTTTTTTCCTTTTTTATCTTTCGATTCTGCCCTGCCTCGCATCAATCCCGTCTCCCCTCCGCCTCCCCCCCCCCCCACTCCTCCTCCCTTCCCACCCCTCACCCCCCCCTTTCCCCCCCCCCCCCCCCCCCCAGCACTGGCGGGTTGATGGGAGCCGCGGCCCCCGGGAGGCCGAGGATCCCCCGCGGCTCCAGCCGCGCTCCGCACCCGCGCAGGGCGGCGCGGCGCCGGCAGCCTCCGCCCGCCTCCCTTTAGCGCGATGCGCCGCGGATTGTAAGCCGGCCTTTTTTTTTTTTTTTTTTTTTTAAATTTTATTTATTTTTTTTTTTTTTTCTTTTCTTTTTTGGGCAAAACCAACGCGCTCAGCGGCTCCCCCCCCCTTCCCTCTTCCCCTCCCCCCCTCCGTGTGTTTTTTTTTTTTTTTGCGGAATTTTAATTTTTTTTTAAATTTTTTTTTTTGGCTTTTTTTTTTTTTTTTTTTTTTTTCGCAGCGGGCAGAGGCGAGGGCCGGCGCAGCCCCCCCCCCTCCCTCACCCCCCTCCCGCGGGAGGCGGTGGGATCCGCGGCCCCCAGCGCGGAGACTGGCGCATGCCACAGCCCGCCTCGGCCCCGCCGCCGCCGCCGCCGCCGCCGCCTTCCCCCCGCCGCCCGCCGCCTGCCGCTGCCCGCCGCCGCCGCCGCGTCCCGGCTCCCGGCCCCTTCATGCGCGGCGGACGACATGCCCGTTTTGTAGCCGGGGTCCCCTCCTCTCCTCCCGCATGTTCAGGACCAAACGCTCGGTGCTCGTTCGGCGGCTTTGGCGGAGCCGCGCGCCCGGCGGCGGCGAGGAGGAGGAGGAGGCGGCGGCGGGCGGCGAACCCGGGGCGGCGGCGGCGGCCGAGGCCCGGGCGCATGTGTGCGGCGGGGGGCGCGGGTGCTGCCCGGGCAAAGCGGGCCGAGGCGGGCGGGCGGCGGCGGCGGCGGCGGCGGGCGCGGAGGCGGAATTGAAGGCGCTGACCCACGCCGTGCTGAAGCGGCTGAAGGAGCGGCAGCTGGAGGGGTTGCTGCACGCCGTGGAGTCCCGCGGCGGGGCGCGGACCCCCTGCCTGCTGCTGCCCGCCAAGGCCGACTGCCGGCTGGGGCAGCACTGGTACCCGCTGCCGCTGCTGCTCTGCAAAGTGTTCCGCTGGCCCGACCTCCGCCACTGCTCCGAAGTCAAGCGGTTATGTTGCTGTGAATCCTACGGCAAGGCTCACCCCGCCGAGCTCGTCTGCTGCAACCCGCACCACCTCAGCCGGCTCTGCGAGCTCGGTAGGCGGCGGGGGGGGGGAGGGGGGGGGTGGAACGAAGGAGGAGGGTGGTGGTGGTGGTGGGGATAGAACCGGGGATGGGGGACACACACACACACCGGGATGCGGGCGACGCGGGGGATGCTCACCTCATCGCCCGCTCAACTTTTCCCCTCGTTCGACCCCCCCCGCAACTTCGCAGCGCTGTTTTATGTACATTTTTATATTTAGGGGAGGGGGTGACCCCCTCCGCCACTCTCCCCCCGTCCCCCCCCTCCAACACCCCCCCCCCCCCCCCCCCCATGCCTCCCCGCCGCTGCCCGGGGAGGGGGTTGGGGAAGGGGAGGGGAGGGGGGGGGGGATTAGGGGCCGCCTGGCGCGGCCCGGCCCCGGTCCCGCCGCTCCGCGGCTCCGCCGAGCCAAGGAGGCCCCGATCAGACAGCCCGAGCGGCAGATAGGAGGGAGACTGGCGCCAGACGGCCCCTTTTGTTTATCTGACAGCTAAATATCAAGGCAATCACCGCCTCGCTGCCCTGCCTCCAACCCCCAGAGCTAAGACAAACAGTTTTGCTAAAAGAATGCCACTGTTATCATAAGTTCCTATCTTTTTTTTTTTTCTTTTTCTTTTTTTTTTTTTTTTTTTTCCTTTCTCATGGCTCTGCCTTTATTTTCTCTGTACTTTTCTAATTCCAGAGTCTCCCCCTCCACCCTACTCCAGATATCCGATGGATTTTCTCAAACCAACTGGTAAGTGGACTTTTCTTTTGGGGTTGTTTTTTTAAACGGATTAAAAAAAAAAAGGGACCCCCCCCCCCAAAAAAAAAAAAAATATAAAAGATCCCCTTGCTCAGGGGAAACATCTCCTGCTTGTGTCATGCCGTGATGCGTTTCGCTTTTGGGCTGCTTCGAGTGCTTTTGTACCTCCTGATACCCCCGGCTGAATTAATCTATAATTCATCTAAGACTTCCCAAAGTCTTCATTTCTCTGAGACTTCCCAAAGTAGGATTTTCAAACTCTGGCAGGATGGATTGCAGTGCACCACAGGCCTTCGCCGCTGCTCCAGTCGTTCGGAAAGCCAGGAAAAACCACAGGCTCCCGTTGTAAAGGGCAGCGCTCCTGCACCCCTGGGTGAATTTGTAGGGATTTAGGTTGGGATCCAGCTCAGCATCTCCCTGCTGGCTGGGAATCCCAGGGAGCAAACGGAGCTGGTGGAAGTCTTGCTGTGTGTTAAAGGACCTTAATCCCGCCTCGTCAGGTTGAAAACAGTAGGAAAGGGGGTTGAAAAGTTATATATATATTTTTTTTCCCATTTTTCCCCCCCTTTTTTTTTTTTAGCCTGGCTCTGCGTGCCTGTTGCTTGGAATTGAGTGTCAGGGTGCCAGGGGAGAAGCCCATTTGAGGCTGGCACCAGTTCTTTTGCGGTTGTCTGCGTAAACTCTGGGTTGGCAGCGAGCGCGCCGGGTGGGAGATAAATGGGGCTGGAAGAAGGAGGAGAGGTGGGGAGAATGGGAAACCGGGGGACGGGCTGGGGGCAGGGGGGGAAGGAGCAGCTCCCGGTTCCCCGAGGATTTGGGGATGGCGATTTGGGGATGGGGAGTGGTTGTGCTGGAGGACGGTTGGTCTGGGTGGTCGCGTCCCTCGGGCGAGGAGTGGCATGGCTTGAAGTACATCAAGACCGGTATCGGGTCATTTTAAATTTTTTTTTTTTGGCCAAAAGAGCGGTTTCTGTAAAATCACTGCTCTTCAGTTTCTCAGGACTGAAAGAAACCCCCAAACTTGAGGTTGCTTGGGGCACGTGGGGTACCGTTGCGGGGTCCCATCCCGCCCCGCTGCGGGTGGACTGTTGTTTTTCCCTTCCGAGAAACATTAATAAAGTCTTTTTATGCCTTGTGGAAATAAGCAAAGCTGTTTAACAAACAGTTGGGTTGCAAAACATGAAATATTTTGCCTCGGCGTGAAAAAAACAGGAGATAAAGGCTCATGAATGAAAGAGGGATATCGGGAGCGGGTTCAGCATCCCGAGCCCGGACCGGGATGCAGAAGGGTTGTTCCGTAATAGACTCCGAGGCTCTGTTGTCCTCAAGTTTTGCGGGTTTGGGTGAGATTGGGAACGTTTCAACTGTGTCACTGCAGCGCTCCCCCAAAAGTTTCTATTTCTGCCTTTATTGCCTTTCTTTCTACCCAAGGGCGATGCCGGTACGGGATGCAGAGGGGTCGGGAGCTGCAAGGAGAGAAGGGTTAAAGCTCGCCTTGGGTTTCCTGTAAAGATGTTCGGATAAATCTATTAGCAGGGTTTAAACATCCAATCTGCCTCTGCCAGGACCTCATTTTCAGTTAGCCGAGTGATATATTTATTCATTAGCAAGTGTTGACATAAGGTAGCAAAATGTGTGTAAACAGAAAAGCCGCAGAACATGAATGTGCCATTTCGAAAGGAAAAGTTATTCCTATCGGCCAATAGGAAGTGATTAACGCTGCCCATCGGAAACGCAGAAACAACTGGGTTACTCACCAAAAAGTCCTCCTTTTTTTTTTTTTTTCCTTTTTTTTTTTTTTCCCCCCCCTTTTTAAAAGAAAAGGAAAAAAAAAAAAAATCCCTTCGGCAGCTGAACTCTAACGGGGCCGCGACAGGCGCAAGCGGAGCCTGGAAGTCTGTTGTCGCAGGTGGGTTTTGCAAGCTCAGGGTTTCTCGGCGTTTCCTCTGCGGAGGGACCCGGGGTTTCCCCATCCCGGCATCAGTGCCGTCTCCCACTGCGGTTTCCCAGCTGGATGTTGAGGATTGTTCGCTGGGCAAGATGGAAGAGGGGACGGTAGGTGATGATGGGAAGGGGTGAAGGCTTTTACCTGGCTGGTGAGCCACGGGGCATCTTCTCCCCTAGGACCTTGGGTGGGAACGGTCCATCCACTTAGACCGGGCAACTGCATCTGCCAGTGGAGCTGGGAACGTGCATCCAGCAGGAAACCTCTGCTTTTCTGTCAGGTGTGATGGTGGCCATAAAAAATATTTCGGCGTTTAGTGCTACGTCCTGCAAGTGATGGATAAATAGAAATACTGGGACCAGCATGAGCTGTGGCAGTGGTCACCAGTGGCAGCGATCATAGAATCGCAGGGTGGTTTGGGTTGGAAGGGACCTTTGAAGGCCATCTAGTCCAACCCCCCTGCCATGGGCAGGGACATCTTCAACCAGATCAGGTTGCTCAGAGCCCCGTCCAACCTGACCTGGAATGTTTCCAGGGATGGGGCATCTCCCACCTCTCTGGGCAACCTGGGCCAGTGTCTCACCACCGTCAGCGTAAACAATTTCTTCCTTTTATATCCAGTCTGAATCTCCCCTCTTTTAGTTTAGAACTGTTATGATGGGGATTACATTTTTGAGGGGAGGTGATGGAGGCTGAGACGGGCTGTGTCGCTGGCTGGAGGGAAGCAGGGATGGAAGGGGAGCTGGGGGTCTGCTGGAGGCAGTGAAAATGCCCCATCAGACCGTACGTTGATAGGATCGATCTGGTATTTGTGCACTGTAGAGTGGAAAGATCTGCCCTTGACAGCCCGGTTACTTGCGGGAAGGTTCTTAGGTCCAGGCTGGCTTGCTCGTTCATCAAGGAGAGGACTTTCGCTCTTCCTCACGTGGGATTGTTGCAGGGATGGGCGATGGGGACTTGCGCGGGGCCGGGCTAACCCTGCAATCTTGGAGGCACGTGGGAGCTCAGCATCCCCGATTCCTGTGTTGGAAGCAAGATGGATAGTAGTGTCCCCAAATAATTCAAGCAGATATTTTGACCCATCGTTGAGTGGGACGAGGAGCAGCAAGTGGCCGTGTCCGTCGTGCTCCTGGGTGGCTGCTTGTGGTAGTGCTCGAGTATGAGACTGCAGGAACCCCACTGAGATGTCAGTGTAGAGTGTCGCTGTAGAGTGTCCTCCTGTGGCATCGACTTTCAGGGGAGTTGGAGGTTTGGCAGCTTCCAGGAACTATTCAGCACCTTGCGAGGTTGGGCTGGTGGCCACCAGGGATAATCTTATGTCTCCATGATGGTTTTATAGTGCAGGAAGGCAGTTTTGGGAGGAGATCCACACGCCGTAGGCTTGGGTAGACCTCTGATACTATGACTTCTCGGTGCTGAAAATAAAACGAGCCTGAGTACCCCGTACTGGCGAGAGCCCTTGGCAGATGAGGGGTGATGGGAAGAACGCAGGCATGAAGCCAACCATATGTAGTGCAGAGAGCTCAGGAGGGTCTCGCTTTGGGGCTTGTCCCACACCTGACTGTCACGCTTGGTCTAGAATCGAGGTGCATCAGCTCTGTATCCTCCAAAGATTCTTCAGAGGGTAATTAATTGTTGAAGGGAACCGGCTGTTGGATGGTGGGACACAGGAAGGGAGCTGATGGCTGTAAAGAACTCATGAAAGCCCATCACCCCATCGCTCGGGTTATGTATTTTAAGTCGGGATAGGATTCTCTCCCTCCATCCCATCCCATGCGTTAACAGAAGACCTGGTCATGTATGATCCGTAGAGTGAGACAATATGGAAAGGGCAAATTATATCCTTTATCCCACAGGGACTCATCAGGGAGCTGGAAGTGGGGGAGCACAGCGCGGGGTGGTCCACCTTGCGTTGGGAAAGCATCTGTAGCCCGGAGCAGTTGAAACCATCTCAGCGGAAGGGCATGGGAGGGGGGAAATCTCCTGTCTGGCCTAGAAAGGGTTAAAAAAAAAAAAAAAAGCATATTTCTTTCGAGCATAGAAAGCCCGACAAGGCATTTAGAGAGTGTATGGTATACAGTATTTCACAAGTAAGTCCATTTCCTGTCTCCCCTATTGTTTTTGGTTTGATTAAGTGTATCCTGTTAAACTGTATATTCCTGTTAGGGCTTCTACTTTACCCTGATAAAATGAGGTTGTGCAGACAGGGAGTTCTTTTTCACTGGGGTTTCGGGGATGAAATCCGGAAAAACGGCTTTATCGGTAGGGAGAAGATTATCTTGTTTCTCCTGGTGGTGTTTCTCCTGTGTCTTTGCGACACAGCCGTGAGCAAAATGATGTCATTAGGGAGCCCAGTGAAACCCCAAGTCCCCGAGAACCCGAGGACCAGAGGGTTGCGTGAACTTCATGGATCTTCTCGGGCGTGGAGCGTCCTTGAGCTTGTCTCCCCCATGGTAGGGACCGAAAAGCTGGAGTTCGCCTGTAGGACCAGGGGGTTGGTGTTGGCTCCTGGCTGTTGTCACCTGGAGGAGCAGGCTTGGGACGGAAAGGTCCAAAGCTTGAGCTTGGACGCCTCCATGCATCAGGAGAAACCTTTAACGGGGCGGCCAATCTTACCCTGCCCTTGCCCTTCGGTGGTGCATGGAGGAGTGGATCCAGGAGGTGTCCCGGGAGGTGACAGCAGGGTGTAAGATCTACCAGCAGCTGGCGGTGACAAAAACTGAGCAGGGGAACGCCAATGTAGACCGTTTGCCGCAAAAGGGCGGCGATGAGGCATTTCCCTTTCGGTTCCCATTTCGGTGAGTTACAGGTGTTGACTAAATTGGGTGCGTAAAGCCGCGGTTTAAGCGTTTTTGGGAGCTCGCTTACATCAGAACGACGACAACCTTGATCTCATTACCCGGTGACTTGGCCAGAGAGGTGGCAGCCAGTCTGTAATTTTTGCCAGTCTATAATCAGCGTTGGCTGGTGATGAAGCGCAGCGCGCAGCCTTGATCAAGGCGACGAGTTAGGGTGGATGCTTCTTGATGAACTACCGTCTCTGCGCGGACAATTAGTAATCGCTTCCTGCTAAACCCTTTGGAATGCGTGTTCTGCTCGCGGCGATGCTGGGAGCCTGCGAAGAACCACCTATATACTGATTTTTTTTTTTTATTTTTTTTTTTTTTTCTCTTTTCCTCCACTCCAGCAGATTGTCCAGACTCTGTGCCTTCCTCCACTGAAACAGGGGGAACTAATTGTCTAGCCCCTGGGGGGCTTTCAGGTAAGACATCTCTTGTTGCCCTTGATTTTGGCCGCGGGTTGCGTTGACCGAGGGTCTCGTCGGAAAGGCGGAGTGACTCTGGGGAGTTTTGGGGATGCGAGTTGTTGAGAAAAGGCGTGCTCGAAGGGGGAATTAGGTTTCGTTTCGGTAGCAGCCGCGTACCTCTCATGCGGAGGATGTGTTGAAATCCCAGGCGAGGTTCTCCATCCCCGAAAGCCCATATTTCCTCTGAATTCCAGCCTTACGCTCCATTAATTTTCGGAGCGAGGCAGGAAGAGGCGTGTTTGGGGAAGGCAAAGTGATGTTGGCCACCCGTTCGTTCGGATGCATGGATTGTCGGAGCAGGTGCAGTCGTGCCTTGCTGAAGGATTTGGTGTCAAGCTGTCCTTGACTTGGTTGTGGTGGTGGTGGTGGTGGCACCTCTTGTCTCTGGGACAAGAGCCGCGCTTGGGCTTTGCTCCTGGTAGGGAAACCAGCATTCCGCATCTCATGTGTGAGGCTCGTGGTGTCCGGGGAGGAAAGGTGACCCCATTTTTTGCAGAAGACATTGCAGAGGGAGTTGGACTCGATGATCCTTACGGGTCCCTTCCAACTTGAGATACTCTTACGATTTCCCTCATTTTCCCATTTCCTATCTCCTTCAGCCTCCAGGTGCTGTTATGGGATGGGGGTTCAGAGGGTGGTTTCCCCACCCCTCTTGGGCTTTTTGTAGAATTATAGAATGGTTCGGATTGGAAGAGACCTTTAAAGGTCATCTAGTCCAACTCCCAACACCTTTTCCAAGGTGCGATGTCTCCAGCAACTTCATCTCCTACCCCAAACCCGCCAACTCCGTGCCTGGGCTCTATCTCTACCAGGATTAAAGTGTCTACAACCGTGTTACCCGCATGTCCTCGCTGATGTTTGAAGGTCCTTCCCTTTGGGGGGGGTGTCTCCCTGATTGACGAGTCATTCATCCCCCCGAAACCGGAATTTCGGAGATAGGTCGGCGACGGCCGCGCGCGGGTGCATCTGCCCCTGCCTCTCTCCAGGAATTGCGTTCGGTGTGGATGTCTTTAAGTGAGCCTTGTTTGTTTTTCTTTGGGTGTAATATATACCCTGTCTGTTATTTGAGAGGGGCGCATATTGTTTGTTCAAAGGCCCTAATGAGAATTAATCAAAGGGAGGGGGAGAGGGAACAGAGAAACTTGTCGCTGTTTTTTTTTTTTGTTGTTTTTTTGTTTTGTTTTGTTTTGTTTTGTTTTTTCCCTAACGGAGAAGACTTTTGGGTTTTTCTTTATTTTTTTTTTTTTGCTATCGGAGCCTATAGCTTTAGGGAAGGAAAAAAAAAAGACTAAAAAGCTTAAAAGACAAGAAGCAAAACAACACAATAAGGATGTTGTTAGACCTTTTTTCTTCCCCCCCCCCTTTTTTTTTTTTTTTTTTTCCCCCTTCCTTTTTCCTCCTGAAATTCACCCCTTGCGGAGGGGAGGAGAGAGTTCGGTTCCACAGGATACCACATGAAATAAGCAGAGGAAGTAGTCGCTTTTTAAAAGGGGGCTTTCTGTAAGGTTCAGCCTATTTGATAACATCTCGTCTGGTCTGGCTGCTCCGCTCCCGAAGGGAAGGCGGGAGGGAGGTGGGGGCTTGGGCTGCAGGAAATAACACGGCTCCTTCCCCGCTGCCTCCCCAAGGGCCGCGGGAAGGGGAGCCCCAGCGCCCCGACAGACCCTCCTCCCCAAAAGAAACCACCTTCCCCCCACTGAAAACGCATTTTTTTAACTTCTTCTCATTATTTCCTTGGATTGGATTTTTTTGGGGGGGGGGGGGGGGGGGGTCTTCCTTATCAAAGGTTCCCCCACCTCCTCAAAGCCTGGAAACAGAACCTTTTACGATCATTAACCGCTCTTTTTTTTTTTTTTTTTTTTTTTTTCCTCCCCAAATGTAATTGTAGCCATTTAGTTTAATGAGGAGCTGATAGGAGAGTTGACTCATGAAGGGATACGGTTAGCTACCCAAGCCCTGAAACAAAGCCGAATGCCTCCACATGAAAGAGCATTTGTTTTGAATTTGCTCTGATTTACTGGCATCTCCCTTCCGCGCGCAGAAGTGCAGCGCTGAAAATTCCCAACTGGAGAGACCCAGTGGAGAAAGGAAAATAAACGCACTTTGCAGCAATTCTCCAAAGCTCACTTTCTCCTTATTTTTTTTTTTTTCTTTTTTTTTTCTATCTTCTCCCCCCCCCACCCACCCCCCGCATATTTTAGTTAGCGGGAGAGTGTATTTGAAGAGGGCTTTAATGAGTTATTGGTAGGGTACACGGGAAGAGCTTCGGCTTGGTCATATTAAAGTTTGGGCTGATGGGGATTGGTGATGCTGGGTGGAGAATCCAGCATCCTTCATCCCCTCCGGACCAGGGCTGTCCGGGCTGGATTTGCGGTTCCTTGATGAAAGGACGCCTTTAAGAAAAGAAAAAAAAAAAAAAACCAAACCCAAAACCCCCACCTAATTTTGGTAGTTTTGGAAGGTGGAGCGGGATGTTGTGGAAGACGTCATGGGTGGACGGTGGTGGTGGGTTCTTGTAGCATCATGGGCAGGTTGCTTTGGCCACCTAGCGCTGTAGGCTTTGGCCACCAGTGATGAGCTGGTGTAGCAGTGATCAAAGTCAGTAGACCTGTCCTAACATCTGGAAGCTGGAAGGGCAGGATTTAGCGAGGCAGATGGCTCTTGGCACCGAGAATTTGGGAACGGGGCCGGCCTGGGGTTCACAGCCATTCTGGCAGGAAAACAGCATGGGGGGCGTTGAGAAGATGATGGCAAGAGGAGCTTTAAAAAGGGCATAGAAGTGAGCGCTCCTTTGATGATGAGTCGTCTCGGGTCCGGCCACCACTGGGGTCGCAATCTCCTCTGGGAGGCTGAAGGCAGTTTCATTGATGGATACCAGAGGCACTGGAGGGTGTGGGAGGAGGAGCGGTGCAGCCGGGGGGATTTATGGGGAGTGTTTCTCCCTTGGGATAACCGATCTGAGCCGCTCTTTCCCTCCCTCCGCTTTCTGTTCTCCTTCCTGGCCCAGGAATGCAATATTGGGTAGTCCTTCATGCCGTGCTGGTGTCCTCTTCTCATCCCACCTCTGCTGTCCCTTCCTCAGACATCCCCTTCTCCCCCGCGGTGCTGGCTCTCGCCTTTATTTATGTTCTTATGTCTTTATTTTTATCGGTGGTCGCTCTGTGGGTGGGTCAGGACTCCTCGCTCGCGGTGTCTCCCACTGAGATAGTTTGTGCTCAGGTGTCACTAGTCCAGATCCTTTGTGTCCTCGACGTGGTCAAAGAAGAGAGGAAAAATAACCCATTGGAGATAAAAATAATTTCCGTAAATAGGAGACAGAGGGTGGTTTTTCCTGTATTTTGAGCTGACTCGTTCCCTGCAGATGTGTTTGGTTATGACTCTTCTTTCAAACAAGCAAAGCCATGCTTGGAGAACCTGGAGGTGGCCGGGCTGTAGTCCGGTGGCATCTGATCTGTGGGAGCCAAATTCTTGTATGACCCGTGGAGGAGCTCTGCTCCGAGGGTGGGAGTGAGCTGATGGTGCTTGATGATGTCGGTGCTGGGTCTCCATGGGATGCTCTCCACCCAGCCCTGGCCAACTCCCTCTTGCCCCGTTTCTGGCGCGGGGCTGGTGGCTCTTGGCCGATGGAAAAGGTTGTGTTGCCCGTGGTGGGCGAGAAGGTGGCTTTCCTGCAGGACACGTGAACGGTGCTGGATCAGCTGGCAAAGCAAAGCTCTCCAAGAAGCCCATCACGGCAGGAAAGCAAGATGAGCTGGGCTTGTTGCCTCGCTGCTTTTTTATTTATAGGGTTTATTCATAAAATACCAAATTGGGCTAGATTTCAGCCCAATCCTGTTGACTTGCCCTCACTCTTGGAACCACCCCAGAGTCTCTTGGAGCCAGCGGACATTGAGTGATGGTGCTTGGTGGGTGCTGGACCAAGGCTCTGCAAGGCTTGAGGCTGGGAGACGCGCAAGGCTCAGTTTCTCCCTCCCAACTCCTCTGTATGAAAAAGATGGGAAAAGACCTCCGGAGGTTGGAGAAACATCAATATCACTCCATGCTGCGGCTCTCCTGGCGGTGGGACCTCATCTGGTTTAAGGGACCGCTTGGCTGAGTGACATTTCATTCCGAAATCGCGGGCAGGCCGGGAATGTTTCACTATGCCTCTGATCCCCGCTGGTATCTGCTCGCCGGGGAAGAAGCACCTTGTCCAAATCCGGAGCTATTTGCCCCCTCGAAGCGTCTCCCCATCGCCCTCCCCCCCACCCCCCTCAACTCCCATGTAAACAGGATCCCGCACGGTTTCTCCGGCAGAGTCCTGCCTGTGTTTTCCCATTCCCCCCCTCCTTCCACCTCCCTCTCGTACAGAGTTTATAACCTCCTGTGAAATGCCTTTATTTACAAATTGGCATCCTATTATAATCTGAAATTGAGACATCTTCCTGTGGAACTAGGATTGTATATTTGTCCCAGGGATAAACAATTGCTTGGGAATTTTTTTTTTTTTTTTTTTTTTTTTAAGTCACTTATTCTTGGTTTATTTTTGAGCATACCTCCTTTTAATATTTTTTTTTTTTTTTTAAATTATCATTGGCTTTGAGCACCGCAAGGCGTTGCACCCTTTCCTTCCCAGCTTCGTCGGAGACATGGAACACCCCCCTCTTCCTCCTCCCCCCCCACCCCCCCCAAATCCCCTGGCTTACCTAAAAAACACCGTCCCCTCCTGGAAAGGACAAGGTTATCAGGGGTTAACGCCAAGATGACAGCACTGGAGCCTCTGGAGCAAAACAGGCTGCCTGCCAGACTAGGAGCCTCCCGGCTCGCCTCGCACATCATCTGACCGTGGCCGGCGGGGAGGAGGGAGCCGGCGCTTGGCACCGACCCCGGGGCTCTTGGCTTGGCCATCCGCTCCGGCTCCTTTGGCCCCGTGGGTTTTTTTTTTGTTGTTGTTGTTGTGTTGTTTTTTTTTTTTTTTTTTTTTTTTTACCTGGGGACACGGCTGGGATAGTCCCCGTCATGCCGCGGGGATGCTGGGGGCATCCTCCTCCTGGCTCTTAGCTAATTAAAATCTCCCCCCTCCCCCCCCAGCAAATAGGACCCATTTAATAATATTTTTAAGTGCTCTAGAGGATTTTGATCCTTGCCTAGATACTCTTCTAGGGTGGGTATAAAAAAACCCCTCCACGATGGCAGAGGTGCTCCCCCTGTTAAATGCCGGGGGTTTCAATCCATCCCTCTATAGCTCCAGTAAATCCAGTTTTCCAGGCGCTCCTGGGTTTTCCCAACTAACAGAGCAGTCAAGAATGAAATGCAGAAGTGAGTCCTTCATGGTGGGGACCATGATGGGGGACCATGGTTAGGACAGTGGTGAGGACCATGATGGCGACCATGGTGGGGGACCATGTTTTAGGACAATGATGAGGACCATGGTGGGGGACCACATTTAGGACAGTGGTGAGGACCATGGTGGGGGACCACGTTTAGGACAGTGGTGAGGACCATGGTGGGGGACCATGTCTAGGACAGTGGTGAGGAACATGATGGGTGACCATGGTTAGGACAGTGGTGAGGACATAGATGGGGACCATGGTGGGGGACCATGTTTAGGACATTGGTGAGGAACATGATGGGGGACCATGCTTTAGGACAATAATGGGGACCATGGTGGGGGACCATGTTTAGAACAGTGGTGAGGACCATGGTGGGGGACCATGTTTAGGACAGTGGTGAGGACCATGATGGGGGACCGTGGTAGGGCCCATGATGGGGACCACGTGGGTTTCACCCTGCAACATGGCATGGTTTAGGGAGGAACGAGGACAAAAAGGGCAATTTTGGAAGTTAGGGTGCCGGCGAGGGATTCAGATGGTGCTCTGCTCCCAGAAGATGTCCTGATGACCACCGGCAACTTGATCGTTGGGGACATTTAAAACTCGCCGGGACAAAAACACTCGTAGAGGAGCAGCCCCGGGCTGGCAGGGATGCGGGCTGCATCGTTTCCATCCCCGCTGCCTGCCAGCGGGTATCACTTACACTAGAGGAACCAGTAACATTAACCACACGCATTTCCCCGCCACCGGCATGGGAGGACGGGGGGGGGGGATATGCCTATTTCTAACCGTGGCGGCCAAGACCGTAAACCTCGTTCGGATGAGGTACGCCCCCATTTTAGGGCGCAGAGGGGAAAAAACATGGGGTGGACGGAGCTCCCCCCTATCCCTAACAGGGTTCTGCAGGAGGGTGATGGGTTGGGTGGTGGGTGCCAACCCCACCGCCGTCCCCGGCCGGCTTGAATGACCCACGCCGCAGCCTGGCCGCCTGCCTACTGTCACAAAGGAGCTTCCTTTCCAGTTTATTTTCAGCGCCGAGATATTATTAACCGCTGAGGCACGGGCTCTGTTCTAACCACCCTCGTTTTTTGCCTAAATCGCTTTGTTTTCACCCCGCGTCGGCGGGCTGAGGCCGCCGGCTTGGCTCCGGTGCCGCCGGGGTACCGGCTGCGTCACGGGCTGCTGTTGAGGAACGGGAGGGCACGGAGAAGCGGGCGGCCTGATCCTGCGCGGGGCTGAGGTCGGCGGAGGGAAGGAGCTCGTCTCGGCGTCTCGCAGGATTTCCGCCCGCTGACTTTGGATTAGCTCCTTGGTTTGGTTTTGGGTTGTTGTTTTTTTTTTTTTTTTATTTTATTTTTTAACTTCTTCTTTTAAGACAAGCAGCATCGTGGGTGTTGCTGGCTGCCGGCAGTTTTATTTTATTTTATTTTATTTTATTTCATTTCATTTCATTTTAATTTTTTACTATATTTTAACTTCTTCTCTTCTCTTCTCTTCTCTTCTCTTCTCTTCTCTTCTCTTCTCTTCTCTTCTCTTCTCTTCTCTTCTCTTCTCTTCTCTTCTCTTCTCTTCTTCTCTTCTCTTCTCTTCTCTTCTCTCTTTCCTTTTTTCCTTTCCTTTCTTTTTTCTTTTCTTTTTCCTTTCCTTTCTTTTCTTTTCTTTTCTTTTTCCTTTCTTTTCTTTTCTTTTCTTTTCTTTTCTTTTCTTTTCTTTTCTTTTCTTTTCTTTTCTTTTCTTTTCTTTTCTTTTCTTTTCTTTTCTTTTTCTTTTCTTTTCTTTTTCTTTTCTTTTCTTTTCTTTTCTTTTCTTTTCTTTTCTTTTCTTTTCTTTTCTTTTCTTTTCTTTTCTTTCTCTTCTCTTCTCTTCTCTTCTCTTCTCTTCTCTTCTCTTCTCTTCTCTTCTCTTCTCTTCTCTTCTCTTCTCTTCTCTTCTCTTCTCTTCTCTTCTCTTCTCTTCTCTTCTCTTTCTCTTCTCTTCTCTTCTCTCTCTTCTCTTTTTTATTTTTCTTTTCTTTTTCTTTCTTTATGCAAAAAAAGAGCTTTTCTGGGCAAGCATTGCAGGGATTTTTCCATCCCCATCCCGGGAAGGGTGGGGGTTCGCATCCCCCATGCGCAAACCTGCCGCAGGAGCCACCCTTGGGGGGGGGGGGGTCTCTTTGCTGATGGGCTCCGGTCGTCGAGTCCAAAAAGCTTTTTCCAGGTTTTTTTTTTTTTTGTGCTGTGGGGGATGTGGCGTGGTGTTTGCTAACAGACAGCCCTTCTCTCCTCTTTCTTTTCTGTTTTCTTTTTTCTTTTTCCCTTGTTTTTTTTCCCTCCCCTCTTTCGGATAGCCATTTAAATGCGTGATGATAACTTTCACCCTGTTAATTAACAGGAAACATTGGGACAAGACAGGAAATTACATCAGTCTTTTATGAGGAAAGAGCCAAGAAAAAAAAAATACAAGAAAACATAGTTATTAGTGAAAGGAAAGAAAGTGCCGGGGGAGGAGGAGAAAGAACAGGAGAAAAAAGGAGGAAAAAAAAATCCCCATCCCATGGGCCCCGCGTTTCCGAGGGAGGCTGCTCCAGTACTTTTATTTTATTTTTATTACGTCAAAAAATATTTGACTAGCAGGGTCACCTTTTGCTTGAGCGCGACGCTCGAGCTTCCCGAGGAATCTTTATTTTTTTTTTATTTTTTTTTTTATTTCATGCCTTTTCTCAGCTTCCTTCCCCAAACTGTGAGGCCTAGGAAGCTCTTGGCCGGGAGACTAATTTTGGTTTGGCTGCTCAGCCCTTCAAATTGGTCCCCACCCAGTGTCATTATCTTGGTTTTAACTTGCAAGGGGAAAAAAAAAAAAAAAAGAAAAACCAACCCTATAAGAGCTGGCTCAGCCCTTCTCTACCCTTTTAACCTCGCTGCATAAAATAACCTCCCGGCTTCAGCTCCCTGGTTGGGTTGTGCCGGCAATGCCGAAGCACTGTGGCGAGGTTCCAAGAGGTCCTGGTGATGCTCTCAGTGATGCTCCTCCTTGTACGATGGTGGGTATGCAGCGCTGTGGTCCTTCATCCTCCCCGAGGCATGAAGCAAGATGCCCAGTGGGGTGGTTGCAGGAGGTCCTGGTGATGCTCCTCCATGTGTGATGGCTGTTACCTACCTCTGAGGTCCTTCCTGATCCTCCTTCAGGGATGAAGTAAGATGTCTGGTAGAGTGGTTCCAGGAGGTTCTGGTGATGCTCCTCCTTGAGGTTCTGGTGATGCTCCTCCTTGTTCTATAGTGGGTACCCAGCTCTGTGGTCCTTCATCCTCCCTGAGGCATGAAGCAAGATGCCCAGTGGGGTGGTTGCAGAAGGTCTTGGTGATGCTCCTCTGTGTGTGATGGTGGATACCTGTCTCTGTGGTCCTTCCTCATCCTCCTTCAGAGATGAAGTAAGATGCCTAGTGGGGTGTTTGCAGGAGGTCCCGATGGTGCTCTTGGTGATGCTCCTTCATGTGCAATGGCAGGTACCTGGTTTTGCAGTCCTTCCTCATCCTCCTTCAAGGATGAAGTAAGATGCCTGGTGGGATGGTTCCAGGAAGTCCCAGTGATGCTCCTTCATGTGTGATGGCGGGTACCTGGCTCTGTGGTCCATCCTCATCTTCCTTCATAGATGAAGGAAGATGTCCGGTAGGGTGGTTGATTGCAGGAGGTGCCAGTGATGCTCCTCCCTGTGCGATGGTGGGTACCCAGCTCTGTGGTCCTTCCTCATCTTCTCTCGGGGATGAAGTAAGATGCCTGGTGGGGTGCTGGATTTTGGAAAGCTGTCTTTGGGGTGAAGTCCTGGCTCCTGTGGGCTTTCCCGGCTTTTCCCTGAATACCTGGGCAGGTGGAAAAGCAGATTTCTCCATTCAAAGAGTAACTCAGAACCACTCGGGCTGTTAAGCCTTGTTGCAAATATGTACCTATAGGTGTTCATAATAAGCGAGACTGCGGACGGTTATATATTCAACAAAATCTATTCAACCTATATATATGTATGTATAGGTTGAATATATCTTTTGAATATATTCAATATATTACATGTATAATTATGTATAAAATACAGGATAGATTCAATATATAATGAATATGTTGTATATTTAATTATAGTACATATAGGTTGAACACATTCAGTATATTCACTATATATTGAATATATTTTGTATGTATATAGAATGATATGTTTTTTATATATATATAGATTGAATAGATTTTATTTGTAGAGCTGTCAAAACTGCATCAATAAGAGCTGTCTTTGCATCGGAGAAACCCGGGTGTTGGGAAGGTGACGAAAGTTGAAGCATCCTTCGCTTTTACAACCGGTGAAGTTGGCTTTGGATCCGGTGATTTTCGGTGATGGAAACCAATGAGTTGAATTTATAGATGCTACAAATCGCCGGGCATCACCGTCGAGGGGGAGCTCCCTCCGCGGTGGGTGATGCAAAATAATACTGGAGAGGTTGTGCGTCTGTTTGCACGTTGGTGTGCAAGGTGAGATTTTTTTGAGTAGAATAGCAGGGAAAATAGCAAAATAGTCAAGAAATTAAGCAGTGAGATGGGGTGCTGCTCGCCCACGCGGGACGGCTGCTGGTGACCCCGTGGCTGGGCTCCAGCGGCACCTTCCCAGGCAGAGCGGAGGGAGTAAATAACTCCATAAAATCATCCTTCAAGCAGGAATCAAATAACAGGAGTTTTATTTGGAAAAGGAGTTGGGAGCCTGAAGTTACATCACTGTGTTTGAACTGATGGATTCGTTTTCTTTGGAAGCCGGGCTAAGGCGTTTTAGCTCATTATAAGGAACAAACCCATAAATCTTCGTACGCAGAGGCCTGTAGTTTTCCTGTTCTTTGTCACAGCCGAGCATGAATAACGTATCCCGGGTGTGAAGAGCACGAAACCTTGACACACCTGAGATGTTGCACCAAGGTTATTTTCTGGAGCAGCCAGTGTGGTGCTGGATTTGCTGAGTCCCAAGTCCCCCGGGGTTCGTCCCTGTGGGAGGATGCTCCTGGGTCGTGGTGATGCCCGAATGCCCTGGGCTTTGATCCCATGGGAGGATCCTGCAGGGTTGTGGTGGTGCCCAAGTCAAATGGGTTTTGTCCCCATGGGAGGATGCTGCTGGGTCTTGGTGATGCCCGAATCCCCTGGGCTTTGGCCCCATGGGAGGATCCTGCTGGGTTGTGGTGATGCCCAAGTCAAATGGGCTTCACTCCCGTGGGAGCTGCTGGGTCTTGGTGGTACCCCAATCCCCTGGGCTTTGTCCCCATGGGAGGATCCTGCTGGGTTGTGGGGATGACCAAGTCAAATGGGCTTCGCTCCTGTGGGAGGATCCTGCTGGGTCGTGGTGATGCCCAAGTCAAATGGGTTTTGTCCCCATGGGAGGATGCTGCTGGGTCTTGGTGATGCCCAAATCCCCTGGGCTTTTTCCCCATGGGAGGATCCTGCTGGGTTGTGGTGATGCCCAAGTCAAATGGGCTTTGCTCCCGTGGGAGCTGCTGGGTCTTGGTGGTGCCCCAATCCCCTGGGCTTTGTCCCCATGGGAGGATGCTGCTGGGTCTTGGTGATGCCCAAATCCCCTGGGCTTTGTCCCCGCAGGAGGATCCTGCTGGGTCATGTTGATCACCGAGTCAAATGGGCTTCGTCCCCACAGGAGGATGCTGCTGGGTCTTGGTGATGCTCAAATCCCGTGGGCTTTGTCCCCACGGGAGGATGCTGCTGGGTCATGGAGATGCCACCCAGGCTGTGGCACGGTCCCCACCTGAGACACGGCTCTGCCGCTGCCACTGGAAGCGGGGTGGGATGGGGGCAAGGAGCAAGGAGCTTTTTTGAGTTTGGGTTTGTTTTTTTTTTTTTAAATCGTGGGATGCTGAACTGCCCCGTTTTATAGCCCGGGGCAAACCTCTGCCGGCCTCTGTCTGCGAAAGGGGGGTGCCAACTCCGCCGGAGCGCCGGGAGGGTTAATTACTTAATGAATGTAATATTCTCTATAATTGCTAAGCGTTATTAATCCAGAGCAAAGTGAGAGGCGAGGGGAGGGGTGTGTGCGTGGCCAGGCTTGTAAACTCCATCCGAACGCCGTCCGTCCGTCCATCCGTCCGTCCACCCCTCGCTCGCCCCCTTCCCAGTTAGGGGGCTGATGCCGTCCGTCCTTCCGTCTTGTCCGGCCGGTCCCTGGGCGGCGACCCTGCCCGTACCGCCCGCGTGCTTCGCCGCCTGCTCTTAGGAACAGGCGTGATTAGATTATGAAGGCAGACAGAAGTAATGATTAACTTTTTCAGTCTGCGTGCTGTCTCCAGTCTGGCGCTGGGTGGTTTCCCCCCCCCCCCCCCGAGTAGGCCCCGGCCCTGCCGTCGACAGGGTATTAGGTTGTAAAGAAAGCCAGGAGGAATGAAGGCAAGGGGAGGTGAGGGGGGGGAGTTGGGGGGGGGACGTAGGGAGAGGGGGGAGAGCCTTTTCCATCGGATCCGGGACTGGAATTTATTGGCAGGAATGCAGTAAATGCTCCAAATGCCAGCCCAGCTAAACAGTTTTCATAATTGTTACGGAGCGGGGCAAGAAGGGCGTGAAAAGGACTTTTGTTCCAACCCTGCTTTTTTTCCACGGGGTTTACATCCCGGCGAGGGATGCTGCTCTGGGAAAGGGAGCCGGGAGAGGCGGTTTTTATTATTATTATTTTTTTTAATTGATTTTTATTTTTATTTATTTTTTTGGAAGGGGGGAAACACATATTTACGTCTCTTTTCAGTCTTTGGGGAGAGTTCTATCGCGGTGTGCCGCGAGGAGAAGCTTTTTCCTTTTTTTCTTTTTCTTTTTTTTCTTTTTTTTTTTTTTCCCTGGTGTTGAAATGAGAGCGGCGGCGATGCCGTGTGTGTGCGTGGAATGTATTTCGGGGGGGAAGGGGGGGGGGGGCTGGGGAAAAAAAAAAAAAAATCCTAACACACATCTGGGTATTAGGTATCCGCTTGGAAATCCTACACTGCTCTGCTTCGGTTTTTATTAAGGTCTTTACAAGGTTTTTAACGTGTAACCCACATAGCTACATGTGGTCGGTGGAGAGCTGTGGCTTTCCTGGGGGCCGTGTCCCTGCGGCATCACCGGGTATCGGCTGATCCCCCCCCCCTTCACCCCCCCCCCCCCCCAACCTCCTCGCAACGGCGGAGCTTTATTTCTAATTGCAAAAAGCATTTTAAGGTCTTCATCCTCTAAAAATGGTGGCTGCGTTGAAGGGGAGCTGTGACCCCGGGGGGTTGGCATGGCCCGGTGGCCTCTGGTGGCTTCGGCATCCACGTCGGTGGTTTATCCCTGGGCCGGAAGGGTGATGGACAGGATGCTGTCACAAGAGCCTCCAGCACAAGCCGGGAGAGGTATTTTGGCAAGCTCATCCTCGGGTCTCATTTGCGTTGTCAGAAGTCCTTTGTGTGCTGGTTTCTCCTCCTCAGAAAGGTTTCTGGTTGAGATCTGGGTTGGGTTTGGGTGGAGAAGAGGTGTGTCTTGGAACGTCTCCGGGAGCCGGGGCTGGTACCAACCCCGAGTTGCTCGAGGGTTGCACGGCAGCATCTCATGAACGTTGGCTTGGGCTTCCTTCGTTTTCCAACGGAGCCTCTTGGCTGATTGTGATTAAAATGCGATTATTCGGGGTTGCTATCAAGGCAGGGGAGGAGGATGGAGGGGTGCTGCGATGCCTCCTGAGTCAGCAAGTCCTCCCAGGACATCCCCACCAGTGCCGGAGAACAAAAACAGCGACACAAGCAGCAAAAATAGGATTTCTGGGGGTTTTCCGCGTGGACCCTGCAGGCCCTTTGTGCTTATCCGGATTGCCATGGGGGAGGTCTTAAAAACCCCATGGATGTTGGCAGCACCCCTCTGGAAGGATCTTCCCCTCTTGAAGCATCCCTTCGTCCCACCCGGCTGTGTTGGGTTGGAGCTCAGGGAAGGGATTCCCGTCCTACTGCTTTTTTCAAACAAGGGAAAAGTTTTCCCACACCTTTGAGGGGTGCAGAAGGAGAGGCAGATAAAGAAGGTTCTTTAAATTAAAAACTTCAAAAATAATTAGACCGACTGTATACTAAACAACAGCAAAGAGGCCCATTTACTGTAAATATTATGAATGGATTTGGCTGGCTTCTTCATCCCCACCCTTCCTCTAAGGCTTTTCTCTGAGCTGAGTCGAAATTCGGCCTTCAGACAGCACGGTACTCTATAATTTGCATGGCTGATGAGGCCCGAAGCCTGGTACGGAGGAAACTGGAGTCAGCTGGCTCCTCTCTAACCGCTGGAGACAGGCAGACAGGCATTTTTGGTGTGTGCCTGCGTAATTCCTTTTTTTTTTTTTTTTTTTTTTTCGCCCTTGGAGCTGCAGCCTTGCTTGGCTTTTAAAGCAAATGGGCCCCAAAGAAAAGGTTCTTCTCTTCTCGAGTCGTTTTTAGCCGTGGTAATTGATTAATCGCCGTAATTAGACGGGAGCGGTGACTAATAGGATGTTTATGAATCAAATATCTGGTTTGGTGGACTCCGTGAACTCAGCAGTTTCACTTGGGTTCTTTCTTTGCTCTCCGTCGACGCAAGGGACGTCGGAGGAGGTGGGCTTCCTTCATGCGTATATGTTGATGCCCCTGTATTTTTCAAGCTTGGACATCCCTCCCCGGCCAGCCTTGGTGTTTGCCATGCTGGTGCCTGCTCTTGAGGCTTTGTAGGTCTGCAACAACATGCTTGCAAGGACCCTTTCTCGGTTTGTTTTCTTGCTTTTGGATCCCATCCCTGAATTAACCCTCAAAGGTCAGGGCTGGGTTCCAGGTTGGGAGAAGGGAGAAGGTTGCCTATGGCAGGGGGGTTGGAACTCGATGATCTTCAAGGTCCCTTCCAACCTAAACTGTTCTATGATTCTAAGGTTGACCCAAGGCACCACCAAGGTGGGGTGGGAACCTTAGGGGATGTCCTCAGGGATTGGTCATCTCCTCTTACCCACCATCTAACCCGACCTCGTTTTTGTCTTGATTTCACGAGAAGTTTTCCCAGCCATGGTGGAGGTGATGGAAGTTCTTGGTTGGGTCACCAGGGGACGGAGTAGAGCGCTCCCAAAGTCGTAGGTCACTACTAACGTGAGTTTGAACCAAAGCCCCTATATCGGGAAATCCCAGACTCCTTCCCCTGATGGCTTCTGCCAAATTTTAACCTCTGTCCCCCCCTCAGACTCATAAAGTTTCAAATCTGTTGACGACATCTCGGCTTCTGGCTACCAGCCCTTAGAAAACTTCAGCAAACTGAAGTCTTGGGCAGGGGGGGAAACTCTGGTGGACATTTCTTTTCATGCAAGGTTGACTTATTTTGCTGGGAGCAAGGAGCCATTTAAGTGATTGGGTGGACAACTTGTTAATAAATTAAAGAAATAATCTCAAGGCTCTTTAGCCTGCATGACTGTTGTATATGTTGAGTAATAAGAGCTGCCTAATTAGACGTAGACACAAATTTATGGTCTAGCCTGTCAATCCGTGGATTAAGGACTCCATAAGTACCTACTGACACGATGGGCTGTAATGGCTCCTAAAGAGATGTTATGGTCTATCGTGTCAATAATCCACAGATTAAGAGCTCCCTAAGTACGTGTTGACGTGACCGACTGTCCCAGCTCTTCGGGGGCTTTTGTGTCGGGCCCAGTGGAAGGGACTTCACGGGCCACCTTGGGCGGTGGCATCCCTGCAGTAGGTAAGGGTTTATTTTCTCTGCAAACAACAGGAGCTTAACACATGACCATCCTCTAAATTAGTCTTTCGGAAACCGTCCCAGCCATCAAAAGCAGGGGGAGGGGGAGGAAGCTGAAGCTGTCTAGCCCTTGTGTGCAGGGAGATATAAAAGGTTTGGGGCAAACATTGCTGTGGGTGGTGTCTCCAGGCTGCCCACAAACTCCCTTCAAGGCACAAAGACCCTTTTCTGCAGCAGGATATGTCCTTTAATTTGGATTTTTTTTTTTTTAATTTTTTTTTTTTTTTTGCTTTGCTTTTGCAAAGCATACCTGGAGATGTGGCTTTGAAGGATTTTTCTTCTTGGTCTTTTTTTTTTTTTTTTCTGTTTATTTGTTTGTTCCCCCGCCCAAGTAGCCTCTGGATTACCTGAGAGACTAGAAAGGAAGTAAAAATTTCCCTTTTCGGTGCCCGTTTTTCTTCGCTTTGATGAGCTGTGTGGTTGCACGTCATGCTTGGAGTTCTCCTCACCTCGATGTAACGCCTGTTCGCTTCTCGAGTAAGAGTTCAGGGGTGCGTTTTTCCTGAGATCCTGCAAAACCAGCACTTGTCGGTAGCACGAGGGGGCAAAACTGAAGTTGGAGTCCCTGGAACTGCCCTGAGGACCCTCAAGAATAGCGTTCCAAAACTCATAAAAAGCTCCAGGCTTTTTGTCTCCCATCTCTTCCATCCAGACAAGCAGGAGAAGATGGGGGACACGGCTCTGCCCCGGGCTCGCAAATGCCGCTTAAGGTCAGCCAAGAGAGATTACCGGGCGCGAGACGCGCTGAGCTTGGTCTCAGCCTTGGCCCCGGCCAGACGGCACGTTGTGCTGACACCAGTCCAGCCAATTTTTTTTTTTTTAAGCACAGATGCCCTCCACGTGTGCTGACGGATAAAGGAGGAAGGACCGTGGGTTCATCTGCTCATCGTCTGTGCCCACATCGTTCCTTTTCTGGCAGAAAGCTGCCTCCTGGGAAGGCAGGCAGGGATCTCACCACCCCTCCAGGTCTCCTTGCTGCCCCAGGAGCTCACATCTGGGTCCTGGTCCTTCTAGGAAAAGTCCATAAGCCCAATCTCCTTTTGGTTCAATGATTTCTTGGTGGGCATCTACATTAATTTATCCGTCGCCTGGACCCGTTCATGTTGGGTTATCGGTCGTGCGTGCAGTGTCACCACCGCAAGCGGCCCAGGTGAAGGTACCACAAAACCTGAGCAACCCGATCTAGTTGAAGATGGCTCTTTGCAGTGGGGTTGGACTAGATGGCCTTTAACGGTCCCTTCCAACCCAAACCGTTCTGTGATTCATTATCGTTCTGTGACTCTTTATCGGTGAGCGTAGTGACAGGATGAGGGGTAACGGTCTTAAACTGGAAGAGGGGAGATTTAGATGAGATATGAGGAAGAAATTCTTGGCTGTGAGGGTGGTGAGCCCCTGGCGCAGGTCGCCCAGAGGAGCTGTGGCTGCCCCATCCCTGGAGGTGTTGAAGGCCAGGTTGGACGTGGCCTTGGGCAACCTGGGCTGGTGGGAAGTGTCCCTGCCCATGGCAGGAGGGTTGGAATGAGATGATCTTTAAGGTCCCTTCCAACCCAAACCAGTCTGTGATTCTCTGAAAACGAGGAGACTCTTGTTATAACAGTTCAGGGTAGGTGATCCTGTGGGGAGTATGGTGTCAGGGTTGACGTTTGGTGGGATTTCCAGCCCCAGGGATCACAGAGGAACGGGGGAGAGGAGGGGGCATGACGGGGAGAAGTTTAGGAAGAGCATGAGGCGATTCTTCGGGTCAAACCTGCTCTTAAAAGTAAATTATCTATAAATATATATATATATATATATAAAAAAGTGTAAGTACATAGTTTGAAACACTTGTACAGGTGGAGAATTTAATTTTTGCGTCTAGTCTTAGTATCATTGAGGAAAGACCCAATTACAGGCATTTAAAAACCTAATCAGGAACGCAGTTGTATTCCCATTTTCAGCGATGGAGTTGTTATTATGGCAGATAGCAGTGACAATTTAGATAGCTCTCGACTTGATCAGATGGGAGTAGTCCTGGCGGGTGAGATACAGCTCAGTGTGCGCTAAACTCGCTGTTTTCTTTAGAGGTCGGTTGATTACAGGAAAACCTTTAGCTATGTCAAAACAAAACAAAGCAAAACAAAAGATCCTCAGCCCACCTCCCCTCTACGTTCATGAACTTGGCACCGGGACAAGGCTGAGATCCGAAAGCCGGCCAGGAGCTGTGTTGGTTTTTTTTTTTTTTTATACATTCAGTTTTGTTGAAATGTTTCTGTTCTTCCTGAATGAAGGGGAAAAAAAAAAAGAAAAAAAAAAAAAAGAAAAAGAACTTTTTCTTCCCGAGCTCCTAATAAAACTGCCGGAGCTCGGAAAGAAAAAGTACAGATGATACAGTTCCATCATCTTAAAAGCGTTCGTGTGTTGAGGAGAAAAGCCACACCGGGAATTTTCTGCCACTTGAGGTGATGTGAGAGGCGAATCCTCCTTGCTACCGCTTAGGAGGACCAAGCGTAGACCCGTTACTGATAAATTTGGGTGTTTCCATGGTGTTAATCTCCCATATCCACCTTCAGCTGGACTTTTTGGTTTCAGCAGCTTTTCGTTCTTTGGAGGTTATTGCTCCGGTGTCCCATCCTCTGGGTTTTCTGTATGGATGTAGCATTTTGTGCAGCATCCCCTCCCGGAGCAGGATGATGCCCATGGGCAGCGTGTGCGCGCCCGGAGCGAGAAAAATCCTGGTTGTGGCCTTTTATTGAGCAATTTCGGGCAGGACTTGATGTTGGCAGGGGTCGAGGTAGGTGGTGGAAAACCTCCCAGCCTCTGATGCTGGTTGGTGTGTTGGGAAGTAGCTGGGATGATGCGTTTGTGGAGGACACTCCTTCTTCTCCGAGGGATGCGCTGCTAAAAGTGAGGGCAGCCCTTCAGGAGGGTGTAAAAAGTAAAGGGGGGGGGGAAGGGGGAATAATTTTTTTCAATGGGAACATGATGTTGAATAACGTGGTTGTGCTGCGGCGTCGCCGCCTTCCTCGCCGTCCGCATCCAAACTTCCAAAAAGTTACCCCAAAGACTTTGGGGTGTCGAGTTATTGCCTTGATTTCTCCCCTCATTGCGGAAATGTGTTCTGCTTCGGACGGCCGTTCTCCATAGACCCGACTATGTGATCGATATGCCCAATTCTCTAAATTCCTGAGGTCAGACTCCCTTTATTTGCAGATATTTATATTTTTTTTTTTAATTTTTTTTTTTCCACAATAAGCTTGCACAACGCGCTGGGGGGAGCCTGAGGGAGCCCCTAGGCGGGCTGTAATGCGAACCATGGAAAATAATAATAAACCAACGATAGCGGCAAACGGAGGGATGCTTAATAACGAAATAATAGCGCGGATGTTTATAGCATTAAACATTATCATTGTTTGCTGGAATATGGGAACGCTCCCAGTTTGCTGGGAGTTTTCCAGGCGTTTAGAAAGGGATGTGTTTGCTCCGAGGAGCTCATAAAAATGACGCTTTTAACTCAAAACAAGAATCCCGAAGCGTTTCTCAGCCGCTTCTGGGCTGTCGCGCACCAGGGCACGTTGAGGGTGATGCGGCTGCAAATTTCCCGGGATCTGGGTTTTTGTGGGGGTTTGCGGCCGGCAGAGACAGGAGTTGGATGGTGGGTCCGGATGAACCCCGCGGGGCGTTTTGGGGCAAAATCCACCTATTTGCTTCGTTTGCCCTAACCCGTGGGCAAAAAAATAAAAGCCTTTCGGGGAAAAAATTCTCCACCCCCGTAGGAAGCGTCTCTGCATCATTTTTTCCTCCTCTCCTGCCTCCGCCGCCCGAGTGATGCCACCGGCTTTTCCCACCCTTTTTCCCAGCGGATGCCAGGATCGGGGAGGCGGGTGGGAGCGGGGAAGGCTCCGCCAGGGTCCCAACAACTGTGAAAAGCGGCTTTGGTGGCGGCTGGCAGGGAGGCCTGATCCTGTTTATCCGAGCTCAAGCCTTATATTCTCATGGCTTTTTGACTAGACATCCAGTCAACAAGCCGAATCCCGCAGACGGAAGAGGCTCTGGCATATTTATACTGTGTGCTGGCACGGGCTCCTTAAAAAAAAAAAAAAAAAAACCTAAAAAAAAAATAATATCCTGGATTACCTAAGACTTGTCCTTGAGGTCTGGTCACCCCATGTCATTGAAAAACCGAGTGGGATTCATTCATGAACTTCCAGCCCTCCATAAAGGTCTGTTCATTCATAGCCAAGGCAGTTTTCTTTTAGTTTTTTTTTTTTGTTTTCTTTTAGTTTTTTTTTTTTTTTTTTAAATGCGCTGGCAATTAAATAGCTCTTTGTAAGCGGCAACGAGCTGCTTGTTAAGTGGTCTTCACTAATGCAAGCACAAATATCAGGTGAAAAAAATCTCCCCCCACTTCCTCCCCGAAAAGGGATGCTTTCGTGTTCAAATAAATAAAAACCTAGAGGAATTTCAGCGTTGCTCCAAAATTCCCTCAACTGCTGTAAAACAAAAGCTCTGAGCATCGCTGGCGGGTGATGGGTGGTTGAGATGGGGCCGCATCCAGGAGCATCCTTTCCCTGGATCCGGGAGCATCCCCCCTAAATTCCTCTATCTCCTGGGCATCCCCCCCTCAAATTCTTTTATCTCCCGGGTGGGTGAAGGAAATGCCATCCCGGGGCTGTTTCTTGCCCTGCTGGGTGCACCCTTGGGGGGGGGGGGGGGGACGACACCCCATTTGGGATTTCACCCGGGAGCGAGGGTCCCTGTTTCGGGGCGTACGCGGCGCAGTCAGGCCCATTTTTAGGAGCTGCCTCCAGCAACCGGAGAAATATTTTCCCCGCTGGCATAGAAATGAGGAAATTAAAAGTGTGTGGCTTTTTTTTTTTTGTTTGTAATTTTTTAAAAATTTTTTTTTTGTTTTTTAAAAGCACAGCGCAGGGCTTGAAGCACAACTCGGCGAGGGGAGAAAAAACGCCCGTGCTGGGAAAATTGGCTTATTAATAACAAAAATCGGAGAAAACAGGGCAGGCGGCGTGCCGCTGCCATTGCTCATGCTAGGGGGGGGGGATTTTGGGGGGCTTCTAAGATGATGCAGGGAGAGCTTTGGGGCGCTGGGTCACCCCCCATCCCCGGTCCCGTAGCTTCATCCGCGCTGCAGGGGGGGTATTTCGGCAGCGCTCACTAACTTGCATTGCCAGCTTGATTTTTTTGTTTCCTTTTTTGTTTTGTTTGTTTAATATATTATATTTTTTTTTAAATACAATTACAGAGATGAATAGTTCCCAGGTTTTAACACGCCTGCCGAAGCTGGAAGGAATTACCCGCTGAGCAGCGCTGAGCTCCTAGAGATCCTCCGTCAGGAAAAAGGGGCTTTTTCACGTTTTTCAGCGCTCCCCCCCCTCCCCTTTGCTTTTTCCTCCCACGTCGTGTCCTCGCGGCTCGCAGGGGGCAGCTACCGGCAAGGGAGTCAAAAGAAAGGCTACACGAATGAGTTTTGGGGGTTTTGGGTGTGGTTTTTTAGGCCATTTTTGTTGACAAGCGCAAGATTTCTGGGGTCCCCCGTCATCCCCCCCCGCCGCCGTCTGATAGTGCTTCCCATGAGTTGGGGCATCATCTGATGTCTCCATCCTCTCCGTCACCCAGGCTCTGCCTGAGGGCAGGGAAAACCCCCATGAACTAGAGAAGGTGGGTTCTTGTCCCCTTGGGTCACACGGGGTGGCCTTCGATGGGCTTTTCTTAGCAGCACCTCATTTTTTTGGGGGGGTCTGTGCACAGTAGGTGGTTATTCGTGGAAGTGGGTCCATAAAAATAAGGGGGTTTAGGGTGTTTGGTCTTGCTGGGTGCAGCCGGCTGGAGCGTCTCAGCTCTCCTGGTGGCACTGAAGGTGGTCCTAGTGATGGTTTGGATGAGGGATGGCTGCGTCGCGGGTGCTGCTGGTGGGTCTGAAGTCACTTCTGAAGGTGGATCTGGTGATTTAGGACCCACAAGTCCAACCAGAGATAGGCGCTGAAGCAGAATGGGAATCTCCCAAACCTGGGTCAACTTAAGTGGTCTTAATGGTGGCCTTAACACATGGCTTTTGGAAACGGTGGATGTGCTATGGGTGTTGGTGTGTGCGTGGAGAGCATCGTGCAGACATGGGCAGGCAAGGACCTGCCAGCCTTGCGTCGCTTTTGGGTCGTTACCCCCACGATGCTTAATTTCTCCTTCTCCTTTTTTTTTTTTTCCTGGTCTGTAGATTCCCAAGTTCTTCAGGAGCCGGGGGATCGGTCACACTGGTGCGTGGTGGCATACTGGGAAGAGAAAACGCGCGTGGGTCGGCTGTACTCTGTCCAAGAGCCCTCCCTGGATATCTTCTATGATCTACCTCAGGGGAATGGTTTCTGCCTCGGACAACTCAACTCGGACAACAAAAGCCAACTGGTGCAGAAGGTGCGCAGCAAGATCGGCTACGGCATCCAGCTCACCAAGGAAGTGGACGGCGTGTGGGTGTACAACCGCAGCAGTTACCCCATCTTCATCAAGTCGGCCACACTGGACAACCCCGATTCCAGGACGTTGCTGGTTCACAAAGTGTTTCCAGGTTTTTCCATCAAGGCTTTTGACTACGAGAAGGCGTACAGCTTGCAGAGACCCAACGACCATGAGTTCATGCAGCAACCATGGACCGGATTTACCGTTCAGATCAGCTTTGTGAAAGGCTGGGGCCAGTGCTACACGAGACAGTTTATCAGCAGTTGCCCGTGCTGGTTGGAGGTTATTTTTAATAACCGATGACTCGAGACAGAGTGGACTCATGACATTTATACTACTTTGCTGCTATTATTTCCTTCTGAGTGCTTGCTTTTCATGCAAACTTTTTGGTTTTGTTTTGTTTTGTTTGTTTGTTCCTCTTCCCCCCCCCCTCCCTCCCCTCCCCCTCCCCTACACCCCATTTTGAGAAATAGCTTATGGAAAGATTTTTTTTTTTTTTTTTTTTTTTTTTTTGCCTTGGGTATTTTGATAAATATATCTATTTTTTAAAAGTGTGAATGACCAATAACTCAGAAGGGCGAGAGAAGGGTGCCGGGGGGATGGATCGCATACGATAATTATTTCACGCCTCTGAAAGGATTATCCTATGGGATCGGTGGATTCGGAAACCACTTGTTCTATGTTACAGCTCCTTCTCTTGGATAAAACAACAAGATTACCTGTATTTTTTACGCACCACCTTCCCCTTGCCGCCGGCCGTCCCCGGTGACGGTGACACCGAGACCCCTTCCCCAGCGGTGCTAACCCCACGTTGCCGCCGAAGGATGGCGCAAAACCTTCCCAACCGGGTCTTTACCCGCCTTTTTAAGTTTTATTTTATTTTTCTCGTTGCTGGGTTCACGTCTCGTCACTGTGTTCATCCTTCCGCTGCCTTTTTTTTTTTTTTTTTTAATTTTTTTTTCCTTTCTTCTATTTTTTTAATGGTCACGGATTGATGCAAGGGGAGAAAACAACGGCGGAGAAACCTCGTGCGTGGCCCGCGCTTTATAATTTGAGCTGAGACGGCGAAGCGACAGAAGCCTAAGCCTAAAAACAAAACAAAACAAAACAAAACCCAACGAAACAAATGGGAAAACAAAAGAAAAAGTGTTCACGATAGTTGGTCTGTTGTAACCTGCTTCGATCGGGTTATCCCGGTACCATCCTATCTGGAAATGCAGTTGTGCTTTCATTTCTTCTTGAATTCATACACGAGTATGATACTTTTACACTGTTCTTAGCTCAATGAGCATGTTTAGACCTTAACATAAGCTATTTTTCTAAATATAAAAGGTTTAAATGAACAAGAGAGCATTCTCATTGGAACTTTAGCATTGTAGTGCTTTGGAAATAAAACACACACACACACACACACACACACACACACACACAAAAAGGACTCCTTAAAAAAACCCTGAGATTTATTAAAGAAAAAAAATGTATTTTATGTTATATATAAATATATTATTACTTGTAAATATAAAGACGTTTTATAAGCATCATTATTTATGTATTGTGCAATGTGTATAAACGAGAAAAAAATAAGAAAGATGCACTTTGCTTTAATATAAATGCAAATAACAAATGCCAAATTAAAAAAAAAAAAAAAAAAGAACACGAGATTGGTGTTTTTTTCTATGGGTGTTATCATCCAGATGAATGTTTTTTCTAAAGGAGTTTATGTTCCATTAAAAAAATAAAAACCTACACTTGATCCCAGGCTGTGCCGAGTGGCTTTTTTAGTGGCGGGGATGAGGCAGGCAGGAGAGATGCTGCTCCAAGCGGGTATGGCACGGGGTCGGCGGTGGGGACACCCACCCCAGCCCCGTGTGGGACCGCTCCGGTGCGGGTAATGCCCAGATGGGGTCTCTCCTGAGCTTTGGGTTCTCTTCAGTCCTCGTGGGTGGGTTTTCCTCAACTATTTCCTGCTCTCTGCATCTCCAGTGCCTCTGGAAATAAAGGTGGTTTTGTGTTTTGCTGCACTCGCCATTGCCTTCAGGTGTTCACTGCTCCGCTGTGTCGCATCCTGCTCGCACGTGTCCTCTGCCAGCGAGAAGGTCCCTACCGAGAAAGTTCCTGCCTTTTGTGGAGAGGGACATTGAGTGGAAACCACCAGAGTACTGGAGACTGGAAGATCTGGAGATGTGGAAGGTCCAGATGGGCTCCCTGCCAAAGCGCCTGGACTCCAGGAATGGGACTTCCAGCCTCTGCTGTCTGTCAAGTGGTCAATGGCCGTCTCGGGAGATCAGGCTTTGTGAACATCTGGACCAGGTTCACAAAACGCTGTGCCTTTCTGCTCAACGGAGGTGTGTCCAACCCAGAGGGATTTATCGAGTATTTGGTTTGCTCTGAATGGACTGTGCCTTCAGTTGGCTTCATGTCACTGAGCACGTGCAGCGGCTTCAAAATGGCTTTTGATCGTGTGCAAGGTTTGCACGGGAGTTTCAATTCCCAGGCTTTCGCCTTTCGTCCTTCAGTTGGGAGTCAGCATCGACAGCTGAGGGCATGATGGATGCACCCACCCTATCTTGCTTGATACGCACTAAGAGACACCTGGAAGGGCAGATGTTGGGACAATGTCGTCTACACCACAATTTGGCTCATTTCCTTTCCATTCTGCACCAGCAGACTTGAAATACCCAATAATCTCATCACACCTTCGTGGTCCAGCAGCCAAGCTAGCGTTGATGACTTGCATCAGAAGCTTGAGGAGTGCTCCTGCCCGTGGCCTTGATGCCACCCAGGCCACCCATCATCAAAGGCTCTACAGATGAAGGATGAAGCAGACAACTTTCTTGCAAAACTGACTGTTGACTCCTCTGAGCTTTTGTAGTGTTTATCTGCGGGAGCAGGACTGCAGTTAGAAAGACTCCCTCCAAGTCTAGGAGCCACCAGATCGATGGCCACCTAGGGTTATGGTCAGATGGCCGACAAGTAGGCTTTTACTCTGGAGTAACCAAAAGAGAGAATATTGAGCTCACTTGTACTTCTCCCACCTCCAAGCTGTTGTGCTTTTACCCAGAAGAGATGAGGTGATAGTTTTGTCCTTGATGTATGACACCAAACTAGCAACGAGCCACGTGGGCACAGCAGAGGATGTTTTAAGTGATCTTTTGCAGATGTTTTCACCTTGTTCCATGAGGTACGTACCGTATCCTGGTGGTTAAAGCCCTGAAGCCAAATTGTAGCACAGATGATGTTGTCCCTTGAATTGAGATCTGGGTTCTTGTCCCTGCTCATCAGTCCATGAGATATGATGACCAAATCATTTAACCTTGCTGTTTCTCACGATTTCCACTTGTGAGATACAGAGACTACAAACCATTTTTCCTCCTGAGAGCTGAAAGTGGAGGATGGAAATGAACACCCTTCACAGCAGTTTTCCAAAATACCACAAAAATGCTCCAAGGGCTGGAGCCCCTCTGCTGGGAGGACAAGCTGGGAGAGTTGGGGGTGTTCAGCCTGGAGAAGAGAAGGCTCCGGGGAGACCTTAGACCCTCTTCCAGTCCCTAAAGGGGCTCCAGGAAAGTTGGGGAGGGACTCTTGATGAGGGAGGGGAGCCATAGGATGAGGGGGAATGGGTTTACACTGAAGGAGGGGAGATTTAGATATTAGGAATAAATTCTTTCCTGGAGGGTGGTGAGACACCGGCCCAGGTTGCCCCAAGAAGCTGTGGCTGCCCCATCCCTGGAGGTGTTCAAGGCCAGGTTGGACGGGGCTTGGAGCAACCTGGGCTGGTGGGAGGTGTCCCTGCCCAGGACAGGGGGGTTGGAACGCGATGATCTTCAAGGTCTCTTCCAACCCAAACCATTCTATGGTTCTGTGATAATGCAAAGAGGAAAAATGATCCAGCAAAGGCCAGAGGCCGGCTGTGGAGGTGTCCCCATGATGGGCGCAGTGCTGGTGGGCTGTTGTATCACTTGCAAGGTGCAGCAAGGGTCTGCTGGGCCTGGGATATCCTCCACATACCCCATTTTAAACCTTGTCCTACATGACCACCCCTGGCCGTGGCTGGAGACATGTTGAGCTGGTTGCACCTTCAGCTGGACATGGCTTTCCAGGTCAAACGTTACAGTGATTGTCTGGAGAATGAGCTGAAACACCTCGTGGAGCACTTTATTTTATGGGAACTTTACTTGCATTCGTCTGTCAAAATAAAAGACCAGGTGACACTGTTCGCAGTAAGAAAGCTGGGAAATAATCAGCAAAACTATGGCTTTTCAATACTACGGCAGCTTTAGCTAAAATGTTCCAGTCTTCACCTCCTGCTGAGCTAATTTGAGCCCTTATTCAATGCAAAAAAAAGGAAAAAAAAAAAAAAGAAAGAAAAAGAAAAGAAAAAAGAACATGACAGAAGGATGCTGAGCACCAGCTCATATGTGTCCCCGTTCGCCCAGAGCTTGTTCGGCTCTAGGGCAGAGCCGTCTCCTTCCCAAGTGAAGATGTCCAGCCTCCAGGTCACTCCTGGCCAGCAACGTCATGTCCTTCTTGCTACATGCTCATGGCACCCAAATTCAGGCACCTCCCCAGGTGTGAGCACCCCCAGCTCCATGGACATCTTCCAACGGAGCAGTGGTGGCCCTGGGACCTCACGTATCATCGTGCTCTGTACGGCTTAGCTGTGGTTTCCACTCTTCCCTCCTTGGAAATCACCTTACAGAAATCTCATTCACTTAAGAGGCTCAGACATGAGAAGGTTGAGACAGTCTGAAGTCCTGATTTCCCAGGGGACGGCGAGACACGTCTCCCTCCTCTCATCCTTATAAAAGGATTTCTCGGGAAATTCGGGATGTCTGAAATCAGTCTGTTGTAGTTAACTGTACTCTTGCTTGGGACCACGACTCCAGCGTAATCAGTGCTAAATCTTTTAATGATACCCCGCGACGCAGTAAATTACAGTACGGTTGGGCCTCTTTTTTCCCAATGTTGCCGAGTGGTAATTGAAGAGTGCAATAAAAAAGGGTCAAACGATGTAACTTTGCTGCTAAATCATACGTGAAATATGCTCAAAGAGTCAACTGCTGATATAAGACAGCAACTGTAATGGCTGCTGTACTGCAAGGGAAGGAGGTAAAACTCCACCATCATGGTTTTCCACGTGGGAAAACCAGTTGCAAATGGATTTCCACTGGGATCGGGGTGCAGAGCGATGATCCCATTCTCATTTAGGTGATGCTCAGCGTCTGACTCCTTCCCCATCTACTCCAAGGCATCAGTGGGCTCTTGTCTTGCAGTTTGCATGCAACCCAGTTACGTGAACAGACCCTTCTGTCCACGCAGGATGATGTGGTTATGGGTTGGTGGCTCCACACAATTCAAAGAGCGAGTCCTTGGAAAAGTATTTGCTTTATGCTTGTTGTACTTTGCTCTCAGTGTTTACTGGTGTGAAGTTGCCCCAGTGGAGCTTAAATGAGTCTGCAACCAGTAGCTCGGTTGGGTCTAATACGTATGTGCATGTCCCATGTCCTGGTCTGCAAGGGCTTCTGGAGGCAAAGTGGTGAAGAACTGGCTTAAGATGAATTAATAAAAACCACCCGTACATGGAAACAGCATTTGCTTTGTGTTGTCTACATGTGTTTAAAAACATGTTCTGGTTTACCGGGCACAGAGTTGGAGCTAAGATGTCATGGTGTGGATAGATCTCTGGTGGTTCAAGGGAGGAGATGAACGTGGGTTGGGACAACCGATTGGGAGACACGTTCACAGCAAGAAGCAACGGATGGAGCTACTCCTGTGGCATTTATTTGTACGGTAACAGGGACTCATGTGGGGTCCTGAGCCTTTTTGGGCCAGGCATTATAAGGAGAAGGACCCTGCCCCAAGAAGCCTATGCATAAGCAGCAATGAGAGGTGTTGTGCTGGGGATGACAGCGAGGCCAGGATCGGATCCAACCCCCCTGTCCACGGTGGGAGAGCTCTAGTCCCTGTGACCCCACTGTGTCACCAGGCTTTGACGGGAGGACGTCCCTGCCCAGGCTTTGCATATTTGCACATGGGAGTCAGAGGGACATCCCAGGGCACTCCAGTGAGTCATTGTGCAACTTTCTGGGTGGCTTAAAGATGAAATGAAACAAAAACTGAAACACTTGAGAGGCTCAGGTAGCTCTTGTGGTTAGCAGGGAAGTCACCGCTGTGTCACGTTTACCAGCCAAGGTCGTTGTCGTCATCTTCAATGGAAAATCCCGGGTCATTTCGTCTTCGTCATGCTGACTGGACCAGCTTGATCAACTGCCTGGTGATGAAGCTGACCATCCTCTTTTTTTTAAAAGAACACTCTGGTTTGTGAAAGCCAAGAGTCCTCAATGCTCACACGTCCGCCTGACCATCAGCTGCACACCCAGTAACTCCTGAACCTTGTGGCAACGTCATCAGATCTGAAAGTGCAGCGAAAATCTGAGGGGTGAATTCAGTTTCGCTTCCAGAAATGAAAAATGTTGGGTGGAGAGAGAAGACCTAAATTACCAGCTGTCCTGGAGCAGAGGCAGGTCAAGCTGTGCTATGACTTGTCCTCCTTGAAGGACCTCGTGGCGAGAACAAGGGTGTGCTTTGCCGTCCGGGCCGGGGCAGTGGTCCTTTGGTGGCCAGGCTTTTGAGATGCTGATTGGATCAGGGAGCAAGGAACAGCAGGACCGAGCAGAAGCAGGACTCCAGCTCAGTGATTAAGATGTTGATGTCCCCGTTTCTGTCCCGGCGCGTGCCTGGTGCCATATACAGTAGTGAGATGTTTAGATGTTTATTGCAGAAGATGGGAAGCCCATACACTCTCTCTCCTATAAACACACACTCCTTTGATGATCTTTAAGGTGCATTCCAACCTAAACCATTCTATGATTCTATGAAACAAGAGAGGGTCCCCTTACACCGTCCACCCACCCACCCATCCACCCACAGCCCAGTCTGTAGGCACCATCATGAGGTGGGGGCTCTGACTTCCTTCAGCCAAGAGGAGTTGAGCCTCTTTGAGACCAGTGGAGCCCGATGATGTGGGCGGATGCTCAAAGGTCTTGGCTCCATCACTCGCAGTCGTGCACCTACGCAGGGTTAGGGCTAAAGGAAGGGAGGTTGAGGCCCGTTGGGTGTTAGAGCAGCTCTGAGAGTAAGATCTGGCTGGTTTCGCTGGCTTTCAGTGGTGGTGAAGTGTTCTCAGTTTTTCTTTGCATCAGACGGGAACAAAGCAGCGCAAGTCAGAGGACGATGTGGGTGCTGTCGGTTACCAGGGTTACAACACACATGGGAAAAAGGAAAAAAAACCATCTCATATATTGCAAGGAACTATTAATTTTGCTGTAGTGGCAATACTTAGGACTGGCATTACCATGGATGTATTTATATCCTCTGCCCTGTAGAAAATATGTAAGTTATTCTGAGGCACGTGCGTACCCGGAGCTGGAGCTGGGCCACCGGAGACCTCTGGGGAGTTGTTGTGTGAGAGCTGAGGGGGTCCCCTGTTATTCCCTACAGCTACCCAGACAAGAATGCCAATCGGAATAAGCTTAAAATTAGGGAAAAATCACCTTATAACCCCAAAGGTATCTGTTTTGCACAAGGCACCCTGCAAAGGAGCAGGACAGCTCGGGGTCCCGTCATTTAACCAGGGAAGAGACATAACTGGCGCCCAGTATCACACCTACTGAAGCTTGTTAGCACAGTTTAGAGCCAACCTCCGGTGAAAAATGGGTCAGAAAACAAGTTTTGCCTCCCGTCAGCCAGACAAGGCAAGACGGAGAGCTTGGAACAGAAAATAAAGCCATTGTAAAAGGGAACCAGTGAAAGAAAGCAGAAATCAGGTGTCGAGGCATTTTCTAGAGCCCGACGGAGATGAAAGAAGGGCAACCAACCTTCTTGATCTCGGTGGGCTCTCGATCTTGATCCCGAGGGCAGCTGGGAGGGTGGTGGGGCTCTGCACAGCGGTGGGTGGGAAGGGTGCTCGGCCAAGGTGGCCACAGGAGCTGAGGAGGAACGTAGGTGCCAACAAACCCAAACCCTTGGAGATGCCCCAGCACCTCAAAACACCCCACTGGAAGTGGTATTTACTCCTTCCTCGTGGAAGCGCAGGCCCTGTGGTTTGATTTTGCCAGCCCAGCACCCCGTTGGGAAAGCTGGGATGAATTTCATGGTTGGAGAATTTTCTGCTTTTAATAATTGAGCAAGAGAGAGCGGTGGGACAGAAAGGCTTCGTGCAGCGACTGGCTGCCTGCGGGTTCCCCGGCCGAACCGTTTCCAGCGGGGAGACCGAGTCGAGAGAGGCTGGAGGCAGAGCATTGCGTCCGCGGGACGGGCTATTAAGGGCTTAGTGCTTCCACAACCAGGCAGAGGAGATTGCTTTCATCTTCCTGCCTGCAACATCTGGAGCCTGGACTTGTAAAACTTTCATTGTTACTTTAACCCTTGAGGCCCTTTTTTTAGTTTTTTTTTGGGGGGCGGACGTGAGGCTGCAGTTGGTGGAGCAGGAAGCCCATGCAGCAGCATCACTAGTTGGAGGCATGGCCAACTCCATCTGGAGAGAAGGACAATGGGGCTTCAACCCGTAATTGGGGTCATCCCGTGGAGACCTCTGGCCTGAGAGAAGCTCTTGGGCTGGACCACTAGCAGGCACTGGTGTTTTAGCGGGCATCCTATAAAAACAACTTTTCTTGGGAGTTCTGAGGTCTTTTGCAGGGATGCATCACCACTCTTGGTAGTGCGGCTCCGGAGTTGGATTGATTTTTCAACGCAGTCAACCCTGATGCTCCTAATCCAAAGCCTTTCAGCTCTTGGAGGTCACGCTGAGTTCAGGAGGCAAATTTCTCACCTGGGGCATATTCTTGTTGCAGGAAAACAGATCTCCAGATAGGGACCTGCTTTGTTACAGGAAACCGATCTCCAGATACAGACCTGCTCGTAGCTTGAGAAACTTGAGGAAGACGGAGACAGGGTGATTTTGGTGTTCAGAGCTCAGAAGCTTCAAATCCATTCACCTCCTCCCAGTGGAGATACTCCGGCAAAACAACCTCAGCTGAAGCAAGAAGGGGCACAGGATCACGATAAGGCAGAATTCGAGGAATGTCTAAAATGGGCCTGAAAGTGGAGATGGTGGACATGAAGAGCAGGAAACCACAGGAAACAGCAGATCTTGGTCGTACGTTTCTGCCCCAAAGTCTCAGCTGCTTTTTTTGAGCTCTGTGCAGAGTTCCCCCCCATATGGGCTCTGCTTGGTGGCTACTGGGTGTCTACCAGAGGCTCATGAGTATACCTGAGAGCTCCAGGGGCTGGATGGGCACCTCACCCTTGCTGAAAGCACACACAACTCTACAGTCTTCCAACTGCAAGAGAAATTTAAAAGGTGCAGGCTGGACAGGTGAGAAAAAAAAAAAGAGTTCTTAGGAGCTATCTTGACTTTTAAGTCAGCCTGAGGATATGGATGATTTATTTTTTTTTAATGGTTGTGTTGGGTTGGCCGGGCTGGGCTGGGGCTCTGGGAGTCCCGATGGGAGTAGTTGAGGGATAGCCCCAGGCTTGACATGCCCAGGACTCTGCAAAAGCTCCTCTGTCAGGCACTGAAACCTCCTAACCTGAATGACGTGAGAGATTCGCTGGGTCCAAGTGAGCTGGGCTGGGCTGGGTGGTGGGGGAGGAGAAAAAAACGGGAGACCTTATGCAGAGAAAAGAAGTCACGCTGGATATGGATATGTTCTTCCATATCCATCATCTCCTGAAGCAACACACTTCTTCCCTTCTGTGGTTTTTCCTTTAAATGGTTATATCTCAGGGTCTGCCCCAGCATCCTAAAAGCTGGACTTTAAGCTTGGCTTTTGGCATGAGGCCCATGGGTGTGATCTCTCCCTCACATCTCATGGTTGCGCAGTGGTCCATGGTCCACGGTAGCCTTGTTCTGCCAGTTCCTCCCACTGCTGCAGCCTTTTGGGTGCATCCCTAAGCTTGTCACATCGCAGAAAAGTTCTGAATGACCTTGGGCAAGCGACTGCTGCCTCAGTTTCCCCTTCTATCAGCCCTTGCACCTTTGATGGCATCTGGCATGACTTTCCTCCACCAGCAGAAGCTGTTTATTTTAAAGGCCGGTGACGGCTTCTCCCCGGTCTATTTATACACCCGTTGCCCAACTGAGCGCTGGAGATGAAAGCTGCGTGGCTTCCCGAAGGAGAACGCGCCATGGGAAGGGTAGTTGCAGCAGGCACATTAGTGCAGCCGCCGCCGCCGCTGCTGGTGTTTGTAAAAACCTCCACGCCAGGAGACATCAAAGAGGGTATGGCACCCTCGGCTCCCAGGCAGCGGGGAGGTGAAATGCCCTTCCAGTTCAGGCATGCCTCAGCGTTTGCTAAAAAAACCCACTTCTTATTAATCTGTGATTGAAACCGTAATTATGTCATCGCTCTGAACAACCCCATCGACAAGTTTGGGCACGGGGAGAGCCTTGAATGGTCGAGGCTGGCTCGCTGTGCGCCGCGCACAGCCCAGCCTGGCCTTCTCTCCTCCCGCGCTCGCCGTCGGGGTTACTGGGGCTGGTACACCCCACCATGGTCCATGGTGTCCTCTCCAGTGGGGCCAAAAACCTGTGCCAGGGTCCTGGGGGGCAAAGCTTCTCATGGCGGGGGGGTGATGGCCTCAACATGGTGTGTGGTCACTCTCCCCCTGCCACCACTGCAGTCTCGTGGTTGTCCCCGCCCTCGTGCCACAAATCCGGGTGCCCATCTATCACCAACCCTGCCTTCACCAAGGTTGGCTTCCTCCATTTTGTGCCTGAATTGGCATCCCTTTGCAAATGCGGGGCTCAACTGCTTCTGCAGGGTGCTTAATCCAGACCCTCAACGCACCCAGCACCTTGTCTGAGGGGTGCCTGGGTCCAAAAAAGGCCCTCGGTTTCTGATACTGCTGTTCTCCCATCTCCCTAAATGCCACCTCGTGGGGCTTGTGGTGCCCCTACGCCATGCAGAGTCCCAGGAGCCAGCGCGCATGGGGCATCTCCCATCCCAGGGATGCTCAGTCCTTCCTCCACCTCCAAACCCACGTCTCTGAGCTTTTCCCTCCCCAGGAGCAACCACCTCTTCAGGTGCCCCTCGTCCCCCGGGGAAGCCATCCCAGCTCCCCCAGCCCCACACTTGCCTCTGTTCGCTCCGAAAACACCAGTTTCAGCTTTCATTGCTCTCAGATGTTTTTTGGACCTTATTAAATAACACTGCAAACGCTGATGTTAATTAAAATTCCTCCTAACCGCTCCCTGCTCACCCTCTTCTTGTAACCCCTCCTTAAAACCTCATTCATTTTTTGGGACCTTCCCAAGCTGAAACTCTCCAGACCCAGCTTTGCGTGGAGTGTTTCTCCCTACCACGTGCCTCCTCCGTAAAAAGCTCGGAGATGTAAAGCGCCGTCTGCTTTTTCTTCGTCACCATCTTACTTTCATTTTGTCTGTCCTTGGAGCTTAAGCTTGAGGAACATCAAAAGGTTTTATCGCGCTTACGCGGGTCTTTATCTGTGCCAGGAACGCAAGAGCCCGCACTATCGACGGATGCGTAACATCTCGCGGAAACACGTCTTCGTCTCCCGCCTTCAGGGTTGGTACTGCGTACGTCTCTCTGAAAGATGACATTTTAGGAACGGAGCTCCCATCTGTTCAGCATTGGATCTGAAATATCTGGAATAATGTCTACTAAATCTACGGGGTTTGCCGTTAGTAGTCTCTGCTGTAGGTTTTTTGGCCCCCTGCGTGTGGGGGGTGTGCGTCCTTCGGAGATTTGTTAGCCTTGCTGGAGGAGAAGACGTCTTCCCCGCAGGAAGACTGGTCTGCAGACAAGGGAGGAAAATGCTGAAGTGAGACGTTTCCTTAACTTTCAAAATGCAACTCAATCAAGGAAGAAAAATAAGCTGGATAACAGAAAACGGGGCTGGAAGAGAGCACCGAAAATCACCTTATCTACCCCTAAACCCAAGTTGCAATTCAGCTGTCCGTACACCACCTTATTTTTCCAACCTGGTCTTCAAAATCTCAAGAGCAACTCTGCTATATTTTTTTTTGCAGGTGATTTTTCCAGGCTTTAATTATCCCCCCTCCACTGGCGAACTGCCCTCTGTCACCCAGGCGGCATCTTCCTTCCTGCAGCTTTAGCCCCTGACTCCTTAGCCCTTCCTCGGTGATTACGAAGAGTTTATTCCCTTTCTTGAGGTAGCTGTATTTTAAGATTTACTATGTCCCCTCGCTGTTTTTTTTCTTCTCTATACTAAACAACCCCAGGTCCTTCAAGCTGCTTTTTTGGGATATCTTTTAATCTTCGGCGCATTTTATATGTTCTCCTCCAGAATCCCTCTATTACTACTTCACCACCTTTATTACTAAATCATTATCTACTGTTCATTAGATACTACTTATTCGGGTAAATGCTATTTATTAGAGTATCTTTATTCTTCTTATTATTATAGAATACAATTGGTGTTGTTCAACCATCTGCCAGCTCTTTATGGCTTTGCAGACGTTGAGGGACGGGTGTGTTAAGAGCAGTTATTCTCAGCACCGAATTTAAATGGGACCGTGGGGAGCTCTGAGGGGGTTTAACGAGATGCTCTCGCTCAGCGGTCCCCAGACTTCCCAACCATCGCTCGAGGATCCCCCGTTCCCCCAAAGGGTGTGAAACATCACCAGACATTTGTGGTTCCTCTGAGGTTTACATGAGTTTGGGGAACTCCTGGATGAGTGAAGTCCCCAGATTTGTGCTGGGCAGGGGAGAGCCCGGCAGCCCGGCCAGATGTTAAATGAAAGCGGGGACAAGACCACCAATTTTTATCCATTTTTGAGTGATGTTTTTTCCCCACGAAGCCATTTTGACAAGAAAAAAAGCATTTTGTGTTATTTATTGCAATTAGCTCCGAGTATACGGTTGACTCCGCTGAAGATAAGGACCCTGGAACTGCAGAAGCAGCATCACCAGTGAGATAAACAACAGCCATCAGCACGCAGCGGGTTTCCATTTCAGATGGAGGACATCAGACCTCCTGCTAGAATAAGAATGACCAGCCCTACCCAAACACGCGCAGCTAGAAATATTCTTTCCGGTTGAAGACCTGGCCTGGAATCAGTACAGTAGAGCGGCAAATCGTTGTGTGTGCACTGCACGTCTGCTAAGGATGTTTTGGATGCAAAAATGGACTTGGAAACAACACAGTGAGTTTTTTTGGTTTTTGTCTGCTTGAAAGGTATGTATGTTGTTGGTGAAGATGTCTGCATCCATTGCAGAGGTTTTGGTCAAAGAGCTCCACTTACTTTCCTGCAGATTTTAATCCAGGCCAGTTGAGACTAAAATCCACACTAAAATACATCTAACTGTGTCTTCACTAGCATTTTTGGTGGTGTCAGCTCCATCAAGGGTGGTGATCCCAAATCGAGCCTCCTGTTGCTTAAAGAGGTGGGAGGAGGTGAGGTGTCCACGGAGGGGACGGCATTCTGGAGTCAAGGCACCTCCGCTAATGATGGGCAGAGAAGAGAATTGCCCCCAAAGCCCCACTCTCCATCGCAAACACGTTGGATCTGGGAAGGGGTGGCTCCCAGGGGAGTTGGGACATCTGAGATGCTTCGTCGTGTCCTGTGAGCCCATTACTTGAGAGGGAGAAGATGCTCAGAGAGGGGGAACGTGGGGAGCAGAGGGCTGGGAAGGAGGCACGAATTTCCCTGGGGGATCCTGGTGGCTTTGTCACTCCTTGCTTCATCTTCCTCCTCTTTTTTTCCCCTCTTTCTCTCTCATTCAGGCCAGGACAAGATCTTTTCTTTTATGAGTTCCAGGTACCTTTGTGGAGTGACCCTTAGACCAGGTCGTTTTAGGTGACCAAAGCCCCCGCCAGCCGCTGCCGATTAATTATTACTTCCACCCTCCTGCTTCTCAACCTTGGGAAACTGCTCTGTATTGGGTAATTCCTCTTTTTTTTTCTTTTTTTTTTTTTTTCCTGTTCACAAATGGACAACAGTCAAAATATAACTTGCCCCAGGCTTAAAAAAAAAAAAACATTTCCTCCCAAAACTGCCGGTTGGAGAGACGAGAGACTCCTCTGGAAAGGGGTCCGTGAGTGGAGGGATGCCCCGTGGGGATGTCCCACCTCAGAGGAGTCGGTTAATCTGCAGCAGGGCAGCAGTATTTGGGAGCAAGATTGCACGGTGACGTTAGTGGCCTGGCAAAGGGACACGGCGGGGGCTGGCTGTTACGACACGGAGCACTTCAGCCCTCGGCACGATTTCCACTGGCACCTGCGTCGGGAGCCAAGAGGGAGACCTTTGCTCAGCTTCCTATTAACCATTTAGTTTTAATTAAAGGCATTCACCAGTCAGCTGTCACCGACCAGCTGGGAGACTAAATGGGTGGTCCCTAACCACCAGGTCTACCTATTTTTTTCTTTTTTTTTCCCCAGTAATCTGCCCGTTTTTGCTTTTACAGAGGAGGGGAGGAGATGGGTGCAAAGGGGGTGCTTCGGAAAAGCGGTGTGAGGTTGTGCTGGAGCTTTTTGGGGACAAAAGGGAGGAAAACCCTTATGCTGTAGGTGCACATGGATGAAAGACTGAGCCATGCAAAAGCCCCCGTAGTCCCGCCTTGAACTTGAACCCTCTCCCTGTATGGTATTCTCACTGGCCAGTTTTGGGTGCGCACACCCAAGGAGGAGGGTCATTGCATCACCCCAATCTCGCCCAAGTGCTTTGGTCCCGATGCCACCCGGCTGTCCCAAAGGGTTGGGGACCTCAGGCTGCCCACCCACCGGCCGCAGGGCTGCAAGCACCGCTCCGAAGGTGTCCCCGCGTCCCCTCCCCAACGCTGACATCTGTCCCTTGTGAGTCAGGGGGGGACAGCAGCAGGGTGACCAGGGCTGCCGGCCAGCCCTTATCTCCTTCCTCTGCCTTATCTGCTTCCAGTAGAAATTGGATTGGGAACGGGCACCCCGGGAGCCAGGCGGGGAGCTCGAAGTGGAGCGGCCGATGGGGGCGGCTGATAACGGCGTTTCCTGGAGACGGAGCACTTGGGCAAGGACTCCTTGGAACAGCTCGCAGGGACGGCGAAGCTGAGATGGGTGAGATTAAAAAAAAAACAAGCTCCTCTGCAGCGCCGGATTCTGCATCTGCCTGCGAAAAACAGCCGGCACTGAGATCCTATCGGACCCCTCGGAGACGAAACAAAACGGCGAGAGACCCTGAGGACCTGGGATGACCCCGCCAGGCAGAGGAGGATGGATGATGCCGGTGGCCAAAGCCACGGCTGCCGTGGACTGGGAGGGAACAGGGCGGCTCGCGCACCCGAAGCAGCGCAGGAAAGTGGGTCATGGCCGGAGATCAACATTTGTCCTAAAAAAACACTCCGAGGCAGCAGGGTCAGGTAACTGCCCGTGGGGTGAGCGATGTGGGTCAAGCCGTGGTAAATACCCCGTGTAGGCAAGCACAGGTACAGTCCCCTGGGAGCAGCGACGCAAACACGGGAGGAATTTGCAGCAGCACGACCCACCGCCACGTGCCATCATCCCACGCATCCCACGTGGTGGGGTGCAAATCACACCCCCCTTCCCGCCGAGACCTTGGTGTGGGGCTGGGGTTTGCACACACAAGGGTGACAGCAAGGGACAGAGGCCACCGGTTGTCCTCTGGAGACCCCGGCTGAGCGCCCTGGGTGGAAAGCGCGACGGTGCCCTGCCGTCTGGGCTCCCTTCCAGACTCGTCATGGGACTCCCAGCAAATCCCTTGGGGCAATCCGATCTCCGGGACGCCGGGCACCTATCCCTCCCTCCGGCATGGCACGTCGGGTTTTCCACGGTTTAAGGTGCCAAAGTTCATTGACGACGGTCGTGGCGGCTGGGGCACACCCACAGCCTGTGCCACCCTTCGTGGGACAAGGCAGGTCACCCAGCGAGGAGGAGGAAAAACAAGGTGCAATCGGGATAAAACCACTTTGCACCCATATATAAAACCTTTGGGGGTGGGGGCGGAGGGGGGAATAAAATCACCCGCGTGACACATCCTCCGTAAACATCAGCGGTTATATCGCTGCTAGTAGATGTTAGCCGGTTTTATTTCACGGAGCAGTCAGACTTGATGATGAAACTCCGTCTGAAGCTTCATCACGGAGACAAATGACACATGTTTCCCAGTAGTCCTTGAATGGCTATCAAATGTGTCATAGTTAGGAGCCAGCCTGGAGGGACTTTTTCTCCAGTAGCTCCCATTCCAGGAAATGAGTCTGCCCTGTGCGTTCCCTAAATTTGTCAGTGATCTAGGAGGCATCTTTGTTAAAATTAGAAGGTCCGCTTTGGTAAAGTTTCTACTAACTCTTGAGTAACTGAGGAGGAGAAAAAAACATGTGGTAAAAGTCTCCCGACTCTTCTGGGAAGAGATGATCAGCTCGTTGGGAAACACCGGGAGTGATGCGGTGCCGTTGTCCCTTTACAGCTCTGCTCGTGGTTCGGTGTGAAACCTTCACCACCATGTCCTTGTGTTGCCACTTGCAGCAGCTCCCATGCCCCAGAGGGGACTGTCACCCCCTCCAGTCCCCTACGTGCTCTCTGCACCACCCACACACCTTTGCGTGGGTGCCAGCAGCTTGCACAACCCATGGAGTTGGGGTCAGGGATGTGGGACGTGGCTCCGGCTCCCAAGTCCCCTGGCGCACATCCAGGTGAGAAAATTCAGCTCCACAACAGGGTGGCCACATGAAAACTGAGGATTAAGAATAGCGTCAGGTCCATATGAGCCCCTCGGCGATGCTGGAAGGTTGCCTGCAGGTTCAGCTAGTCGGCACGGGACAACAAGGAAGAAATTTTTAAGATGAGGGTGATGAAATACCAGCCCAAGTTGCCCAGAGAGGTGGTAGATGCCCCATCCCTGGAAACATTCCAGGTCAGGCTCTAAGCAACCTCATCTAGTTGAAGATGTCCCTGCTCATGGCAGGCTGGTGGGACTAGATGGCCTTTAAAGGTCCCTTCCAACCTAAATCGTCCTATGATCCTATGAAAACCATGCCAAAAAGCCCTTGAAGCATCTGTAGTGTGGAGCAGCGTGGTCCTTTCGCACAGTGTGGTACCCCCCAAAACCACTCCAGTTTCTCCCTTTGCCTTTCCACCCTGGGCTGGGCTGGGACAGACCCAGGGCTGAGCTGGGGGCAGCATGGGGGGAGGCTTGGTCAGCCCTGCACTAGCCCAACCCCAAATATTTGACATGAAATAAATGACCGTGGCAGTATTTGAGGCACCACATCACCATCTCAAACTGGAAATAGTGCGAGAAGAGCCTTTCCAGGCAGATGAGGCAGTCAAACTCCAACAAAATCACAGAAAGAGCAAGTTACAAAAATAAATCCAGTGCCCCCCTCCCCCCCCAGCCCTTCTCTCCCTCTTCATGAACTGTTTTGAACTTGGAAAAACCAAAACAAAACGAGGCTGAGTTCAGCCTCAGTTCAAGTCGTAGATAAAGTTCAACCTACTTCTAATTTTATCCCGACGGTTCCCACCAGAAAATTGGCTCCGGCATGGCGCTGTGGGGGTAAGCCAGCCCTGACCCCGCCCCCCAGCTCTGCCAGCCCTCCTGGGTGTCCCCAAAACCCCCTCCCCACCAGCTGCCACGTCCAGGTGGGACAGTGAGCACGAGGCCACGAGCCCCAGTCACCCCATGGGAGCATCTCCTGGAGGTGACCATGGTTCATCACTATCCCATGGGGTTGGTTGTCCCCTGCCGTGTCCAGCCAGGGCCACCCCAAGTGATCAAGAGTCCCTCCCCAGCTTTCCTGGAGCCCCTTTAAGGACTGGAAGGGGCTCTAACGTCTCCCTGGAGTCTTCTTTTCTCCAGGCTGAACCACCCCAACTCTCAGCCTGTTGTCACAGCAGAGGTGCTCCAGCCCTCTGAAGCCCAACATGACCCAGGCATGATGTTTGCAGCAACAGATGAGCTAAAGAAAAGGGAGAAAACCCTTGTGCAATGTGCTCAGGGTCTAAATTGGAGATGCAGGGACCAGGGATGGTCACCCGTTCCCAAGGACAACCCATCATCTCCATGGAGGAGACATCCTCGGCTGTGGAAAGGGAGCTGAGGTGGCCAAAACTTGACAGCACCGAGGTGGGGAGGGGAATGAGTCCTCCTGTCTGCAAACACAGAGGGGACAGCAAAGGGAGATTTAAATTAGAGATTTAACAGAGAGAAAATGGGGGAAAAGATGGGTAAATTGGGCTCAAAAGTAGAACCCAAGTAACAGAGCTGGGTTGTTTGGGCTTAGTCCCCACTGGCAGAGCGGTGAGTCCCCACAGCACCACCTTTAAAGGTGCTCCCAGAAGCAACAGAAATGCAATTTTATATAAAGAATATATATAGAGAGGGGAATGAGTCCACGCAATGACTGTAAAGACCACAAGGGAGGCGAGCGCTTGCAGGCTCTACGTGCAGCACAATCCCTCTCCCAAATGCTTCACGGCCCCGAAAAATAACGACCGCGTTTATCTTTAGGAAATCAGCACAAAACCTTGTTTTCTAACAAATACGCCGCATTTTTGTGCTGTAAAAGAAGAGCAAGAGCAGAGCTGCGCAGGGGGAGGGGGTGGGGGATGATTTCTCGCAGGAGTTGTAAAATACAGCCCTAGGGATAGACGTTACCTTAGCTGTAAAACAATCCGCGGACTGGATTTCACAACCTTTGTCGTCTTTCTCTCCCCAGAGCAATATTTTACAGCGTTTGCCCTCAAACCAGTTTTTCATCAGACGACATGTGTAATTACCCCCAGACAGGTTTTTGGTAACCCATCTCCCTGACGCGGTTTTTCCTCCCACCCTCGTGCTGCGTCGCCGCTGGTTTACCCGATCCGGCCTCTTCCAGCCTTGCTTCGAAAGGTGAATTTGAGTTCTTTTGGAACTCAAAAAATTTTAAAATATCAAAAAAAATGTGATTTCGAAATCAATCTCTCAGCTTGAAGGGTGCTCTTCTCGGTGGCATTAACTACTGGGAGATGTGGTGTCGCTTCTCCACCTTAGGGTGGGTGAATGAGGAGAAACGCCTGGAGGTTTCTGTAGGATCAGGGGTTGGGCTGGGGGTTTTTGGGAAGGAACAAGCCTCAGCTGTTGGTCCTTGACTGTCCAGGAGGGTTTGGAGAGGACCTGGTAGATGAAGAGGATGGTCCTGCAAGGCTGCTGGAGGGCATGAACCCTCAGTTGAGGTCTCAGCCGTCACCAGCAACGTCCACACTGGTAAATTAGACGTAGCCAGGGTCAGGTGGTGGAGGGTGTCCCGTGTCCTTAATGTAACCAAGTCAATCCATGATGCTTGCTTCCATTTTCATAACCCCTTGTTTTTTGTTTGCCCTCAAAAGCCTGTTTCTGCTGCAGCTCTCTGGTGGGTCCCCTGGCTGAGGGACAACGGTATCCCCACACCTGATCTTTTCCATACTGACACAGCCGCAGCACCAAGGAACATGCCAAGACCTGCCAGGCAGCATTACTTATGACACGGGGCATCTCCTGATCCATCCTTCTGCCCCAAAACAGGACCAACCGCAGCAGCACCCTTACTGGGAGAGTTGGTCCAACCTGCTTGTGAAACCTTTGGTGATCATAGGATCATAGAATGGTTTAGGTTGGGATGGACCTTAAAGATCATCGAGTTCCAACCCCCCTGCCCTGGGCAGGGACACCTCCCCCCAGCCCAGGTTGCTCCAAGACCCGTCCAACCCGGCCTTGAACACCTCCAGGGATGGGGCAGCCACAGCTTCTTGGGGCAACCTGCGCCAGGGGCTCACCACCCTCACAGGAAGGAATTTCTTCCTAATATCTCATCTAAATCTCCCTTCTTCCAGTTTGAAGCCATTCCCCATCACTACACGCCCTTGTAAAAAGTCCTTCTGGAGGGCAGATTGCCCATTGCATCCCCAAAATGTCTTGTGATGGATGACAGGGTTGTTCTGGATGTTTGCATAGGGCTATAAAGTAGAAATATATAACCCCTTTGTTTAGTCCCTTCTCTGGACAATCACCAGCCATTGCTTTAGGTTATTTTGATGATAGCGCAGAGGAAAACAATAAGCCGGTTCGTGCCATCTGCCGCTGAAAAGCTGACCCAGTAGGAACTGGTTTTGTCGTGTTGTTTCTAGTTACTCCTGGGTCCTTCACATAATTTCTGTTGCTGCATCAACTGGGTGGGAGTTTTGCAGCAAGCAAGACAAATCACTGCCGGTAACTGAGGGATAAAGCCATCCAAATCTCTCTTCCAAAGCTATCCCTTCCCAGGACCCATCCCCAAACCTCCCCGTGAAGCACCCTGACCTACGGCCAGAACTTTTATGGGTGTGCTGGAGATTGTTCCACCAAATCCCAGTTTGTGAGCATCCATACCGGCTTCAGAAAGAGCTTATCAACACCAGGCTTGGGTTGGGAGCAGCCAAGCCGAGAGCAGGGATGGTCCCTGGGCCCCCGTGAGCGCCAAGATATATTAAATGAGAAAATAACCTGTGGCAAATGCGAGATTTTGGAGCAGATGGATGGGCATTGCTGCAGGTCTGAAGCTTTCGAGATGCAAGAATATTTCTGGGAATTCCTCGCGGTTGCCAAAATTTAATGATTTAAACGTTTCCAGGGATGCGGACACCACTTTTGGAGCGTCTCTCTGGTTGTCCTCGCTGTTAAAGATGAGCGCAGGGTCTCGAGGGTGGATGGTCCCAGGAAAAGCCACCGAAACAGAGCCCTCTGGAGCTTCCTCTGCCCCGTGGACAGGTGTCGCCCCTCTCTCCAGGGGGGTCAGCGGCATTCCAAAGGGCAGAGCCGCGGTGGATCGGATGCTAAGCCGATGCCTCGTCCCGCGCCGGATCAAAGCCGGCTAACCGTTTCCCACCGGTCACAGCCGTGCCACAGAGCTAATGGGGAAAAAAATGCGAAGTCCCTCTCCAGAGAAATGCTGAGATTTCAAAATTCCCTTCTGTCCTAAATTGTCCCAGTTTTTCACCAAATTTCGTTTCAATGCATGTTATGTTGCTGTAGCAATAACATATAAACAAAGTGTTTGGACTTGATTAGCACGGCTCTTTTCAAAAAACTTCCCATCGAGCTTTTCCATGACAAGTTTCCACTTTGGGAAAGCGACGCCGGGAAGCGGATTGATGGGGTCAATCACCTCCAGCGTGCGGTGCGTGGTCCTGGACTTGCTTCAGCCTCTTCTCCCAGCCCTGCCGGAGGGAAAATGTCTGTCCCCACATGTGTCCTTCTTAGATGTCCCAATAGATGACGTGGACATGTGGCCTTGCAGCCACGCAGGGAGGGAGCTGCAAGGGACCCTGTTGGTGACCTCACGGTGGTCATCGATGATGGAGCTGAGAGAAGAAACCAGATCCTGAGAGAAGGTCGGTGCCTTTGCGGCTGGTGGAGATGCAGTGAACACATCTGGCTGAGGAACTGGACTTCAGTGAGTGCCTGCACGTGTGTGAGAGGTGGAGAAAGTGGTCCGTGAGAGTCCTTGGCATCTAGGACCTGTGCAAAGTCCAAATGGGCGGTTACGGAGACCATTTCCACACTTCTGTGGGGAGAACTGGGCCAAATGGATGTCCTGTGTCTCGCTCCTGGGTTTTGCCTGGGGGATGCTCAGATGTACTGGTGGGGTCTCCAGGCTTCCCAGCCCACGAGACAGATCACATCGGCTTTTGCTTCGTGCGTGCACCAGTGAGGAGTTCCTTCTGGCTGTTGTCCTATGCGTGGAGATGAGGAACAAGCAGCTCTCGCTTACCTTTAAAAATAATAATAGTGAGCTCTGCAGGAACATGGGCTTTCTGGGCACGCAGCCCCATCCTCTGCCATCAGGGGATGTGCGACCCTCCGGGCAGGGGCCAGAGCCGGGATGCCACGAGAAGGTGGGTCATGAGCTGCATCAGCCTGACGTGCCGTGGTCAGGCATTGGCTGAGCTGGGGGGTTCTCCGAGTCCCGTGTGTCAACCGTAGCCAAATTATCTGTCACTGGGACTTCTTTGTCCATGGGATAAAACCCGAAAGAAATCCCGATCAGCATTTTCTACGCCCTGCCTTGACATCTGAATCCTTGTGGTTCTCCTATAGGTTGGATCTATCATAGGTAAGGAGAAACCCTCCTGTGTGCTGTCCAGCTGTGGGCCAGAGCTGCAGATCTCCCTGACTGTGGGTGAGTATGTCTCAAGCAGGTCCCAGCGCTGGTGCCAAGGGGAAATTTGCGTGGACTTTAAGGACTCTGGGAGATGCAAGGGAAAATGATGCTGAAAGCCAGTGGTACGATCCAGCTCGGGGGACTCCAACGTCAGAAGGACATGGACCTGTTGGAGCGGGGCCAGAGGAGGGCACGGAGATGCTGGGAGGGCTGGAGCCCCTATGCTGGGAGGACAGGCTGGGAGAGGTGGGGGGGTTCAGCCTGGAGAAGAGAAGGCTCCGGGGAGACCTTAGAGCCCCTTCCAGTGCCTAAAGGGGCTCCAGGAGAGCTGGGGAGGGACTCTTCATCAGGGAGGGGAGACAGGGAACAAGGGGGAACGGTTTTACACTGAAGGAGGAGAGATTTAGATGAGATATTAGGAATAAATTCTTCCCTGTGAGGGTGGTGAGCCCCTGGCGCAGGTTGCCCCGAGAAGCTGTGGCTGCCCCATCCCTGGAGGTGTTGAAGGCCAGGTTGGACGGGTCTTGGAGCAACCTGGGCTGGGGGGAGGTGTCCCTGCCCAGGGCAGGGGGGTGGAACTAGATAATCTTTAAGGTCCCTTCCAACCCAAACCATTCTATGATGCTCCGTCAAGAAGCATTTAATAAACCCGAGTTTGTTTCCCGAAGCAGAGACGGCCTTGCATGGAGCACTGGGTGACTTGTACTGGTCGCAGGTGGCCTTGCGCCTCATTTTAACATCTCATCTAGTTATTCACGGCCTGACAGCAACGAGCTGAGCCCCCAGCCAGCAGTAGGGATCCCTCTCCCACGGCCCCACCTCCTTCCACCTCCTTTTTATATTTATTTCGCAGCTCGGCTGCGTTGCAGTGAACTCCGAGCACGTGGTCACGTAGGGCATTTCGCAAGAACCTTTCTTCAACTGGAGGAACTACTTCACCTCCAGTTTTCTGGCCAGAGCCCGATGACACACGGGCACAAACCGCTCATCTCCAGCGACCCACGTGGTTTCCCGGGCCAACGCGTGCGTTTCAATTAGCCAAAAATTAATAAATTAATTGGCTTGGGGTTAGAGAAGGGTTTCCCAGAGGAGACTTCTTAGAAAAACTGCTTTTTTTAATTTTTTTTTTTTTTTGAAAAGGAGGTTGAACGCGGCAAAAGTGGGTTGTGAGCCCCAGTTGCTGCTGCGTGGGGCAGCGTTGGGTGAAGGGGACGTGATAAACGGGGGTCCTCCAGCAGACCCCCAGGTCCAGCCGAGGTAGGACACAAAATAGATGGGCGATTCCCTTGGGAGAGAGGCAGGGAGCGGGTGGCCGTGGAGGCAGAGCCAGGAGAGGGGCCCAATCCATCCCCCGTGGACCCCCGAGCCCTTCCCACCGCTTCCATGGGCTTCATCCTCACCCCCGTTGAGAAGCCACGGGAAGAGGCACCAACCCCAACCGGAGCCGCGGCGCCGCGCAGGATCCGACCCGGCTCCAGGAGCACCAGCCGAGCCATCCCCCCAGAGGGAAGGATCGGTCCCTCCGCTACATCTCCAAGCAGACACCGTTAGGGATATTGGTGGTATTTTTTTTTTTTTCCTCCCCCATATCTTCCCTTTCTTCCATCCTACACAAAAGGAAGGTCCCTCCCAGCGCAGCACAAGTGATAGATAGCGCGTAGCCACAAAGAGATGGGGAAATGTCAAGCTTTAAACATTTATTACTCAGATGATGCGTTTTATAGCATACAGTGGGTCTGGATGTTCTATAAACAAAGACTGAATTGCCACAAAGAGTTATTATCTCCCTTGTTTTAACAGTCTCTGAAATGCTGAGAACGATGAGTTTGTGTTTTCTCTAGTATGAATATCTAGTCTTTATTCTCCCCAAAACCTTTCTCCTTTTTTTTTTTTATTTTTTTTTTAAATTTTTTTTAAAGCGCTTAGTTTAACAAATATGATTAAATTAAAAATGTCGCTTTTTTTTTTTTCCCAAATGCAAATAAATACATTTAAAAAAAAAAATAATAATGAATTGCTAGCGTTAACTCCGTGTTCTGCAGGACACCGCAGCTCCCTTGGCTATCGACAGTGGACTTCGCAACCCTTAGTGTCGGCTCTCCTGAAAAAAATACTGAAAGTATCACCGGGACTGGCTAACACCTAACACCAAGAAGAGCAAAATTAGTGTAAAGCCATAAAATACCCAGCAGGGAAATTAAAAAAAAAAAAAAACAAAAATCATATTGAAGATTTTGAGAGACTTCCAAGTGAGGGATGTTATAAAAATAAGCACGAAAATAAATCAGAAGTTACTCTGACACATTTTCCTTCAAAGCCATCAATCATGCCAAGAATAGATACTAATTAATCTCCTTCAGGGGAAGAGGGGAACCAAGCAAATTGCTTACTTTTCCTTTTTTTCCCCCATTTTTGTTTCACCTCCATACACACGAGACTTCTCCAAAGGGGGGTGAAATCCCTCACGGGGAAACCGAGCAAGTCACTTTGCGGGTAGCAAAAATCTTCAGTTTGGAAAGATTTTCACCCGGAATGAGGTGAATTAGATGCTGGGGAATCCGGCAGGGAGCCGGCAAAACTCCTCTGCATCCGAGGGGGACCGGTGCGGCGGCGGCGGCGGCGGCGGCGCAGAGCATCGCTCCTCTGCAGATGCTTCAGCCACTCGCCTTTACACCAGCCCGGGGTTTGGCCCCACACATATTTGGCCCGAAGAAGTGATTTTTCCCCTTTGCCGATGTAACCGTAGGGGGAAAACGTATTAAAACCCCACGCGGATACTTTTATTGAGCAGCGAAGATCGAATCCAGCTAATTCAGGGAGACGCAGCCGGTGGCTTCGCACCTCCAAAAACGCTCATTGTAGAATTACACTCTTTGGCGACCGTTTCTAAAGAAAGCCAAAACAAGAGAAGAAAATGCTCGATGACATCTCCAGGTGCTCTCACCAGGAATCCCCAAAACTTCCCAGCGTTGCTCCCCATCCTGCTCCATCAAACGACCTCGTGGTACCTCTCTTCCCAACACGGTACCGCCGTTAACGATGCCGCGCGTCCGCCGGCTTCCTCCTGATGGACTTCACAAAGATACCAGTGGCAGCACGTCATTTGGGGGAAAACCTAAATTTTTTTGGTCAACGTTTTGATTCTCACATATCATTTTGATTCTCACGTATCAACGGCGTTACCGACGTACCAAAGCGGTTAATGGCTGGACGAACGTACGTTAATAGCGGAGATAAATGGCAAGACATTAAAAAACGATGGGTTTCACATAAAAGTTCTTCGGTGGGAGAAATCCCGGTGTCGGGGGGGTGGGGGGAAAGTCGCGGGCCAAGCCCTGTCGGGGGGGATTGCAGGATTGCACCCCAACGGGAAAATTGGATAAACCCTCAGGGCTGGGAGGGGTAGGAAAATGCTTAAGCAGAAATACGTGCCGCGCGGCTTACATTTTGCCTCCGAACGCCTCCTGATGCACTGATGGGTGAAAATTCAGGTTTTCAGATGTAAAATCTCCCGATTCTCTGGGTTTTCTTTTTCTTCCTCTTCTTTTACTACATCCCGAGTGCAAATGATAGGGAAAGGGCGAAGCCGCAGGGGCCGGAGCAGTGGTCTGGATCGCCGCCGGCAGAATTCCTGGCACCCCGACCCATCAGGCTGTGCCTCCTTTATAGGACTTTTCTGTTCTTTAAAAAAAAAAAAAAAAAATCAAGACAAAACTGATTTTCAGGTCTTCTCCCAGAAGACCGATGCCGTGCCTGGGCGCACTGCGACGGGTGTTAAATCCCCTTCTCCTCCGCTCCCGGAGAAATCAGGGAGCAGGAAAAGCCAAGAGCGACGGGCGCAACCCTGAGCCTTGTAACACTGATGGGCTTTGCCGCCTTAATCAAGTTCAGCTGCTCATTAATACTATCAAACCCCATTGCTGCTAACGAAGCTGACCCACCGCAAGGCGCTGTCACCGCGCGAAGCTCCCGGGCTCGAATGCGCGAAGCAGAAATTAATTTCGCCAGACAAATCCAGCGCATCCAGAACTGCTTTCTGGGTAGAGAGGAAAATTGAAGCTCCCGTTTCCAGCTCGCTCCTCTTCCTCCGTGTGCGGATCAGAAGCCGCAGGAGCCGACAACCAGATGAAAATTCAAATAACATCGAACCGCAGCATCAGGACGCTCATCTGCACTGCGTTTTCTGCTGAAAATTTCTGCCCTTTAAATTTTGCAACGAAAAGCTTCCACCCCATCGCGGACAGACCAACACATTCATAAGGCACCCGAGAACATACTGCACATCCAAAGAGGTTGGGGTGAAATCTCTCTTCTCTAGAAGCCACCAGAAATTCAAGGTTTTGCTTGGAAAAATGGGTTGGAGCTGCTGAGTTCCGACCCAGCCTGCCCGGTCCGGGGTCTGTGCACGCCGGCGCTGCGGCATAAATTCTCTTCTTGTCACCGGGAAAGGAAAATAAATTGAATTAATGGGAAGAAAACGGGACGGGCCGCCGACATGGTGCCTTCCTTGGCTCCTCTTCCAACACGCAGACGAGACGGGACAGCTCGCACCCCCATTAGGCTTCACCCAAATAAGCACCAGAAGTGATGTAGTAGGTAAAAATCATAGACAAGCAAATAAGGAGACCACCAAGTCTCGTTCACGATTCGGGGAGTGATGCAACGGTGTGGCATATCCCTCCGGAGCAGCCTCCGGGCATTTCCTCGCCCAGGAGGCATCTCGCCATCGCTCCCCACAGCCGCCCTCTCCCTCGGGATGCTCCAGCATGGAGCGACCCCGGGGATCCCCAAGAAAACTCTCCCCCCTCCGAACACGTCACCTATCCCTCGAGGACACGGTGCCGCTTAGACCGACCACGGCACGGAGCCGCTCCCGTACACCGCGCGCCCAGAAACGCTGGATAGCAAATTCAGCTCGTTAGAAGCCAGGCTCAAAACCTCTAATTTTTGGCTTTTCCTATTTTTTCCTCTTTTTTTTTTCCCCCCCTCCTTTTTGCTATTCTCTTCTTCTCTTCTTTTTCCCAATCTCCAAAGAAGATCATCAAACCTTCATTTCTCCCTCGCCCTGTACATTATTAGGCCCGACTATAACAGGCCTGGATTTAAATGTATAATTACAACCATGACAGTAATTACAATAAAGCACTCCTTCAATGGAAACAAACAAAAAAAAATTATTATGAGAAAAAAAAAAAAAAAGGGGTTATAGTGGCTGAAGGATAACGGCGACTTGAACAGCAAAAGCTGCAGCATCCCCTGGTCCTTAGAGCTCCCAACTAAGACGACTCATTTCTCAATCCATCGAGGAGGTTACTGGCAAGACAACGGTGGCTACGTTACTTCTGCAGTGGCTTTTGGACTCCTTTAAAATACTCCTTCTGCTTCAGCATCTTCACGTAAACCATTAGTCAGCTCGCGGGAAGGCGTCGCCTTCCCCGTCTCCGAGCCGCTCGCAATAGTCCGTTCGACGACACAATAAAATAAGAAGAAAATACAAATGCTCGAGAAAAAGAAAACCCAGTGCAAATAAGAAAGTCGTCCCGCTCTCCGATCCGCTTTCGAAGGGGTGGCGAGTAGGGGGGGGGGAGGACGGGGAGGACACACAGAAAGTCGAAGACAAGAGGAAAAGAGGAGGGCGGGGGGGAGAGAGGGGGGAGAAAAACCTAACGCAAGCCCCGCTCGACAAAAGCCATCAATTATGAGCGTCTGGTGTAGTGTGTGTCTGGCTTTGTCCTCCCAAGACATCTGCTGCCTGCTGTCTCCTGCCAGTTGGCCGGGGCAAGGCAGGAGGACGGCGTGAAAACAATACGAGCCCCCACTTGGATTCGTGTTTTTTTTTTTTTTCTTCTTTTCTTTTTTTTTTTTCTTCTTTTCTTCTTTCTTCCCCCCCCACCCCCACCCCCTTCCCCCAAATTCTCCGTCTTCTTTCGAAAGCCAAACAATAACCCGGCGGGATGCGTTGCTGCTGCTTGAGCAATGAGTTCAGAAAAAGAAACCCCTAAAACAAAACCACGGCGGGGAAGAGGGGTGGCACTTGGCGACGCGGCTGAAAAAGAAACATGCTTCTCCCTCCCCACCCCACGAACGTATTCTCGAGCATGCTGGGGTTTGATCTGCCAGGGGATTTAAATGGGAAAAGCTCTCGCCGGATCCCGTCAAGGTGCATGTCTTCTCATCCCTTCCCACCCCACCTTGCCCTTGCCCCTCAAGCCGTCAGTTTTTGGATGGTCTTGTTGTAGTACTGCGTGATGGTGGGCGTCAGGGGGTTCCAGTTGTTGGCGTGCAGCTCGATGACCTCCAGCAGCAGGGACCGCGTCAGCATGGACTCGGAGGGACACAGCATCTTGTCGCGTGCTATCGCCAACAGCTCCGTCATCATCTCGGGCAGCTGCTCCTCCAGCAGCCGGCCGGTGCTCTGCAGCTGTCAGGAGAAGAAGAGGTCAACCACGGCATATTGATCCTTAGGGGTCCCTTCCAACTTGAGATATTCTACGATTATCATAGAATCGCAGAATGGTTTAGGTTGGAAGGGACCCTGAAGATCATCGAGTTCCAACCCCCCTGCCCTGGGCAGGGACACCTCCCACCAGACCAGGTTGCTCCAAGTCCCGTCCAACGTGGCCTTGAACACCTCCAGGGATGGGACAGCCACAGCTGCTCTGGGCAACCTGTGCCAGGGGCTCATCACCCTCACAGGAAAGAATTTCTTCCTAATATCTCATCTAATTCTCCCTTCTTCCAGTTTAAAACCATTCCCCCTCATCCTATTGCTCCTCTCCCTCATCAGGAGTCCCTCCCCAGCTCTCCTGGAGCCCCTTTAGGCACTGGAAGGGGCTCTAAGGTCTCCCCAGAGCCTTCTCTTCTCCAGGCTGAGCCCCCCCAACTCTCCCAGCCTGTCCTCCCAGCAGAGGGCTCCAGCCCTCCCAGCATCTCCGGGCCGTCGTCTGGCCCTGCTCCAACAGGTCCATGTCCTTCTTCTGTTGGGACCCCCCAAGCTGGAGGCAGCACTGCAGGTGGGGTCTCACGAGGGCAGAGCAGAGGGGCAGAATCCCCCCACCTTGTCCTGCTGGCCACGCTGCTGGGGATGCAGCCCGGGATGGGGTTGGATTTCTGGGCTGATTCGATGATATTAAAACACCGTGTTGGCTTTCGTAGACACCCTCCACCCCTCCAGTCCTCCCCCGTTTGATGCGGCGGGGCGGGCAGGCAAGGTTAAAGGCGTCACGGCTTTCGAAAACCAAAACCACCCGGCAGCAGGCTCCCAAGAGCTGAAGATGAAGGGTGAGGTTTTCAAAAGCATCCGCGCCGGGGCCGCTGGAGGAGCGAATGGTTCGGCTCCCACTGACTTCAAAGGCGGCAACGCTGGATTGCTTTTGAAAAGAAAAAAACAAAACAAAACAAAACAAAACAAAACAAAACAAAACAAAAATCCCACCTAAAAAATCACGCTATTGTCAAAACAAAGTGCCGGCTGTGATGTGGTATTCCTGCCTTCTACCTGGCCCTTCATTTACTCGCTGATTCACAGCTGTCAGCGACTCCCAGTCATTAATCGGAATAAGCAGAGCCCTCCTGTATGCATAACAAATCCTGCCCTGCCGCGATCTGCATTTAGACCCGTCGTGCCGCTTCCCTGAGGACAGCCGAGGGGTTTTTTTGAAAATAATTACTCCTCCGAGAGCCTCCACGGAGCAGCAGAAGCCTTAGGTGGTCTCACAGAGGAGAAGGTCCAAGGCTCGTGGGGCTTGAAAGCAGAGCTTCCCAAAATCCTACCCTTAAAAATGCAAGCTCTCCTCCTCGGTTGCCCGTCGCTTTGTTGGGTTTCAACCATTCAGGCTGCAAATTCATCTGCTCTCTGCATCCATCCCCGCGGGTCAATCGCTTCCCAAAAGCAAAGTTCAGGAAACTCTGCTATATTGGTAGCAGCATATCTCCGCAAAGCTGTTGCTGGGCACATCAAACCTCTCCGTGTGAGCCACAGGGCAGCTTTTGCTCCAATACGGATGGTTTTGTGCTTAAAAAATAAACGGAGGGGGAGATTTGAAGGAACCAGGATGACATAATTTGGTGGGAACCCAGCTACCAAAATTTTTGCATCCATTTGCATGCATCAAAAGTCCAGTGATAAGAGTCTCAAGGGACATCTCTTATACTGTGGTGATGCCTTTTATCTACTCCGCTCCGGTGAGACCTCCCCCTGCGGTACTGCGTCCAGCTCTGGAGCCCTCAGCACAGGAAAGACATGGACCTGTTGGAGCAGAGCCAGAGGAGGGCATGGAAATACTCCGAGGGCTGGAGCCCCTCTGCTGGGAGGACAGGCTGGGAGAGTTGGGGGGGTTCAGCCTGGAGAGAGAAGGCTCCAGGGAGACCTTAGAGCCCCTTCCAGTCCCTAAAAGGGCTCCAGGAAAGATGAGGACAGACTTTTTAGTTGGGATTGTAGCGATAAGACAAGGGGGGGATGGTTTTAAGCTAAAAGAGGGGAGATTTAGATGAGATATTAGGAAGAAATTATTTACGGTGTAGTTGGTGAGACACTGGCTCAGGTTGCCCAGAGAGGTGGGAGATGCCCCATCCCTGGGAACATTCCAGGTCAGGTTGGGCAGGGCTCTGAGCGACCCGATCTAGTTGAAGATGTCCCTGCCCATGGCAGGAGGGTTGGACTAGATGGTCTTTAAAGGTCCCTTTCCAACCCAAACCATTCTGCGATTCTATGATTCTGTAATGCAAAAAGGCAACACAACTGTTTGGGTTTGGAAACATCTAACAGACCCCCCGGTGTGTGCACAGTAAGGACACAAGGGGCAAAGCAAGGAGGAGCGGGGCAGGTGGTGGGCGTGCTCCCCTACCTCCATGGAGCAGCAAAGCACAGCGTCTTCCTTCACATCCTGAGATTGCAACAACTGCAAAAGAGAGAAGACAGAGGCGGTGAGAAACGCGTGACCTCTTCCTTCCCTTACAACCTGTCTTTCAGCTCTTCGTCCCGGTTGGCTTTTCTAGATAATATAGATAATTTAGATTAATAGCTTTCAGAATCAATTTTGTTGAGGTTATATTGCTTTGTTAATCCCATGGCATGAGAGAATCCACTTGTTTCTCATACGCGTCGACTAAATACAACCGTCGGATGACAACATTCAAGCAGCACAGCCCTGGGAGAGACTTTTTGGAAGGGAAGGGCTCTGCCCGAGAGGCAGCCACCCGCCACCAAACCTCTCCATCCCCCTGAGGACCCTTCTAACGGGCACAAAATTCCCCGACGGGAAAGCGTTACATGCAATACGTCGCAATTAATACGGCTCCTTCTAGACCGGTTACAAAGCGGTGCAAGTGGAATGGGCTGCAGCGAAACTACGGTGTCTCGGGTGCACCCACTCCAATCCTGCTCTGCTCTCTATGAACTCTGTGTTACGAACGTGAGTTTCTAAGCACGAGGAACTTTCAAGAGAGACCCATAACGTTGCTGTGCGCGGCACGGGATGGCGAAGGAAGACGTTCACCCCCTCTCGGTTCAGACTCAGGACGCGAAGTGAGGGTCAATGGCTCTACCTGGCAACGGCAACACGTAGGAGCTCAGCGCCTCTCACCCCCCAAACCTCGGAACCGTGAGCAAAGAGCCTCGAAACCGGATGAAAAATACGCATTTTGCTTTGTTTTCATCTTTATGGCTTTGTCACGCACACGCCGCCGCCGTTTCAGGCTTTTTGCAAAAACCACAAGAGAAAAGCAGAGTTTTCTGCTTGTTTTTCCAGCAGATAAAAAACACTGAGATTCTCAATCAGGCAACAAAGTGAGATGGAGCGTTATGAAAAACACTGTACCGTCAGGCGGCTGATAAAACCACCGGTGCTGGCAACGCTTGACGCTACGGCCGCTTCCACTCCATCACCTTGGGTTGAACAAGCCTTGCTGGCCCTCAGCTAATCCCCGCGTGCAGCAGGGAGCTGAGTGCATGCTGAGAAAAAGGAGAAAAATTGGGAAAAGCGGCTTTTTTAGTATCTGAAATTCATCGGGGAAAGGCAAACTTTGGAAAAGCGGCCGGACTAATTAAAAATGCCTATATAAAAATTGCTCAGTTTAACTAAATGTGCTCCAAAGTCGCATCCTTTAGTTAAAATCACAATTCTGATTCTCAGCCTTATCATCTTCCCTTCCTGCCCTCATTTTTTCGTGTTTCCTTTTTTTTACAAACAAACGCCTATTTGTTTACCAGCTCCACAACTGTTGGAAAATAGCTTGGAAAGGAAAAAAAAAAAAAAAAAGAGATAATTCAAGGAATTATTATCACTCGCAAAGTTTTGTCTTCCCCCTCTTCTGTTTTCAGCAGACAGCAGTTTGTTTGCTTTGAAGACGATGTTTACAGCATCTCGACGAGCGCGTGGTCCATCGGTTTTTATCTCGCGTTAGCCAAAAAGGTTCAACCAGGGTTTTGAAGACATTGTGAGTTCCCCCTCCAGTTTATCTTTCCGCTGAGTTGTTTGGAAAACGTTAGTTAAACCCAAGCCGCGTGCTCTGAGATAAGTTCTCACAAACAGTTCACAGATTCTTCGCAAAAAACCATGAGATTGCTTTAAACCCAACAACAACAAGGAAAAAAAAAAAGCAATTAGGGACAAAGAGAAACAGGCAGTAGTCCAGAAATTCACTCCTTGGGTATTTAGCTCACGAGCATGGCTGCAAATGCAATATAGATTCACCTTTCTTATTTTTGCTTTTCTTTAATAAAGAACGTATCGTGAAAATGAAAGCAAGAAAAGTGGAGTTAAGATTGATTAGGAAGGACCTATGGTGGCCCGATTCCAGCCCTTCCTCTGCCGCAGTCTCCTCGATGATCCTGCTCTCTGCCTGGGATACGTGGTCAGGGAAAGGCTGCGACTTCACTTGGGCTTTCCTTGCCCCAACTTCCCACCCAGTCCCACCCAGCTGGGACATAGCTCAAAAGGGGGTTGTGAGGATGAATGTGTCACTGTCAAGTGCTCAGTATTTGGCTAATGAAGAATGGTTATCTACCTATGATGAAACAGAGAATATGTCCTACTCCCAGACTTGGGCAGGCACCCTCCACCTTCACGTTGACCTCCTGGAGCTCATCTGATGTGACTTGGCTGAACAAGGAGAATGCATGTGCTCTGTCTTGTCCATCAGGGCACCATGTGCTCTACCTTGTCCACTGAGGCACCGTGTGCTTCACCTCTTCCATGCAAACACCACGTGCTCCACTGCTCCACGAAGGCACCATGTGCTCCACCTTGTCCATCCAGGCACCATAAGCTCCACTGCTCCATCGAGGCACCAAGAGATACCAGTCCCAAGGGCCACAGTTCAGTCTTGGCCTTCGACACGTGGGATGAGGAGAGCCCCCAACCTGCCCACCAAGCTCGGGCATGACCCTGCGCAGCAGAGCAGGACCCAGCGGGCAGATCTGCTGGTGCTCCGGGAGCCGGAGTCCCAAGTTCATGGCCACAGATGGTTGTCAGCCACCTGCGTCAGTGCAACGACCTGAATTCAGGAGGATGAGAAAGATGTCACTGTTTCTCTGCATGTTCCTGATCATAACGACGTTTCCGTCATGCTGGAGGGGAGTTCTGGATCTTCCCCAGGGTGTAGGCACCAGCTATCTGCTGCTGACCCCCGCATGCTGGGACAGGAGGAGATCAAGAAGCCCAGTTTGCTCTCCCTAGCCTGGCATGGGCACTGAACCACCGCTGAAGGCAGACAGCAAGGGTTGCACTGCTCCCCGGGGTCCTGCCATCGATGTCCTCACTCACCGATGACATCTTGCACGTGTTTCTCAAAGGGTGCATCATCAACACCCACAGCTGCCCCATGTCTCACCAGGTACCCCAAAGCAGCAGGGTGGTTGCTTCAGCAAGAGCACAGAGTTTCCCAAAGCTCTTTGACCCCCCCTGGGTCAGCCCTGGTGGTGCTGGAAGAAAAAATGGTGCAAACGCTTCGAGACCTCCAAGGAAATCACAACCCTGAAGTACCGGCACTTGTGTGACCATAAACCTGAACCCAACCAATTGCATTCATCATTTGCAATCTAATTCATATTTACTTAAAATATTTTAACGTAAACACGCTATACCCATTAAATTAGCACTCCCACATCGGAATGATTATTTATTTAACTATTTATAACCTCTCCTCCCTGCTGCGTGCATCTACCCAAATCCCACCAGGGGCACCATCCCGTCCCTCTCCACCAGGTTCCCACACGGTTCGAACCGGCTGATGAACGTGGACGAGGGAGTCGAAAAAGGAACGTGAGGCAGACAACAGGGCAGGTGAGCCGAGACTCACACGCTTCTCGGTTTAACCTGTAATCATCCCCTGGAGGCTGGAGCTGTCTGCGCGAAAAAACTTCCCTTTGCTCTCCAGCCGGTTTTCCCCCGTATCGGGCGAAGCCGGGCAACGAAAGCAGCAGTTCCTGCTGGAAAGCAGACAAAGAGTCTGCTTGATTTCCTAAGAGAGGAGGCTGCATGCCAGAATCTGCCCGGCCGGTCATATAATACCCAACCTCGGTTGCGAAAGGCTTCTCACTTTTGTTTCTGGTGCTGGACTAGCAGCTTTTGCAGGCTGGTGGAAGATATTGGGCTCCTCCTCTGCCAAATTTCTGCATCTCGCGGAGAAACGGAGCACTGGGCAAGGTTCTCTGCGAGGTCAGCGTGCCCGGGTGGGCTCCGGGTGCTAAATATTTCCGTAAGCAACCCAAAATAAGTTGTAGGGTCTGCTCCTGGAGGTGCTGCTTGTGGTGGGGGAGCTGCAGTGCCTTGCAGGGTGGCTCTTGAGCGCAACTGGTTTCCGTGGCTTGCTACTGGGACCACCCTCCCTTGGCCTCTGTGGCCCCAAAACCTGTTCTTTACACCTTTGCAGAGGTAAGCATCGTAAGCCCCATGGGGTGGCCATGGCAACGGTGGTTGAGGGGCCCAAGAAGCCCCAAAACTGCATCACGAGGACAACCAGCTTGGTCCTCCTGAGCAGCAACGGATGCACATCCATAGAGTGTAGACCACCAGGAGCAAACCAGAGCGCAAAGCTGATGGGATTCACATACCCACAAATATTTGGATTTATTATCTGCTTTCTGAGATCATCTGGGCTGCTGAGAAGCTAAAGTGCTTACTTGGTATTCTCAGGGGTGTCCACGCCACGAGCAGGACAGGAGAACCTGCCCCACCGTCCCTTATCACCAAACCGCGCAGCTTTAATTGCGTTCTTCAGCGATTCTCCCTGGGAGATGGAATGGGAGCAGCCCAATGCATACATTACCCTTTCCAGCTGCGATGATATTTCTCCTGCAAGGCACACTACTAATTATTGTGTATGATATCGCTTGCAAAATGACATCTAAGCAACGCTCGCCACAAACTACCTCTTAGCATGCAGTGTTTTCTGATGCTTCGGTGATGACTCCGGCGTGAAAGCACAGGAAGCTTGAAAATATCCACCCAGAGCCATGGAGAAGTTGGGACGTCTTTGAGACCCGGTGAAAGCTGGACCGACCGCAACCCACGTGCTGCTTGCCCCGGCTCCCCAGCGGGCATCTCAGGTTCGTCCATCCAGGTGGCAACACGCATGGACATCCAGACAGCCTGGGGGCGTGAAGCTCCAACCTTGCAACCGCTCGGCGGTCCCTGCCCACAGGTATGCTTTTCATCTAACGCGTAGGTCACAAGGAGGTGCCTGCTGGTATTCCACCTGGGGAACGTGGACCACGACCGCAGAGGAACCAACGTGTTGCAAACGCATCATCCCGGTGTAGCAAGCAGCTGACTGGTGTAAAACGAGGCAACGGGTGAAAACGGAGACACGTTTCGATTAGGAAGAAGGAAAAAAACAGTTACTTGTGCCACTCGGAGCTTAAGCAGAATGAACATACTGTACTTGAAAGGGTGGAGGAGAGATGGCGCTTCCCAGTCCTGTTTTTAACCAGAGGAGCCCTTTGGAAGAACCGTGGTGGACTTCATCCTCAAGAAGATGGATCTGTTCCAACTCTGTGGTCGGGATTGTCACGCACACCCCTTTATAAGAAAGATGGGGACAGACCTGTTGCGACAGGCCAAGGAGTGATGGTTTTAAACTAAAAGAGGGGAAATTCAGACTAGATATAACGAAGAAATTTTTTAAGCTGAGGGCTGCGAGACACTGGCCCAGGTGGCCCAGAGAGGTGGGAGATGCCCTATCCTTGGAACTGTTCCAGGTCAGTTTGGACGGGGCTCTGAGCAACCTGATCTAGTTGAAGATGTCCCTTCCCATCACAGGGGGATTGGACTAGAAGATGACCTTTAAAGGTCCCTTCCAACCCAAACCATTCTGCGATTCTATGGTTCTATGATCATCCCCTACAACCGGGAACGCTGTTAAGGCACAGGGTGTGCGGTCCCGCTGACACGGCTCTTCAGGCACTCTTGATGGTCTAATGAACCACAGCTGGGGAATTCCTGCCCCAAAAACCTCCTGGAAGCCCCGTGGTCTGCTAGATGGGTCCTCCTGGGAGCACAAGCCAGTTCTTCTGCCCTTCACAGGCTCTCCGCAGAAAGACATCAATAGCAATTTTCTGCTTTTCCAGCGGCCCCTTATCGACCTAATGTCGCAAGTCTTTAAGGAAGATGTCTGAGATAAGATCTATGGGACTGCTCGGCTGCTCTGCATGGGGAGAGTCACGCACTTCTCCGAACTACAAGCAATTGCTACAACTCCCCTTTTCTCATTGTCGCAAGGAACGGGGTGGCGAAAACAGCCAAGACTGGGGAAAATGCAAAGTACAAACGAGGGCGTGGGGGATGAGTAATTACAAAACACTCCACCAGCAAGGCCAGTTTCAGGATTTCTACCATCTGCTCCCATTAGAAGTGTCAGCTCCTTGATCCAGGACATCAGAAGGTCACCTGGGCTGACCCTGCACCCACCAACAAGCTGTGCCAGTGCCACCCTCTCTACAGGGGTACCAAGTCCCTCCCTGGGCATACCCTGGAAGCTAGGGACGTCATGTGAGACCTTACCCTAGAGAAGAAACAAGTCAGCACTTGGAAACAGAAGCCCTTTAGAAGTCCATAGGTGTAAGTGGCATCTTCTCTGCTCATCCATTTGATGCTGAAGTTGCCCAAACACAAAGTTTTGGGGAAAACCCTTCCCTTGCGGAGCTGCCTGTGCTGATCTCTGCATGAGGCACAGGCTCTGCCGCACTCCAAAACGTTATTCGTTGGGCTCTGAAAACCCAGCTGAGCTGGGAGAAAGAGGCTGTGTCAGGCTGCGTCCACTAGCAATGGTCCTTCTTTCTGCACGGCCTTCTGCTCATCCCTCCCAGGAGAGCTGGTGAAGTCTTCAAGCCCACTGAAGATGCACAAGGTGCCACCAGCCCACACATCTCATAGAGAGGTCCCTCTTCCCAGTTCCCTGACTGGGGTGGCCTGGTCTCAGCCTCAGTGAGAACATGCTGACAGCAACTCACACTGCTCTGTTAGGAAGAGGCCACCAGCATGGGTCACTGTCAGCTCCACAAGCAGTTGTCCAGAGGAGGTGGCACGGGGGGAAAAGAGCTCCAGGCTGGAGCTGCTCTCGTCAGCACAGCTGCATCCATAGGAGGCACCTTCCCTAATCTATTTTGGACAACTTGGAGGAGTTTGTTTGGTGGCACCTACTCCTTTTACAGCGATGTGGTGCTCTCAGCCGAGGACGAGACTTCTGTTCTCCTTCTGTTCAACCAGGACTCCCTGGGAGGATGGTAAGAAGAGATTAGTTTGTTTATTGCATCGAGTAAACCAAAATGTTGGTTATTCTCCTTGTCAGGCTCCTGAGGAACTCAGAGATACTTAACAGCAAATTGAATTAAGGCCAGAGGAACAAAATCCTGTGCCCAGTCGTGGGAAACTCCTCCTACTCCTTTCCACTGTAGACAAGGGAAACCATGAAACATGACTCTCTCTCCCCAGATCTGGAACAGCAGAAGGGATTCCTGCGAAGATGGAAACCATTAAGAGGCAATTACTGGAGGCAATGATGAAGAAAATCTGGTCACTCGTCAACCCAGACACTGCAATCCAACAGTAGCCTGGTGGTTACGCATCCCCTGGCTGGAGGTGGACCTTCAGGACCCAAAGGTGGGCGAGATAGAAGGGATAGAGCCACCCAGTCTGCGCGCACAGGGAGACCGAGCCACCCAGACGGCCGGCTTCATCCTGCCGAACTGAAGACATAATAACCCTGGGAGAGGAGGATGTGATCTCATCCCAAGGGTCCCGGGGAAACACAAAACATGGAAAGAAACAGCAGCGAGACCATCGCACTTGATTGCAACGGGCTCCACCCTGGCTCGCCCGGACGCTCTCCGCTTTCCTGGCTCTGTGGAGAGAGCGAGCGCACGGCGGCAGACGCAAATAGTAGTGTTTACATCCCATTGAAAGGGTTTTTTGGGAACTAACAATGCCTGCTACGGAGGGCAAAGGAGAAAAACAAAACCACGCGAGGAGGAGGGACCATCCTGTGAGATGGTATCTAGCTTCATTTCTTTATCTGCCCTAATTGCTTCCTCTGCCTCCTCCGTGGGTCTCGGAGAAACAAGGGTGGCATTTCCCCTCCCCTATTTAAAATATACCATTACGGTTTTCAGGCTGGGACTAAACGGATTGCGTAGCTTTCCAAGAATCTATGTTCCTGCACACGGAATAATCAACGGAGTAGCTGGCCTCAAAGGCGTCGTGCTGCCCACCTCGGTTTTGGTCTGTCCTCATCCGCACCCACCCCATCTCCTTCACCTTAACTCTGTCCTTTCACCGAAACGACACCGATTACAGAGAATTTTCTTTTTTTTTTTTTTTTTGTCCCTGCAAGCTGCATTCACAGGAGGGATTTTTGCCAGTGCAGCTATGGCGAGTCTGTGTGCGCAGGAGCTTTTTGCATGGTTATTTATTTATTTATTGCGTGGCAGGCGTGGGGACATCCATCCCTGCCGGGAGCTTGGTCCTACAGACAGCCACGTGCCTGTCCCTCCCCTTTGCAGACCTCTGCACCCGCACGCCACCTCCTGCCATGGCTCTGAAGGTCCACATCACCCCACGCATCAGGGTACCCTCCTCGCTCCAAATCCCAGACTTTTCTCCCAGTTCTTCCAGGTCTTAAGTCCTCCTTTTCCGGATTCCCATGACATTTCCCCACTTGTCTGCTCTCCCCATTTCTCCTTCTTTCTCCCGTGTCCTTGACACCCGGTGTCCACTTTCTCCCTGGCATCCTTTCCCTCCCGTGCCTGCATCCCTCATCCCTCCTCCATCCTTTTCCCCTACAAACCACTTCCCAGTTCGTCCCAGTCCCGATGGATGGGAGACCAAACCACTGCTTTTTGCAGAACCAGATGGGGGGACCAGAAGGGGACTTTTATGAGGAAATAAGTCCCCACAGAGGACTTATTTTCTCCGGTCAGACTTGGCCTCATGGAGCGACCTGGGTGGAAGGGCGGCAGAGGGGTCAGGGTCCTGCCCTGTCGGTGCCTTTGCTCATTCGATAGAGGAAAAATCCTGTCTCATTCTCCGACTAGGAGCACAATCTTAAAAATCCTAGCATCTCATTATACTGTCAAAGACCCTTTTTTGACTCAAAAGGCTGCTGCTTTTTAAAAGCGAGAGTGATTAAAAAAAAAAAACACCAACAGAACAACCAACCCAACACGTTAAAAGATACAATTTTCTTTTCCAAACAGCACCACCCTCCTCGCTCATCTGACTGCAGCCGGGAAGGTTTTCCTCTCTCTTCCTCCGAAGGAGACAGTGAAAAGGCAGTGCCCTCTTGAAGTTCAGACGTTAATTACCGTGTTAGAATATTTTGCTAAATTACACAGCATGGCCCCAGGAGATAACAGGCACTAAGAGAAGGGAGGGGAGTGGATACCCGTCTACATGCTGCACCGCAGACTCAGACGTGGGGGAAAGGCAATTAGACGGGGAGTATTTATCCTCCCTGCACCACCACCCCGAGGCTTTCAGTTAGCAGCGCCTACCAAGGCAGGGAAGCGATGGGAGAGCGCCAAGTTTTTTCAAACGATGCTGAAATGGGACCGTCTCTGCCAACCAGACTGGAGGTAGGAGACAAATCCTGCCGAGGAGCAACTGTCCCGCCTGCTGCCAGCCTGCCGGGTCGGCTCCCCGCTGCCTCTGCGCGGCTGATTCACTGTTCCTGAGTGTTGCCGTCGTTCCTCAGGGATGGTAATAAGACCATAAAAGCATCTGTCTTGGGTCAGGTCAATGCCCACATCTACCTTATGGTGGTGATGCTCAGGGTGATACCCCCAGTGTACCCACCCCAGCAGCAATAAACCCCTCGAGCTGGAGGGACCTCTGTGAATTGGTCCACAGCCTCCTGCAAGAAGGAGTTCTGCAGTTTAATTAGTCTCTCTGGGATGAGCTGCTTCCCGGGGTTTGCTCTGAACCTGCGCCAACATCCCTGTCTGACGCACCCGCGGGCGCTGAGAGTGGGACTGTGCCACAGCAAGGCTGCTCCCTGCCACCCCCGGAATCCAATCCCCTTGGATCCAAGGTAGGACATCATGGGCGGACAACCAGATGGCTAAAAAACCTGGTTGAATGGTTGGGTTCAGAGGGTTGTAGCTATTGGGTTACAACCCAACTCTGCCTGGAGGCCAGTGATGAGGAGTACTGAGGCAGCTATCCCAGGACCTGCCCTGTTTAGCATCCTTATCCATGACCTGGAGAAGGTGAGGAGCACGCTCTTGTGAAATTCGTAGATGACAGCAAGTTGGGGGGACCACTCAGTGTGCTTGAGGAGCTGCCATCCAGAGGGACCTCAGCGGGCTGGAGGAAGGAGTCAAGAGGAACCTGAAACATTCAACAAGAAACAAGCCCTGCGCAGGAGAAGAGGCACAGGGGCATGGGTAAAAGGTGGGACATCCTGTGTTGCTTGCCCTTGTGGGACCTCAATTGGCAAGGTACCTTGAGGGGACCACAGTGACATCGCCACCTGGCATCTTCTCGAGCTTTAGGTCCCGCAAGCCAGTTTTTCCACCTCCTCGCTCTGCTGCCGTAGGCAAGTGCTCAGGTTACCCGGCTGTAAAGCCAGGTCTGACTGCTGGATGGCGTCATAAAAATAAACAAATGCATCCAAAGCAGCACCCGACACCAACCACCTTGGCTGGAAGCGGCTCCTCCTGGCGGAGGGCTGACAGGAAGGTGGCAGCTCCCAGGCCCAGAGGCACCTCCTGGGTCGGTGTCCCAGCAACATCCGCTGAGGATGAGATGGAGCCACAAGAGGAGCCAAACCTCCCGCCACCACTCATCTGTCCTGGCTTCTGCAGATCATGACCGTGGCTCCAAGCTGGCTACGATCCTTCCTTCCCTGCAGACCTCAGCCACCACCAAGAGCCGGGCCAGGTCCCTCAGGACCCAGTCCTAGCGCTTCTCCTCCCCAGCAGCACCAGGGGATGAAGCTGGGAGGGCAGTGAGTTGGACTGGCCCACGCCAACCCCGTTGACATACACCCGCAGCCATGGGCAGCGCAGAGCTGGATGAAGAACAGCCAGCTCCAACCATGCTTAGGAAAGAGCTAGGAAAGGCAGAAGTGGTGATAATCAGTGAACAATAGATGGCAAATAATATTATTTATTATCTCAATGTCTTCAGTAGCCACGGGGCGCTTGTTGCACCAGGCACAGAGCTCTGGAGTGCTCCTGCTCCACTGATGCTTCAATGGACATTTGCTGGTCCCTGGACCCAACCCATTTTCTACATTTTGCTGACTCTGCCGAAGGCCACAGAAAAGAAGAAATACATCCAGGCTGCAAGAACTGAAGTCCCTTGGTTGTTCTCCTGGTTTTAGCTGGTTTTGAGGGACGTGCAACGTCCCAACAAGTATTGTTGGGAGTGGGGCTGAACGTGGTCCTCAGCATTTGGGCATGGGGCAGAGGCTTTGGGGCAGTAAGGATGTCAGCACGTTCCCTCCTCACCATCCTGGAGGGGCAGAAGGAGATGTACAGTGACAAATTTGGCGTGGTTTCGCGAAGTAAAGTGAGGTCGGAGTTGAGAGCACATGGGCTGTAGGGCTGGGAGAAGACAGCGGGACATCTCTCTTGCTTAGACCATCAAGCGTGGGAGCCAGGAGAACTTCCTAAAACTGCTAAAAGTGTTTTCATTGAGCCAGATAAAAGACTCGTGGAAGAACGTGGTCCTGGAAGATGCCACCACTGGTCCAATGTGAGGACAGCCAGGGCTGGAAGGAGGCAAGGACCAAGCCCGCAGTGCCCTGCCTGCAGCACAACCGTCCCCAGGGAAAGCCTTTCCCCGGGAACAATGCCCTCTTCCAGCTTGCCCTCGATTCCCCAAAGCTTCAAGGGAAGAATAGGAGGAAAGTTCTTTCTTTTATTTCTATTGAACTTCTCGGCTTTGTTATTCTTTTCCCAAGCTCCCCAGATTTGATGGCTGCAATAGCCCTCTGGTTCTCATCTGCAAAGGGGTTCTCCTCTGCTCACCGTAAAAATCCCTCCTTACCCCCAACCATCTTCAATGCCAATTTTTGGGCTGGGCTTGGGCATCCCGTTTCCCTTCTCCAAATTAAAACTACGCACCATTCCAAGCAGAAAAACATGTTTTGAGATAAAGGACCACCCAAATTCACCGTGCTCCGTCAAACCATTTTAACGAGAGCTCGATCCACCTTTCACTTCTCTCGGCAAACCACCTCTTTGCCTAAAATCCCAACATTGACCCTATCAGACCTTGTTGTGAAGACACTCTCCGCCTGCACAAATCTCAGCCCAAACCCTCAGAATGGTTCTGAAAATGAAACTTGTTGAGTCTTTGGGGATCCAGCTCCCAGGAGAGGCAGTCACCATGTCAGACACGGTGGTAGACGCTTCCTTCTCCCCCAACCCTGTTTTCCAGAAGGCAGCTCAGGCGATGGGCGCAGAGAAGGATGCGGCAGAGCTCCCCGGGACGGGGGCTCGGCGTGGACCATGTTTGTGCCAAGAGGCACAGCCACTCCTTTGGCTCCCGAAACGGTGCCCGGGCGAGGCAGCGGCTCTGACCCAAATTTCCTTTGCTGTGATTAAACACCCGTTCCCGCGGCTGACATCGAAACGCAGCGGTCTGCCCGCTTCCCCGAGGACGGCGATGAACGCTGGTTCGATTAACCAGCAAACCCCAGCATTTATCACTCCCGCCTCGCCTGAACTGAACTTCCCTTCTGAATTTCCCCCTCCCCTCCCCCCCCCCCCAGCCCACAAAACCAACCCATCCACACCGCTCAATAAATAACACCGGCGTCGCCACCCGATGCCCCGGCCACGTCCTCAGCTCCTCCTCACCGGACCACCCAGCGCCGATGTCCTCGCTGCCATCCTTGCTTCCTTCCCCCCCCCCCAGCCCAGCTCTCCAATTAATGATGGCGTAAATAAGCTTTTACTCGGTGGGGGGGGGGAAGGAAAGGAGCTGGAGAGAGGAAGCTTTGCAGGGGGAAGGGAAGAAACGTTCCTGCCTCAGCCGTCAGGCAACTTTCCCCTTCCTCTTGCTCACTGCCTCGCTGACCTTCGGCTGAGTTTGCCAAAGCTATAAAGGAAAAGGGAAAAAAAAAAAAAAAAGACAAAAGGAAACTAAAAAGCAAGAGGAGCTGAAAGGACAGGCAGAGAGACGGTAACTCGCCTCTGGCAATGATTTATCCTCAAAGGACGGGTGGATGGAGGCAGAGGGAGGTAAGCATGATTGTGGGCGGCACGGAAGGGCTTTACTGGGGGATGCCCAAGGGGGAAGGAATTAGGAGCGAGGGGCTGAGATTGTACCCGGGGACGTAGGCGCTGACCGGCAGGAAGGGGAAAAACCCCACGATGACCGCTAATACACCTTGTGAACCTGTCCCGAGGCAAGTGGAGGTCCCAAACCTTACAGGCCGTGGTGACACCTCCTCCTGATCTGGGCCACCAGCCCACGTGCTTTATGAAGCTCACCAAGGGATGAGCACTCTGCACGATTAGGGAGTTTCCACCATCTCACGGAGCACCCAGCAGGGCCAGCCTGGGCAAATGTCCTTGTCCCCTCCTAGGTGCGGCTGGAAGAGCTCACCACCATCTCCTCGGCTGCATCTACAGCCTGGCTTTGGCTCTGCCAACCGTCTCGGAGCTTGGCACCTATCGCTGCTGATAAATTGGTGGTCCTGTTCTCCTGGGTTGGCCCCATGTCTCAGGATTAGCTGACAGCGGCAAAAAATGTCACCAAGATGAAAACCCATCCCAGAGCCACAGAAGAGGAACAATATGGGTCAAGGTCACAACCCTGCGGAGTGAGCAGTCACAGATCAACCATTTTGGGGCAGGAGAGGTGGAAGACTCAGGCTCACCCACGTCAGCTAAGCTAAGAGTCTTCTTCTCTGACAAACGACACCATGGGGACAGAGCTGTCCCGCTAAGGAACAGAAAGATGTATTTTTAAGAAGCAAATTTATGCATGACGTCTCGATATAATTAGTAAAGGCTTTTTATGGAGCTGCCTCGTAGCGAAAAATATCCCTGAGACGTGAAATTCATGTCCTTCCTCGCACCTCTAGATTGCCACCGTGTCCCCACGCACCCGCAGGGCGACAAGAGGGACTGTGACGGCACGGCGAGGGTAGACAGGAGGGGGCAGGGAAAAATCCTGGCAGAATCAGGGCTGGGTTGTGTCACGAATGTGATGGGAAGCGGAGGGGAACGGGGACTTTGCTAGACGCCAAGATCTTCCCCATAAGGTGACACATACCGCTGTGGGTAGAGATTTTGGGGAAGTTAGGCTATTCTTAGCATCCCTCTCCCACCTCCTCCTCTGGATACGTGTGCATCATCACGATGCCCGGACTCTTTCTCACCGCTACAGTCACCGTCTGTGAACCCTACCCACAACCTTACTGCGAAGACAAAATGTTTATGATGTGTTTGCATTCAGAGAAGACTTCCCATGCGTGTAAAAAAAATCAGCACCGGCAGTTTCTTTATCCTTCCCTTGCCCAAGGTCTAGCAGAGAACTTCTTTTTACAGCGAGTTATTTATGGCCCGACAGAAGCGCTACTGACAATTTGAGATTCACAGCTCCAACCCTGGGCAACGAAGCGTGGTTTGGTTTTTTTTTTTTTTTTTCTGAGAAAGTCTTCTACAGACAACAGCAGGAGACAAAACCATCTTTAAAACTGGATGGGGGAAAGCCCTCTCCCGCTCTGTTGAACATCAACACTTGAGTTGCCTTTTCTGTTTGTCCTCACTGAGGTTTCCGCCACCACCCTGAACCCTGAGGAGCTCAGGTTCTGAAATGTCCCCAACCCTGCTGGCAGGGCTGGGTTTCTGCTGCACTAGGTGGGGAGGAAGGAGATAGAGGACCTCACCTCTCTCCCTCTTTTCTCCCCTCAGTCTGTCTCATCTATTCAGATGGCTTTGGCTGCTTTGAAGAAGCTTTTTTAAGCCCTTTCGGTGGGGATTTCTGCAACATTGGGATTTGCAAACTCAAACGTTGGCTTTGCAAGCCCAACGGTTGGGTTTGCAAGCCCAACGGTTGGGTTTGCAAACCCAAGCGTTGGGCTTTGCAAACCCTTGGACAAAGGGGTCTTGCTCGGAGCACGTGCTTTTAAGTCGCAGAAACCCAATATGCAGGAAAAGCCAAGCACCCCTGCAGACGTAGGTACTTTTGGGGTGAGAAGTGTTGACGTTGGCAAAACAAACCTCAAGGAATCATAAAGCAAACATCTACAAATCATGGGCACCTCAGCACTGCAACGCAACGGCTTGGCCAGCCGGTGGAGAAGGACAAACTCTGAAGGTATTTACCTCCCTGAGGCAGGTATAAATGGGGCAGACAAGGACTCGGAAGGGCTCTCCGGTGCTGCTCCTCATGGTACCGAAGACTTCGCAGAGAAAGGTGATGAATCCCAGCCAGCGCTCCACGTCCCGCTGCTGCAACTCCTCCCGCATGGTGAAATCCTTCTGCAAGAGGGACAGAGACAACAGGCTGCATCAGCAAAACCGCATCACCATGGGAGAGGCAACGGCTGTCTAGAGAGAGAATTAGGAGGAAATTGAAACGCGGGGGGGGGGGGGGGGGAGAGGGGGGAAGGGGGAGGAAGACAGACAGACTGACTCTTTAGTAACAGCGGGGAGATTACTCAACGCACGCGGAGAGGCTGGAATTTCAACACAGCAAAGCCACCAGAAAGCAGGTACTGTAGAAACATCACCAACCCCTGCAATAACTGTCACGGCTTGCGCTAGAGACAGCGTCCCCCGTGCCCTGCCCTCTCCCTCGGACAGACAGAGGAACTCTTTTTCATATGCACGACAATCAAGCTCGAATAAAAGCAGCAACAGAGAGGTTAAATGAAACACTATGAATGCCGGTGGCCATGCTGGACTTGGTGGTCCAGGTGGACCTGCCCAGCCCGTTCACTGCAGTATCTTCAGCAGACCTGGCCAGTGGCATCCTAATGGCCTGGCTGTTCCCCGGGGTCTCACGAAATTACAGCAGAGACTGGCTCCCTGCCCGACCAGAAGAAGATCAGGGCAGCCCGGGCTTGGCATTAAAAGGTCACCCTGCTCCTGAGCTGATGGTTGCCATGACCAAGGATTATCCGAATGACGTGATTTATGGAGCAACATCAAGAGGAAGCGTGCAGGGAGACAGTTGCCTTCCCATCAGTCCTCCAGCTGGGGAGAAAAAAGGGGGGTTGCCCGAAGGCAGGATATGAAAAGGGATGTGTGTGTTGGAAGCATGTGGCAAAGAGCAAGGGGCAACACAGAAGAGCAAATAAAAACCTTTCTAGAGGATGGCACAAGAGGGTTTCCCCGGGCTCTCAGCGACGCTGCAGAGCTTCTTGCAAGATGTCCCACTGGCCTTTGCTCGTCTGTCTCCATAGTGCCCTTTCCTCGGTATTAAAAATTAGTAGATACTAAGTAGGGGAAAATTAAAGAACAGGACGAGTTCGTCCTCAACACCGTGCGTTCCCAGCGCGGGTTGCACAACAGTTGAAATCCCGCAACTAAAGAAATTCCCTTCTATCTTTATCATCTCAGCTTATTCCCACTTGCCTGAGACAAAGGGCTTCGCTGCTGCGAATGCTCCGACCTGCAGCTGCGCTCCGCAAAGTCAGGGAGATATAAAAGCCACCACACCAAAGTCGGCTCTCACGAGCCGGACAAAACACGAGAGATCTTTCTTTTGAAACAAAGGTACGTAAAGCAGCTGCGAAAGCGAGCCAGGCAAAAGTGCGACGATTCTTTTCATGACACAACCATATGCATAGAAGATCCGAGACAGGAGCTATTTATACGTTTCATTACAAAAGGGAAAAAAAAAAAATTAATATATTTGCATATGCAGGAAGAAGACTTGTAAAATAACTGAAGCACTTATTAACCAAACAGCGATGACTAATTCCTCTCTACACCCATTTCTATAAGGCAATTGCCCAACTGTGTCTGCGACTCTGAAGTCAACCTGTAGCCGGATCCTGTTGGGTCTTTTCAGACTCTCTGGGGGAGTTCGCAGAGTTTGTCCTTTTGTTATCCAGCCGGTCCCAGGGTGGTGATGGAGGAGAGAGTTATTTGCCAGCTCAGGTTATCACTCCAGAGTTACCAAATTACTCATTCTGGAGTTTTCACTTGAATTTTAATAATAATAATAATAATAATAATAATAAAAAAAAAAGTCAAAGAGAAATGACCTCCTGACTATTGAGAAATTAAAAAAAACAAGTGAGAACATCCTGTGTCCCTCATCTGCACTGATGGGGACCTCCAGCCTCACCCACCCATAAGGTCACCCACTGGCCACCTCTACTCTGGGACAAAAAGCACCCTTTGAAACCTGGAGCTCTTCTTTGATTCCCCGTCACCTCTCCATCCCCTGGGAATGAGCTGTCTCCTGCATCTCACGCAGCATCCCACCCAGCTTCAGCCCCTGAGCTATCCTGCACCTCCTGGCCTGGATACCCACAAGCAGCCCCCTTGTCCTGTGGAAGGTCCACACTGCTATGCCCAAGGAGCGGGGCCATATTTCAGGATCCCTGGGGCACACTGGGAAATGTGTGGGATAACCACATGGGCTCTGCGGTCCCAGATTACTGGGAAAGAATAAAAACCACCGCAGGAAACTCTCCTCCTTCCCGTTCTCGCTTCAAACATACCGCCCCACTCCGCAGCCTCTCAAGAGAGAAAACTGACTCTTCAACATTTTCTTTTTAAAAAAATATTTTCTGTAAAAGAAAACCCATCAAACCAACCAACCAACCAACAAAATTCCATAAAACAACCACCAAACCAAATTCATCAGGCCTGAGATGGGAGCTGGACGGGGAGGGATGGCACCACCCAGCACCCTCTTTTTTTTCATCCTATGGCAGCCGGTGGGTGATGCCACCCAGCAGAGACATCAATGAACACTCTGCCCCCAACTTTGCAGATGAAGAAGACCCTTGTGAAAGAAAAGAGACTGGGGTCCTCTCCCAACCCTGCCCCAAGTCACATAAAAGCTTGTACAGGCTTTGATGGACCCCCATGAAGGATGGGAGTGGAACATGGAACGTGGGATGGATCCAGAGGTCATCGTGAACGTTTTCACCCAGAACGTGATACCTCAGCAGAAATAATTTTGCTCCATTTGCAGCCTCAGGTTGGGCCAAATTTTGCAAAAGAGATTGTTTTCATGTGCTCTGCAGAAGTGGGGAGTGATACCAATTCCTTTGACAAAGTGGGAAGAGCACCTTGACAAAGGTGGGAATTATGGTTTTTGGACCATGCCTGCCTACAGGCAAGAGCTGGGCTTGCCAGGAGCGGAACCTCCATGGTAGCTGGACTTGCAGTGCCAGAGCTCTCCTGAAGCATGCTCAGATACCCATCTGCTTTGGCCCCACAGGGTGGTGCTACACCAGTGTCATGGCACGCACAAGGAAGGTGGCCCGTGGGGTTTTGTCCTTACATATGGCCTTCAGACAGCAGGTTTCACCAGAACCATGGCACGCACAAACGGGGAAGCCAACACGAATGCCGCCTGTGCAGAGGTGTCCCACCTCCCTTGGGGTGCCTGTGTTTAAGGAGACCACCGCTGTCATCTAGGTAATTTGGTGAATGGAGTTACGGGTGCGATTCACCTGGCTTCACGTCAGTCGTGCTCCCAGCAGGACCTGCGACCCATCACGCCGGGCACGGAGAACGTGGAGAACAACTCAATCACTTCTCCAAAGGGTGTGCAACCAAAATGGATGAGCCACACCAGCAGCGTGGGAGAGGTGAAGAGCTGGTCAGCAGCAAAGAGCAGCTCAGTAGAGAACAAAACCCATGGCCCGCGTGCCCGGGGCACATCCGATGGAGCCATGCCCTGACCCTCAGACCTCCGCACCACCGATGAGAAACCTTGAGGAGGCTGAAGAGCGCTGAAACCAGACGGCCGGGTCACTGCCCTGCCCAGTGAACTTTATTTGCTCTGGAAATGCCTCACGGAGTTATATAAAAATAACCTGTGGATTGGCTTGCCCCATGCTTGGGTGGTGATGTCAGGGCAGTAAGCAAATTATCTTTCATCAGTTTGGCTGTATTTTTAAACATGAATTGTATTACTAATTTGGGGGTGCCCTGGCCTGTAGATAATCTGGGCGCCTTTACTGGATGACCTTCCTTCAGCGCCTATAGTTGAAAATAAAATATATATTTATACCAGGTAGCAGGGTTGACCTCCCTTCTCTGCACGGTTTGGCCCAAGAGTTCATTGGCAAACCATGCGGCAAGTGGGGGGATGCCAAGAGGACCTCTCAAGAGGTCTCATACAGGACAAGTTTGGGGCATAAACCTGAAGGCTGAGCATGTTCATCACGTTGGACCTCACCACGTGTGATGGGTAGGTCAGGGGTGGCCTGTGTTCATGCATGATAGAGATGGGCCATGGCTCGTCCCACCCTCTGACATCCCCCGTTGGACCCTTTCTAAGCTTGGCTGAAGCTCCTGGAGCAATGAGCATAGAAAATGCCTTTACCTTGGGGCTCTTCACTCTTGCACCCAAGTGAAAGCCCACTCCTTATCTCCATGTAGATACAGCTCATGCAACGCTATCCTTTCTTGGCCCAGACATGAGACGTCTCCAAGACCAGGACCAAGCTGGAAGAGCCTCCACTAGAGGAGGAAAATCCATCCTCTACCATTTTTGGTGGGCAGCGGAGTCAAGTGGAACGAGAGGCAGCATTTTGCCATAGGATCTAAGTCCTCGCTTCAGCCCAGACAGCTGCAGCCCAAAATTCATCCCTTGGGAGTTCGCCACGCGTTTTGTTTTTGTTGTTTTTTTGTTTTTGTTTTTTTTTTGTAAGACAAGTCCCAAATAACTTTTCCCCAGATCTGGGCCCACCAGCTCATGACCGAGCGACTCTATCAGCAGCCAGTTAGAGGGCAAAAGTTTAGCGTGGGATAAAAATGAGGGTTAATTTAAGCATCGCCACCTTCTGATGGAAAAAAAATAAATAAAAATAAAAAAACCGAAAAGACACATTTGGGCTTGTTGCTCTGTAAACACAGGGCTCTTCCTCTGGCAGCTCCGCTATCCCCTCGTCTGCTGTTTAGTCGGTCATTGTCAAGGAGGCAGAAAATACTGAGTCAGAAATACTGCGCGAAAAGAAATCTATAACGCTTGGACATCAGCGGTAGGCGCTATATAAAAAGCTGCGAGAGGCTGTGCTAAATACTTGATCTTCCTGGCAACGCGCTCCAAAAGGCTGGAACCTTAAATGGCTCTTTGGAAATCAAACGGGTCGGAGGAAGGAGGTGGTGGGTAGAGGCTGGGAGAGCGTCCGTGTCTTGTCGCTCTCCTGGAGGAGCGCACCTTCCACCTGCTCCCTCCCCAAACCCTCCTAGAAAGGGCTCCAATAAAAGACATTTTGTACATTTAACACTGACGCATTACTCCCTGTTTATAATTTAAGTAATACTTGGGTTTAGGTCCTGGCTTGGAGGAGGCACTGGGGCATAGCTTGGCTTTCTGGGGAGTTCCACCCAGCGAGATGAGTAGTTTATAGCATCGGCATTCAGAGAAGCTCAAGAGGTGCTGGAGAAACCTGTGGAAGCACCAGGGAACAATCAAACACATCCGCCCATGGATGTTCGGGGTCTCACCAAGCGTCTCTGAAGCACAGCTACCACCCACAGCTCACAGCTTCATGGGGAACATCTCACTCCACATGGACACCACTACACAAGTTCCTTTGCTAAGCCACCGGAGATGGTGGGACACGAGGGGGGACCATCAGCTCTTCCATGGACTCTGCTCTTCCTCCAATCACCCACAGCAACACCCCCAGCCTCTCTCTGCCTGCATCCCGCTGACACTCCCCGAGGACTGAACCATACCAAGATCCCACCACGCCATCCCTGTCCATGCTCCTACCAGCACAGGGACAATAAGACAAAGCAGAGTAAGATGACAACGGAAAACCTGCTTTGAGCCAATAGCTTCCACGCAGGACTGTGAAACAGCAGCACAGGAGACTAAGATTTATTCCCAGTTCTGTGTGGGCTCCCATCACCTCTACACCCCGATTTCCCAGTTGACAACCGAGAACGATTTACTCATCTTCCTCTGCAAAGTGCTTGGGGGCCCTGTGACTGAGACATGCAAATCACGGCAATTATTACTACTCCAACAAAGGAGCTATTGACATTTAAAGCAGATAAAGCTTTGAAATTACAGATGACACCCTGTGCCCAGCCTCGCAAAGGTCCCGGCTTCACCCAGCCAGGAGGCGTTTCACTCCCACAGACTTTCATCACGCCGTTTCCTCCGAGCTGGATCTGCACCCGGTGAACGTGCACCAGCTTCTTTTCGGGGTCACTTTGGGAAGAGCAGCAAATCCTACAGGTGGCCTTCAGCGTGGAGCTGGTTTCATGATGGCCACAGCTCTGTGAACGTTTGTAATCACAGAGGTCTCCAAAATGTATCGCATGGTGAAGGTCCAGGTTACCAGGACTGTGACCACCCCCTAAGTGGGCACCTACCACCCATCAGTTGACCACCAGATGATATATATAACTTGCATTAAAGCCACTGACTAATTTTACAAGAACAACACACCAAAGATCCCGCAGCCATCGGACAGACACAAATGGTGGTTATTCCTCTCAAAAGGATTTGGGCAGAAAGGGGAAAGTAAGGTGAGAAAACTTCTGGTTCTTCTAAAGGAGATGCTGAACAAACTCCCGGGATTAGGAACATCCATGAATTTTAAATTCCTCAGGTTTGGGCAACCAAGGCAGTGACAACCAGAGCAAACAGGAGCTGTGGGTACTTCCTGTGTCTCCAAACACCCTGAGATGACCAAGCGGGTGGTCACTTGAACCTCCTGCCCCTTGGTCTCGCCATGACCTCTCCAGCTGGCTCCAAATCTGGGATCAAGAGCAATTACCCACCCAATGTGGGCGTCTCATGGCTTGAGCCAGCGATGCCCCTGAGGCCCTCAGAGGCTGCAGAGGTGCAAGCAATTAATTATTGATTTAGCTGAGGTTTAAAGCACCCAGGTGGGAACACAAGGATGGATGTGCAAACAGAAAAGCCAAGGTGTCAACCTAGCAGTTGCTAAAGATCTTGGAGCACTGTCTCAACGGGAACTCTGAGATGACCAGGAGGGTGAAGTAGCATGGTCTGCACACCACAAACAGCAGACGCCCTTTTCTCCTGGTGAAATAATCTTCTTTAATCTGAGTGCATCTGAGTGCATCAAGTAGAGTAAGGAGAAGAGGAAGCTCAGAAGAAATGCCCTGGTCTCCTGTTATCTCCTTCTTTTCTCTCATGGATGGGAAACATCAGAATTGAGATGTGGCCACATCCCGGGAAGACACCGTGTCCCACAGGTCAGCAGAGCTTACCGCTGAATTGGACCAAATCTCCTTTCCACCACAACACGTTCGCATCTCCACTGCTTTACTGAGGCTCATACCACATTATCGCAAACCTATTTCTCTAAATAATTTTCAAGTAGGATAACGCACAGAGGAGAAATACTCTGGAAAAGGGAGCGGGATGCTCTGGGAGCTCCGGTTGCTTCACCAGAGGACGCGTGCCAGCACCTCCTCCAGCAGTATCCAGGTGACACAGAGCTGTCTTCCTTGTTACTTAATTTTTATTGCCGCCCTTCCTATCTAGCACCTTCCCGGATTTCCAAACACGTGCCAGGGTGTCAGCTCGGCTGGATAACAGCAGTTTATCACCACTTTAAAGCTCTGTTATCCCACGAACACAGCACAATGTCATCGCCTGCCCCAGCCAGATCTCACAGCGAGCAGAGGGACACAGACCAACAGCAGGACACACGGACATAGGGAACTACTGATACCTTTGAGAGCCAGAAGCTGACCTCTCGGAGAGGGACTGGCGGGGAGACGAGGGACCACGGAGAAATACAAATTAATTTCTTTGCTGGGATGTCATCAGAGCAGCCGGGATGCCCGTTCCCACCCGGCCCTGCAGACACCCCATGGCTGCAATGCTCGGAGGAGGCAGCTCCCGCTGGGCAGGTTCGCTCCTCCGGAGCTTTTTGCAGAAGATCCTCGTTATATTCGTTGAAGTTCCCGGCGCTGCGGGAACCCCGAGGCAGAGATGTGCCCTTTGCCTTTGCGAGCGTGCGCGGGAAAACCTCGGGTTACCTTTGGAGGTTGGGAGACACCGCGAGTCCTCTCCCAGGCAGCTATTCCCTGAAACGGGGGCAAAGCATCCATGTCCCCAAGAGCGTCCTGTCCCCGGGCCAGCAACCCCCTCCCTGCTACGTGGAGGTGGTAGGAAGAGAGGGGCTCAGGCACAGCGGACCCCTGCCCATCCCAGCATCCAGCGCTGGCAACCCCACTGCACCCCGATATATATTAAAATAAATCTCCTAGCCCACAGGCCACGTTGCCCAAAGAGTGAGCTCAGCGTAAAACCACGCTGGTTTGAAGAAATCCCCCAAACCAGTGTATAGGGGCTGTTTTATACCGGTGGGAACGGTTTGACGGGTGGTTTTCAAGCCCTTCGCTGCATCAGGGCAAAGCCTGAGCCCCAACACCATCCCCGGCATCTGCTCAGAGGCCACTTCTCTGCCTGACAAAATGCCCATCCCACGCCCTGTGCCAACTTGGGGATGGGGGTGGGGGGATGATTTATAAGACCTCGATGGAGGCTGATGGATGGATCCTGCTTGCAAATCCCGCAGGAGGAGATGCCCGGCCTCGTAGCCCGGAGGAACGCACCAGGGACCAGCTGGATTTTGCCAGCCGGTTGCATTTCTATTTTAAGCTCTGCACATGCAACGTCTCCTCTTTAGAAGGCAGAGGTGCCGAGAGGGTCTATGGGAAGGGGCCAAATTTGCAACCAGGGATATAAGAGGAGGAAAAGCGGCCGTGGAGGCAAGCGCTGCTTCCTCCAGGCGCCGTAGCTGGAGAAATTCCGCTTGCATCCGAAACGAAGCCGCGCCCATTGGAACGCCAGCCTGCCCGCGGATGAATGAAACCAGGCAGGGATGAAAAAGCAGGCGGCTAATCCCGCTTGCTCTCCGGAGCTTCTCTGTGCAGGCGCTCCTGGTTTACATCAGTCCTAGGAGGGATTTTCCTGGGTGCCTGGGAGCTGGCAGCAGGATGCTTTCCCTCTGGGATGCTAAGAACTTTCTAGCGAGTACACACTTGGTGGTGCTTCACCACGGGGTGGGACCATCAACCTGCTGAGCTGGCTGTGGAGGGCTAGACGCCGAGGTTTGACTTCTGCTTCTCTGCAAGCCAGGACCGATGGATGAACGAAGCCCTGATGGCTTCCCCCATCCCCCAAACCTGCCCCTGAAGTGGAAGCCCCTGAGAGGGGCGGCACAGGGAAGCGGACAACCTTTGGGTGGACCTTAATGCACGCAGATAACTACAAATAGGTCCATGGGGCATTATAGAATCACAGAACAGTTTGGGTTGGAAGGGACCTTTGAAGGCCATCTAGTCCAACCACCCTGCCGTGAGCAGGGACACCTTCAACTAGATCAGGTTGCTCAGAGCTCTGTCCAACCTGACCTGGAATGTTTCCAGGGATGGGGCATCTCCCACCTCTCCGGGCAACCTGGGCCGGCGTCTCACCATCCTCAGCGTCAACAATTTCTTTGTTATATCTAGTCTGAACGTATTCTCTTTTAGTTTAAAGCCATTACCCCTCGTCCTATCGCTACAGGCCCTGCTAAAAAGTCTGTCCCCATCCTTCTTGAAAGGCTGAGGGACTTGGGTCTCCTTAGTCTGGAGAAGAGAAGACTTGAGGGGGGATCTTATCAACACTTCTAAATCCTTAAAGGGCGGGTGCCGGGGGGATGGGACCAGTCTTGGTTCAGTGGTGCCCAGTGACAGGACAAGACGTAACGGGCACAAACTTGACCATAGGAAGTTCCATCTCAACATGAGGAGGGACTTCTTTTGTTTGAGGGTGGCAGAGCACTGGCAGAGGCTGCCCAGAGAGGTGGGGGAGTCTCCCACTCTGGAGCCATTCCAAACCCGCCTGGATGTGTCATGTGCCACTGCTGTAGGCGCCCCTGCTCTGGCGGGGGGTGGGACTGGATGGTCTCCAGAGGTCCCTTCCAACCCCCACCAGTCTGGGATTCTGTGATTTCTTATAAGCTCCCTTTAGGCACTGGAAGGCCACAACAAGGTCTCCCCGGAGCCTTCTCTTCTCCAGGCTGAACAATCCCAACTCTCCCAGCCTGTCCTCCCAGCAGAGGTGCTCCAGCCCTTGGATCATTTTTGTTGCCTCCTCTGGACCTGTTCCAAGAGGTCGATGTCTTTCCTGAAACTGAGAACTCCAGAGCTCCAGTATGGCCAGAGATCTTGGCTTTCTCCTTTAAAAGAAAGCCAAAAAAAAAAAAAAATTAAAAAAAAAATAGAAAGATGGATGGATGCATGAAAACGCGGCGGGTGGGAGAGCACTGGGGGTCCTGCAGGCAACCGGCCAGATTCATTGTGGGATGGGTTTTCTCTTCATCTGCCCGAGAGACCGAACCACACGGGCAAGGAGGGAATCGGAGGAGTTAACAGACTCGCAGCCAGAGATATTCGTGGCACCCAGAGTTCGTGTAAAGTTTCATACCGGGACCCTTTTCTAAATTCTTTCGGTCATGGGAGAAAACATTGCAACTGTTTAGTCTGCAGGGAGGTGGTGGCTCTGGCCCAACACTCAACGGCGCTGAGCAAACATGCTGGAAAGCAAAGGGGCTGACAACCTTCTTATCTCCTCCGCCTGCTTTTCACCCTGTCTCTTCCACCGCCGTGGCCAAGCTTCCGATGGGCACCAAGGTACCGGAGCTCCCTGCTGGAAACGCAGCTCTGGGTTCCCTGGGATGGGGGACAAGAGACCACCGAAAGCCGGGATTTGGAGGTGAAGTACCAGTCTGCTAAAAAATGTTATTTACGCAAGAGAGCTCAGAAAAATCTTTCTCAGGGGCTAATATTTACAAATCTGATGAAGCCAGGGAGATTCTGCTGTAGCAAATACATTTGGCTATTTTTTAAAAATGGATGTAAAAGATGCATTAATCTTTTCTGCTCGTCCCCTGAAGCATGGAGGTACGGAAAATGTCCTACGCACCCCGTGTTACCTCCGAAGCTGCCCGTCCCCGCCGGAAAAGCTGAGATTCCGGAAAAGAGCTGCAGAAAACAACGTTAACCTGCCAAACCCCTCGATCCCTCCAAACTTTCTCTCTCTAAAGGGGTGCTCATGATTACCACGGCATATTTTGCAGCACATTGGCAGAGCGGCTGACTGCGAGAATCACCGTGTAAGACCATCGGAAAGTATAGCCTGGAATATTAAAGAGATGCAAAGAAATACACCTTACTCTTATTAACGAAGCAGAAATGGAAAGGTTTTGTTTTTCCAGCCTGACACTATCTCCTTAGCCGGCGCACGCTTTGCTCTCAACTCTCTTCGTTTTCAGTTCCTGCTGCTCCTGGACTGGTGGCGATATCGCTGGGTTTGGGTTCCCAGCGCTGCTGGAGATGCTCCTCCTAGCTCCTCTTTATTATAAAGTTAATAGGTAGAGCAATAGTAATTAAAAAAAAAAACAAAAAAAAACAAACAAAAAACAGAAAGAAAGAAAAGTGGAGGAATTTATCACCGGGAGGGGAAAAGGAAGCATTGGTTTCGGATGCTCGGCGAGGGGGGAGAGCATGGGGGAGATCCCGCGGGTGGCAGCACCGCTGATGAGAGCAGAGGATGCGTCCCGATGGGGTGACATCAGCCCGTCACGCATCGCTTGCTCCTGTCCTCAAGACTCGGATGCTGTGTTTTGTACCGGTATCAGCCCCGGCCAGGCATGGGACAAGGACCTGAAACAATTCTCATGCGTCTCATTCCTCACCCGCTGCTTATCCTCTGGCTCCTCTGCTCCCACCAAAGCCACTTCACACCATCATTTTGCATTTGCTTCTTTAAACGTCAGCGGCGGCTGTGCAAAACGATACCCTCGGGGGAGGTAAAGGGGATGTGGATTCCACGGCAGCGTTGATTCTCCAAATCCAGATTTTGACAGGTAGGTACACACAAAAATAGCCAGCAGTGAAAAAACTAAGCCTGAGCCTGGCCGGGGGGATGCTGAGGGTGCCCACGCTGTGACACCCACACTGCGGGTCCCACGGGACCATCCCTCCAGGGTACCACCGCAGCAGCCAAAATCTGCTCAGGGCAGCCTGTGCTTGAGCGTGTCAATCAAACCCACTTGGCTGGAAACCGATTTTGGTACAAATTATTCTGGCTCAGCTAGAAATCCTTAAAAAAAAAAAGAGATTTCCTACTAGCGAGCACAGCATCCCCTGTATCCCGTGTGCCCGCGGCCGAGCGATGCCAGGGATGGGCAAAGCATAAGCTATCCCATTTTCCCCCCTTCCCAGGAAAGAAAAAGGGGTTCTGCCCTCTCCAACGTCCTTCTACCCAAACCCCAGCTCCGGGATGACGCTGGCACCTGCGTCTGCTCTGGCCTTGGCTCAGGAGGTGATGTTCCCGACACCGGTGTGTGCCTCTGCCAGAAGGATGCTTCATCCCCTCGCAAAGTGACCGGGGGATATGAGGGTTTGCAGGATGGGTCCCGGGAAGGGTGATGCATCGCGGGATCCTAATGAACCTCCGAAAATCCTCTTCCCAGGCGGAGGGAACCAGCTAAGGGCAGGGCTGGGGATGGCAGGGTGACTGTGGGTACCGGCAAAAGGGATTTTCCAACCCCGCAGCATCCCGAAATCCCCACCTCGGGGTGGCTGCAGCAGCCTGAGCCGGATTTATGCCGGAGCAGGGAGGAGCAGATGGTCTGGCAGGAGGGTGCCTTAGGCCGGCTGAGTCCCTGGGCTGGCGGGAACGTGCTCCTGCATCCCGGGGTTGGATTTAAGCCTTCCAGGAGAAAACAGAGAGCCGGAGCTGAGTTCTTAATGCTGAAGTGCTCCCCCTGCTTCCAGAGCAGTGGGTGGAAGGGGGTCCTCAGGCATTTCCTCACCTCTCAGCCAATGGATACATGGATTTTAAAGCTTTTCTTTTTTTTTTTTTTTTTTTTCCTTTCTGCCTCTCCTACCAAAGTCCCAGGGGGACCCTGCGTGGCCCCCAGCATCCTCACCTCCCCAGCAATGACTGGGAGCAGCTTAGGCGCCCATCCCACCGGTATTCCAGCTGCCTGGATCTGGCCCAGAGCTGCAGGCAGGCTGCAGGCAGGCTGCAGGCAGGCTGCACAGTCTGCAGTCTCCACCTAGAGCCCGGCGGAGCCTCTGCTCCGCGTTGCCACCACGCCGCAGCCCATGCACAAGGTGTGCATGGGTCCCACCACCCAAAGCCCCTTGGTCTGAACTTGGCCGTGCTTTTAGCAGGCAGCAGAAGCAGGCAGCAGCAGGCAGCAGCTCAGCCAGGGATGCTCCTGACATTGCTCACCACCAACCTGTGGAGACCAAGAGGAACCTCCGCTGAGTCCCACCACCACTGGAAGATGCCCAGAGAGGGCATCCCACTGGGTAGCTGAGATGATGGGACACCAAGTACCAACCCCGAGGTGACACCATGCGATGGAGCAGGGACTGGTCCCCACCATGGCCTTGCAGCCTTGACCCCTCCAGGGTGAAAAGGAACCAGGAGAAAGCACACACAACCACAACTTATTTACAGAGTCAAGGTGACGGCTATTGTTTCATGACACACCTGAACATTGCAATATAAGATCTTACCAGAACATCGAATTCTAGTCAAATATGTCATTCTTTAAACTCCTAAGGCTTTTTCTTTCCTGGTTTTTTTTTTTTTTTTTTTTTTTTTTTTGGCAATATAGTCCTGCTTCCCATCAACTTTTCAACTCCATGATGCTCTGCTACTCAAAAATAAAGACCTTCTCTGCGCAGAGCTGCGAGCGCAGTTGCGTCGGATGGACTCCGACCCCCTTGGCATCCTCTGTGTACATCCAGCTGCAACTCAGCTCCTTGAGGGGCTGTGAGCCCCGAAACCCACCCCCAGGCTCGGGCTGAGGGATGATGTCCAGTGTAACTCCACAGCTGATTTAATTTGGGGTCCGGCTCAGCTATTCCCACCTCGGAGGGCTCCCCGTGCTTGTGGGGCACAGCTCCTGCCCTCATCCCCTCCTTCCTCTCGGTGGGAAACTATTGCCTTTTTTTTTTGCTCCCAACTGTTGGGTTAAACCCCTTTCTGAGCTCCATCAAATCCTCCCTCATCTCACCATCAGCCTCCGAGGAGGCGATGCCCGGCGCTCCCTCGCCTCCGCCACGTTCCAGCGTCATGGAAAGGTTGCGAAGGAGCAGGATGGCTCCGCTTGGGAAAAGCGGCAAGTTTAAAGCACGTAGCTCGATATTTAATCCGGGGCTCTCCAATAACTCACAGAGCCGCATGGGACCTGTCTGCCAGCGGCTCCCGTAACCTCGACGGCGAAGAGGTATTACTACGGGCAGACGGCGATGGCTTGGCCAGACTCACGGGTAACGACGGAGCCAGAGCTCTAATTGATGCTCAGCTCTGCCCTTCACCTGCTGGCGAGGGCAGGGTGCCAGCCCGCTCCCCAGGCTCCCTCTCCTGCCCGCTGCCGACACTCGCCTGGGTTACGTATGGCCCCGCCTGACTATGCAAAATAATAATAATAAAAATATTATAATCGCATAGTAAAAATAGAAAAATATTTAAAAGACTAAAATAGAAAGAGAAAAAAATTAATAATAAATAATAATAAAAATGAAATAATAAATACCCCGTTACAGAATTACAGAGCATATTCAGGGACACAACTGGAGCAAACAAGAGGGAACGTGTCTCCTTCCCGCTCCTCCTTTCTTCCATGCTTGAGAGCAGGAGGATGCAGGCAGCAGGGGATGCTCCTCAGAGCCACCCGTGGGGCTGCGCTCCCCGTCCCCCTCCAAGCCCCTGTATATACTACGTATATACGTGTATATGAATTTAGAATTACCTTTGAATTCCCTGGCTGTATAGAAAATAAATCCCATCTGCAAAGCTGCGTTTCGCAGGCAGCTTCTGCTGGTTGAGTCCCACCACGGTTTACAAAACCAGTACAGCACTGTCAACGTCAGCGCAGAAATGTAAGGAAAAAGGTTTCTAAGCTCTGCAAGTCTCTGGAAACCCCCAAATGAAGGTGTTTACACAAGGGCAGCATCATTTGCTATTTCTCTGCTTGGGCTGGGTTCCTGTGGGGTTGGTAGAACCCGTGCACACATCAGCTCTGAGGTTCACCACCGAGATGTCCCTCATCCCCCAGGCTGAGGGGGCTTTCCCCATTCAATCACCACCTCACTTGGGAAGAGTTCATCAAACTCTTCTGGAAGAGGAACCAAAGTTCCTGTGGGGCTGGTAGAACCCATGCACACATCAGCTCTGAGGTTCACCACCGAGATGTCCCTCATCCCCCAAGCTGAGGGGGCTTTCCCCATTCAATCACCACCTCACCTTGGGAAGAGCTCATCAAACTCTTCTGGAAGAGGAACCAAAGGCAGTAACGTTGGGCTCGTGCAACGATTAAAGAGACGGATGCGGTGCTGCTCCATGGAGCTGAGCGTGTAAACCCTCATCACCGTGGCACTCAAGACAGACATATTTCTGGCCTTGGGGTTTGCTCCAGGGACCTCAGGACCTTTTTTTCCCCCTTAAATGCCACCTATCCTTCAGTGAAGCAACCTCTCTCATGTTTCTTGGGCAATGAGTCTTCCAAGACAAGCGGTACCACTGTGTTTTCTGCGCATGAACTGGACCATCTGTAATTAAATTGAATTAAAAACAGCCACGAAACGAGGGTCAATGGGTTTTGCAGTCAATGCTGGACATGGCGTAGAGGTCAGATGCTCTCCAGCCGTGCTCAGATCCTCCTGCCTCTACCTCTGTTAAACCACAAACCGTTCCTCGCCAAAGATCCAGACCTTAATTATGTTAAGGGGGGAAAAAATTGGCCTTTCAGCATTAACCATGTGTACTGTTTCCATGTCCCAATTCCCACAGTATCCACCCGCATTACCACCCTCGGTGTCTTCATCCTCAGAACCCCTATGATGCAGAAAGGGCTGCTATCACTGGGACGTTAAGTCGTTTACCCAGAGGAAGAGGAAACCTACGGGAGAGGAGGGATTTAAGCTCATTCCTCCCAAATCCTCGTGCGGCGCACGGTAAACACTTCCCTTTGCACACCGATTTACCGAAGGGAATCAATCAATTCTCCAGTACCTCATGCCACAACATCTACATCCCGTGAAGGGATTAAATCTAAATTCTTCTCTTCCATCCTCCACCTGGGCTGACAACAATGGAGTTTTGGCCACCTTCCTTGTTGACCCCCTCCAGAAGTGGTCACGCCGACCGTCTCAAGCGTGACCTCTGCCAAAAATCACAGGATTCGACTCAAATTTCTACAACCAGAGCAAAGCACAGCACTGAAGCAAGGAAGGACCATTCATGGGGCATCAAGAGATTAAACGAAGATGATGGAGCAACCCTGCATGGGAATGCGATAGGGTATGCATTAGGGTGTGCAGTAGGGTATCGATTAGGGTGTACATTAGGGTGTGCATTAGGGTATGGATTAGGGTATGCATTAGCGTATGCCATAGGGGATGCAAGAGGGATTGCAATAGGGTACGCACTAGGGTGTGCCATAGGGTGTGCATTGGGGTGTGCACTAGGGTATACCTTAACGTATGCATTAGGGTGTGCAATAGGGAATGCAATAGGGTATGCATTAGGGTGTGCAACAGGGTATGCATTAGGGTATCCAATAGGGTACGCAATAGAGGATACATTAGGGCATACATTAGGGTATGAATTAGGGTGTACCATAGGGTATGCAACAGGGTATGCAATTTGGTATACATTAGGGTATGCATTAAGGTATGCCGTAGAGTATCTCATAGGGTATCCAACAGGGTATCCAATAGCGTATGCATCAGGGTACACAATAGGGCATCCAATAGGGTACCCAATAAGGTATGCAACAGGGTACGCAATAGGGTATGCTGTAGGGTATTAAATAGGGTATGCTGTAGGGTATGCAACAGAAATAGCCCTTCTCCACCGGCACCAAGGCATTTCCAACTGCAGGGACGTACCAGGCGCTAGCTCTGGCTGCACGCCGGGGCGCGCTCTGCAGCGGGCTCTGCTGCTCTGTGTCGAGATGTGCATTTCGCGGTGCCGGGGAGTTGTTTTCCCGCCCCCCTCCCCCCCCCCCCCCCCTTTATTATTAAAAGAAGGTATCAGCCTTCTGTTTGATGTGCTGTTGGCCGCGGTTGCTAAGGGGAGCAGTGTACAATTACAGCCCCAGTGATGTCCACTCTAATAATACACTTGGCTCTGCATAGCTCAGATGCAGACACAGCTCTGCTATAAAGAGCACGGCCATTTCAACAGAGGAATACTCCAACTTATGTTACATGTGAAGAGTTTGCGGCACATTGCTTAATACCCCCCGCACCGAGAAAAAAAAGCACTGCAGCCTGGACACGCCAGTGAATGAAACTACGAGAAGCAAAAACCTCTTTCAGGAGACTTACTTGCAATTTATTAATTAAGAAGGTGAAGAAAGGGGTGAAGAAACCATATATGTGTCCACCAAGATGTTCTTCCACACCTCCATCCTCCCAAGCTCCCTGGGACCAGTTCGGCCAAGTCCATCCCGAGGGCTCGCGCAGCCCAAAATTGCTCCTTGTACCAAACTCAATGAGCAGATAAACAAACCCAATTAACACCCCGCCAAGCGGCGAGCCCCCGCGTGGCAGCATCTCCCAGAGCTCGACCGGCCGCCCACCCCACGACTCCCCTTTCCGCGTCTCCCTTCAGCATCCCGAAAGGTTCGCAGCACCCAAATTCACGACTCGGCCAAGATTTGGGACCAAAACACAGAGCAAGGGATAAATTCAAACCAGAAATTTTCCCCGACAGATCCTCTTAGAGCCTGAAATGGTGCAACGCCGGGCGGGGGGATGCTCTGTAGAGGAGCTGCAGACGGGGAGGGGGGATGATGTGACAGCATTCCTGCGCTACGGCGCTGGGATTTGTTTTGGGATCAAAACAAGTCCTCCGAGATAAGCTGCGAACATGCGCAGCCCCTGAGCGCGAGCACCTTGTCAACAGCTGAAAATATGAGAGGAGACGGGTTAAAAAAGCCTGTTCTGTGGAAAAAACCCTCACTGCTTGTTTAAGGTCCGGCGGGGTATAGGGATGCTGTCTATAGGTACTGGGATGCGGGTAGGGTGGCTCAATGGGTTAACGCATTAATTTCTGAGATCCTCTGGTGGGGCTGAGCTGTTGCCATCGCGGTCCCAAGAGAAAGGGACAAACAAGCCCCTACAAAACAGGAGCATCTGCTGGGAGCAGATGGGGGGGGTGAGCGGTCCAGCCCCAGGCGCCAGCAGCACGGGGAGGGCGGGGGGGGGGGATCACGTTGATCCCGATTTATCACACCCCGGCAGAGTAATTCCCCAGCTCGCCGGTGCCCAGCGAGCCGAGCTCCTTACGTCCGGGGATCAGATTAGTCTGAAAGGTGCTAGAGAGACATAAATCCAGCTCTGAAGCAAGCGTTTTATTAAAGGTTGTTTGTTTTGGTTTGTTTTGTTTTTTTAATTAATGGTAAGTTATCTAGAAATGGCTAATGGAAAATATCTGATGGTGGAGGGGCCGGGACTGGAGCTGAGTAATGTTATATCATCAACCATATATAGATATCAATATATCATATTGATATTGATATATCGACATTGTATCATCAGCAATATATCATATCGATATATTGATACATCAATGTGGTACCCATATTACTCCATAATATCCATATATTATCCAATACACCGTATTGCTATCAAGAATATATCACTTAGCAATACCATCAACCCCCTTATTTCACATCAAGGCATCTGCAACGAGTCTTTTGGGCTTCATACCTGGGTCTGCCTCCAACCAGGGGTGTAAAGCCTGAATGCATCACAAAAATTCCCAGTTGAGGGCTTGACCAAAGCACTGCATGAATCTGTGTGAATGCATCCCATTATTTTAGTTGGGAAAAGCAACCGTGCTTGGAGAAAGTCAAAATCCTTTACTATCAGAAAGGAAATGTTAAATTATTTAATTTCACATAGCGCTTTGCTTTTGACCTGTAGTGATCTGACACCTTTTGCCCCATCAAGACATTTTTTAAAAGATGTGCAGTTCGGAGCTGAGCAAATCCCTTTTGCATATTTTTCTATGCTCCAGCACATGAACTCAGTCACCCGCACACTCTGCTCGGTCTTTGCATTTCATTTCTTCCCAGCTTTCCACAACGGACATCATGCTCCCATCACACCGAGATGGGCTACATGTTCCTGGAAAGCACTTTGGGACTCTCTGGAGATACGAGATATATTATTTATCCTACATTCATGCTATGAAGAGCTGAATATGAAGCCGGTTATTATCACACATGATGCTGCAGTATAAATCAGTCTACTGGGTCCGTTGGTAGGGGTGGAAAGGCTGAGGCAAGAGAAGAAAGCAAGTTGGAAGACTCTTCCCTAACCCAGAAGGACTCCCATCACCCTCATTTTTTGGATAACACCCCACTGCTCCCTGGCCATCACTCCTGGATGCTATTTTTGATTTCTTAGCATCGCTCAGCCAAACGGGGCAAGACACGAGAGTGACCTGGCATGGGAAGAGCGGGATGTACGGAGGGTTTAGAGCCCCCTCCAATCCCTCGCTGCTAAATCTGGGACTGTGGCTGGCCGCAATTTCTCTCCTCCTGCTCTATAATCACTTTGGACATAAATCGATTGGAAAAAAATCACCGCCTGGTTACACGCAATGGGCAGATGTGTGTGTTGCCCAAGGGCTTTGCAGGGGAGCGGAGGAGTGGGCACGGGGAGAGACACTGGGTTTGATACGCACCCAGAGCAATAACAGAAGCAAAACCTGACCTGTGACTTCACAGAATTATCTTAGGTTATGTTAAATATTGATTTACGTTATATTATTTTGCTCCTTATTTCCCTGCTTGCTGTGCTGCCCCAAAACCAACTCGGCCCGCACAAGGTACAGGCAGCCAGGCCCAGGGACGATCTCCAACAAGAGCGAGAAGGGCAAGAAGATGTGTCAAAGACTGGAGCGACGCTGAGCACCAAAGGTGCGGAGAAGAGAGAAATGAAACGAGAGCTTTGTACGTACCGCAGATGACACGTGTGTGTGAAGGAAAAGCCAAATGGAAACGCACATTAAATTAAGGATGGAAATTCTGAGTTTCAGCAATACATGTCCTATCTCCAGAGAGGCAGAAAGACAGAGGTCCACATGACACCTTCTCCAGAAAGCCATCCCCACCTTTGACGGTGGCAATGCAGTAAAACATGCTGCCCCCAGCAGACCGTGGGCAGTTGACAACAGTCCCGTTTCCCCATCACCCACTGTTATCATGGACCAGTTATCAGAACCATTGCTTTTTTCTCCCCCTTAACTTTGCTGTCGCTGATGGTTTTGGAGCAGAACAATCAACCAGTGCTGCGTATACCAATGAACAAGTCACCCAGAATATAATTAGCAAATACACAAATGATTTAAGTCTGGGTTGCAATCAAAAACCAGGCGCGAGCCCTTCAGCCAGGTGATGCAACCAACAGCCTACTCAAGGATCATGACTTAACTTGGTATCTCCGGTGCTGAGATGGACTTCACCGGCAAAGACCCCTCCACTGTAAGACCCTCCAAGTTCACTTCTCTTCACGCCATGGGGATGCAGCCGCAAGCAACCCACTCATTTCACAGATGGGCCCTGGTGCGAGATACCATAATTCCACGTACAGCTGGTGAAATGGGAATGAAGAGTAACGTGACAATGCTCTCAGTGCCACGTTATCTACGGTAACCACTAAAGATGTGCACAGACAAACTTCCAGGTATACTTCTGTTGTCCTCTCATCAACTGGCTTCAAAAGGAATTTGGTAACACCTCAGCTCCTGTCCAAATGCACAGCAAGATCAAGCGGAGTGAAGCTGCAGGCATCTAACCAACTAATTTTATCTCATTACCTGCAACATGTTGAGGAGCAGACTCCGGAATTTGGTTCCTTCCACCATGAAAAGGGCCATTTTGTCACAGAGCTTGGCTGCTGTGGAAGCAAAGCTGCGGTCCGTCACTGCTTTCTGGTAAATGGTCTTGACTATCTCCCCCAGCATCTCCTCAGAGTTGGTAGAGTTCTGGGCTTCCTCCATAAAGGTGGTGAGCTTGGAGTCAACGTCACTGCTGTTGTTCCTCATGCTGTTGAGGATTTCAATTAATTTGTCCATTTTGTTCTTTTCGGGATTGGTGGTTTCCACCGTGACTTCGTCCTGGTCCGTGAAAAGGGAAAGACAAGGCATCTGTTACACAAGGAAAAAACAGACATATCAGCCCTTGTCCTTCCACAAACAGCAAAGAGGGGAGGGGATTGGGGAGACATATAAACAAACAGACATAGAAAAATCAAAGCATCTTTTAGAAGCACAACGGTGTCATCTCAGCATCGAAAACCACAAGTGAATAAGTCCAGCCCCAGAAACATTCTCTTTCTCCATTTCCCACAGCACTTAATCCCCGAGTTCTCCCCCTCGGCTCAGAGAGAAGATGTACTCGATGGTCCTGAGCCAGGAAGCCAAGGTCAGACCATTCCAGACTGGCTTTGGCATCTTGGATAGGTTTTTTGGGGTCTCTGTAACATGGTGATAATGGACATTTTTTTGTCTCTATTTTGAAAGTCCATTGACGTTTGCAAAATGCTCAGATAACAATCCTACAAAAATATCTCCTTTTTAAATATATATTTAATGCTCTAAATTGAGATCACATGATCCCGGCATCAGAAAAACTTCTAACTTTTCCATGTCTTGACTGTTACACCTCTCGCTTCACGTCACTCCCATAGAATTTATTGCTTCTTTTCAACATTTAATTATGCATTTGTCCCTTTCCCCCACTGTAAAGCATTCATCCCACTCGCTGTGCTCTGCTCCCTTCCCTTCTCCTCCTGCAATCTTAAAATGTGCTACACAATACAAACCCGCAGCAATTTTTTGGACAACCCCAATGCCAACTGGTAGTTGGAGTTGTCCAAAACTCCCATCAGGAGACCAGTTGTGTTGACTACACCCACCCAAGAGTGGGTGCTTATGTGATGTGTTTCTTATAAGACTATAAATTCGCAAGGCGAGCGTTAAAATGAATACTGTGAAAGTCCCCTCTATATTCCCATCGCTTTAAAGAACATAAAAATAACTAACAAAATCAAAATCTCTTCCTCCCCCTCAGGCCGCATACATAAATAGTAAATGAACATGCATTCAAAGGTATACATTTCCAACACGCACTCCCATGGAATTGTATATGTTCAGGTTATTTTTGCTACGTATTTTGGAAATCTCATTGGAGATACCCTCACGGACGCATTTTCCAGTCGGACAAAAGAATCTCAAGAGAAAGAATGTGAGTTTCACAGGGGACAAATGCAGATATAATCTCCGAATTCCTCCGAAATCTGAGGCCGAATATTGTTTCCAAAAAGGATTTCTTCTCCGTCACTTGCATGCAATAGATTTGTTATTGTTGGGTTGTTGGAAGGAAGGGGGAAAGATAAGGGCGTTTCAATTCATTGCTGAGATAAATGGATATCAACTTTTAAGTAACTGACTCCAACTATTCAGCACTCAAAAGTCAAAGCTCTGTAATTGTGGAGACAAATTTCCTTTTTTAGACCTCCTTGCAAAGCAGATGAGCTCTGCAGACACGGAGGCAGTCAGTTGGGATCAGCCGCTGGGGAAGGAGTCCTCACGTCGCAGCTCACGTGTGCACCAGCCTTCCCCAAGGGTCTTTGCGTGGGTAGGTGGAGAGTTCCCAGTCCTTCTTGGAGAACTCAAGCTGGTAGCAACCTCAACCAAGAAGTCAATCTAAGAGTTTTAGCATTGTGTCAACAAAAGGCCTCCTGAAGAAGCACAACGACACTTCACGAGGAGTGTTGGCACTGGGGGATTAAGATAAGTTGGGTGCGTTCATGGAAAGGTCCCTTCAGCCCACCCCACCCTTTGTATGGAGAATGGCCAACAGCCAGACTCTTGGAAAAAGGGAAACCCAACATTTCCCTGAGAAATAATACCTTTTCTTTTAGTCTCCTCCTCAGCCTGTCTTTGGAAGACTGAAGCAAATTGACCTTGGGTCTTTCCCCAATGCGCTCGTGAATACTGTCTTTCCGCTTGGTCTCTGACTCTTGGATATACTGCTGAGACTGCTTCTCCACAGTCTCCTGGCCTCGCTGCGTCTCCACGGGAATATGCACCGTGCAGACAGAGGTGTCCTCGATTTTCAAATTCTCAGTCTCTTTGGCGTTTCTGTGCGTTTCTTTGTCGTTGGGTGAGTGTTTCTGGTTGTGGTGCCATCTCCGGTTCTGGCTGTAGCCGTGGTGGCCCGTCCTGCCTGAGGAGTGAGGGGCCTGGCCTCCTTGGTAGAGTTTCTGGTGGTCCCTGTTGTGTTTGGTGCCACCTTGCTGATGATCTGCGTGCTGCTGAGGCTTGTTCCCACCGGGAAGTCTCTGTTGTCTCCTGGAAAAGTCAAACGAAGTCATTAGTACACCCTTTCCTGCATGGTCCTGTTTGGTCAACACATCTTCTATCCCATCAAACAGCCTGGCCCTTGGTGGGGGGGTTCTGTGGGTCTCCCTACCACAAAAGGAGAGCAAGTTTCTCGGCGTCTAAGGCAACCTAATACCAACTCATGTCCCTCAATCTCTTTCAATAAAAGGCATATGTCAGCTGAAAGTTTTCATGAACACTTAAGAGAACTCATCTTTGGTTCCCAGCAAAATCTCTCCCAGGTTTTTGTGGTTTTTGTGTTGATTCCCTATTAAACCAGGGAAGACCTGGTTAGTCCCAGCTCAGCAGCGGGAAGTCCGGCAGGCAAGAAATATCAGGAGATTTTTTTTTTTTCTGAAGATCTAAGGAGCTCCCAATACACCTGGCCTGCGGCATTGCTTGCTCCTCTTGCTTGCCACCTCTGCTGTACCAACATGACATTGGTTTGTAGTCCATCATTTTAAGCGTATCGGGGATTTCTAAGAGAGCAAAAAAAGCTAAAAAGCAAATCACCAAGTAAAAGAGGTGCCCACACCAAGTGGTTTTGTTTGGCCTTTCTTTATGTGTGTCCTTCATCATTGACACACTGGAAGAGAACGTGCATATGGATGAAGAAGCTGAGGACCACACGTGGCTTCGGCAGCATGGGGAGCCAGGACCATCACCTCCGGATAGGAGGTTGGATGAATATGGCTCCAAGCGGATACCATGGAAATTCAACAGGCACAAAGAGGAGGAATTGCCAGCAAATGGTTTGCTCGAGGGACTACAGTGGCTCACAAGTGGTGAGCAAGTCCCTGTGTGCTGGCCGTAACCGGTAGCTGAGATGGCAGGTCCCCAAAAAACCAACGGTTGAATGGAAGAAATGCTTTGGCAGCCTCGGACACTTTAGATTTCCACACAGGCTGCAGCGTGGCTCTCCCCAGTGGAAAAGGCTGAGCTGGCGTGCCGTCATCGAGGATGCAATTAAGATGGAGATGGTCCTGGCATCAGCTGCCGTCACCCGGGACGGTGCAGGACCGGCCCTAAGCGCGGCGGCAGCTCCCTGCCTGCTCGCTGCCTTTTTAACGCTCAGTATTGGCTCTGAGAGCACACGGGATGCTTTGACTCTCGGCTCCTTACAAGGCTGCTGGGAGCAGCGCCGGAGGTTCGCAAGGGACATCTCCCCAGCATCGTCCCCTGAAAGAGGGAAACAACCGTGAGCGCTGCGGTGACCACATCCATCATAATCCCCCTGCTCAGCCTCATCCCTTACTCCGAACCCCCGCCTCCCTTCGGATAAACAGCAGCGTTTATTTTAAACCCGTCGCATAGCAATTAATTTTATTTTCATCATCTGCACCGCTCGGCTAAATACATTCGGACGAAGGAAGCGGCCATTCACAAATACATTTCAATGGTCAGCGGCTAAACAGCCTCCAACCCTGCCTGCCAAAGCCATCTGCCCGTCAAATCTGTATTCCTTGGCATCCCCAGGAGTTAAAACCTATTTTCCGAGGCCAACTGGCTCTCAACCATAAAGAGCGAGGGCTCGCGTTTGGCGAAGGCAGGACGAAGAGGCTTGTTCGCGGTGGCAGTGGAAGGAATTTGTGTTTAGTCTCAGACCACCGGATCCGGTTTTCTGAGATATTCAACATGTTGGTTATTTTTTTTTTTTTTTTTTTTTTTAACAAGCTGAATGGCAGGGAAATAAAAAAGGGAGATGGGGGAAAGCTTTCCTGTTTGCTGGAGCTTACAAGCATTTTATGAGGACAGATTCTCCACATCAAGTTTTCCTGGCATTTCTTTGTTTCCTCTCGGTAACGCAATCACATAAACCGCTTTGTAAAGAGCGACGCTTATTAAAAGGGGGAATGTCAAAATAAAAGTTAGTTAAAACCCTTATCTATTACCGAGCCCTCACATGCTTAAGCGTGCAAGAGTTTTGCTGATATAATTCGGCGTTTTGCTTTCTGTGGTTTTGCTCTCCTCTCAAACATCCCAGTTTAACTGTTTTGGGTGCGCTTTCAGCCTCGGGTTATAAGCCAGACAGGCTGCTAACTGCATTTATGTCGCAAATAATGCGGAGAAATGATAAAAGTCGTACACAGACACAGCTTAAATTTAAGCAGAGGCAAGGCAGGACGGCTGGAAATGAGCTGGGAACCAACCGCTGCTGTAAATTCCCGCAAGAAACGCATGCGGGGACCTTTTTTTTTTTTTTTTCCCTAAAGACATAATGATATTATAAACCAAACTGTTTCTGTTTAAGGGCTGTGAAAGAATAAATAATAAAAAAAAAAATAAAAAGAAGTTTAAGATTTAAAAAACCCCACTTAAGCCAATGTGGAATGTGCAAGATTGTTTGGTTTGGGGCTTTTGCAATAAGACGGGGGAGAGGACGGGCAGCTCTGTCCCCGTAGAGGAGAGCTAAAAGGCAATACCCCCACGGCAAAGGGGCAGAGCAAACACAAACCAAAGCTCTGCAGTCACCGACCACAGGAGAGAAACCACCAGAGTTAAAGAAGTTAGGGAAAAAAAAAAATTGCAAGAAATAAAAGGCAAAGGAAGGAGAATGGCAAACAAGAAGCAACGTCCGTGACTTGGCAGCAGACGGGGGTCCAGACGATCATCCAGCATTCAGGCAAAGACTTGTTGTGTGCTTTTATCTTCCCAACACCCCAGCGAAGAAGAAAAGCCAAGAAGAAATAGGACTCTGCGGCGAAGAAGAGCCAAAGCGGGGAGAACGGGGCCCAGATCTTAAAACTTTTTCTGACTGCTGAGCATCGAAAAGCCGCGGAGGTTGGGATTTCCTATCCTCACTCTCAGGTGTGATTGAGATGTTGGGGATGTGGAGAGCCCCAGGAAGGGGCAAGATGGGGACAAGGGCACCCCACCACACGTACCCGCTGTGGCTTGAGTTGAGAGAAATGACCTCGTGCTTGGTCAAGGGCAGAAGAGGTGAGATGGTGGCTTGGGGTGACCTGCCAAGCTTAGGGAACCAGATCATGTAGGAACCCAAATGCACTTCCCAGCCCAGGGTGTTAGGCTTGCGATGCCAAAGGGAGGAACAGCTGAAGCTTGAATCACATAGCAACATCTCTGAGATGCATCAGAAGAAGTGTGGCCAGCAGGTCAAAGGAGAGGATTCTGCCTCTCTACTCTAATCTGGTGAGACCCCACCTGGAGTACTGCCTCCAGCTCTGGAGCCCTCAACGTAACGAAAGAAGGACATGGACCTGTTGGAGTGGGGCCAGAGGAGGCCACGAAGATGATCTGAGGGCTGGAGCACCTCTGCTAGGAGGACAGGCTGGGAGAATTGGGGTTGTTCAGCCTGGGGAAGAGAAGGCTCCGCGGAGACCTTATTGCAGCCTTCCATTCCCTAAAGGGGCTACAGGAGAGCTGGGGAAGGACTTTTTACAAGGGCATGGAGTGATAGGACCAGGGGGAATGGCTTCAAACTGGAAGAAGGTAGATTTAGTTTAAATATTAGGAAGAAATTTCTCACTCTGAGGGTGGTGAGCCCCTGGCGCAGGTTGCCCAGAGAAGCTGTGGCTGCCCCATCCCTGGAGGTGTTCAAGGCCAGGTTAGACGTGGCTTGGGCAACCTGGGCTGGTGGGAGGTGTCCCTGCCTGGGGCAGGGGGGTTGGAACGAGATGACCTTCAAGGTCCCTTCCAACCAAAACCATTCTACGATTCTATGAAAAGGGAGAACTCACCCCAGAAAAATGCTGTAGCTACTGGGAAATCCTTCTTCTGTCCCTCTCTGCTCATCCTTTGGTCTAAGGACATGGCGCCTTGCAGGTGACCCTACTTCAGCTACAAGAAAAAGCATCTAGACAGCACAACGGTCTCTTACCTCTTGACTCTGTTTAATGTTAAATAACTATTTTCACTTCAAAGGCCAAATTCTGCTTCAGCTCAGAACTCTCCCTGACTTCAGTGGGACTGGGAATTCGGCCATCAGTCAACGTGGACACTAAAGACACGTTCAGAGTCACAAGAAAACTGCAGAAGTACTAAAACCCAAGGGGAGACAGTGAGGGTTGCCAAGCTGGAAATAGGATGGTATCGCTTCTGCTGTCGTTTCTCCACCCTTTTTTTTTTTTTTTTCATTTAATTAACTAAACGAGATACCTTTCAACAGAATTTAGATCTGACAAATGTCTGCTCTGTCGGAGGAGCCTACACAAACAAATCTGAGGCTTCAGCTGTCTCGGTGATTACCAGCCTACGTGCTCAGAAATACGGGATTCCTACAAGTTTTTACTACATCGTTTCATCCCAAGGAAAGAGGCTGGAAGGCAAAAGGCTGGGGAAAATAACTCCAGACACGTGCACAGCTGTGGTCTAAACCACAGTTGCTCTGTCCTGTCAGCCCTGCTCATATCCCCCCAAGCGAGACAAGTCCTCCGAGAGCCCCCATCGTTTGTCTGGCATGTGGAGAGCCGGAAGACAACGTGGGGTTACATTCTCCTGGTGGTCGCACAGAGATTTGGTTCGGCAGTTCCTACAAATACCAAGAGGTAAGGAGCTACATCTCTGATGGCACTCGAGACATTTACCCCGTGGTGCAAAGCCAAACATCCGGCCAAACAGACTGAGATCCCATCTGTGGGCTCAGGGATGGAGTGCTCTGCACATCCTGGCTCTTGCTTTTGAAGAACCTGCCTGGACACCATGCTTGTCCTCAGTCCCACGGGACAAACCCTTCTGGGCACGCTAAGCTCCTCAGAGGGGAGGGATGCTGGTTTTGTCCTAGTGGGCATGGCCAGGGCCACCCGGCAATTAACAACTAATACGGACTTGTAGCCGCTCGGGCAAGAAGTTGAGAACAAAGAGCGGTGCCATGGCCAAGGTCAAACCTTCTGCTTCCCCTTCATCCTCCTGGTGAATGAAAACATTCCTCACTGCATTTTGCGGACAGAAAATTTCTCTCTATCCTTTCTTCTGCCCAGGCAGGACCTCGTTCCTGTACCAGGAGCAGACCCAGGAATATGATTCTAAGTGTCTGGAGCATCTCATGATCAACTTTGCTACTACCACGACTTATGATTAATCGGCAATTGCTGTTACAAGGGACAGATCTGCTGCAGAAACGGACTCTGTGGGACCTTCTACCCCCATGAGGATTCCAGATCCCATTTATCCATGGCACCTCCCAAAGCTGGAGGTGTAGAGCACCCAAGAATCACAGCGACAGCACCTGCAAACGGAGGATAGGCAGGGCTGGCTCTATGGGATGAAGAGCCACCTCTCCCCACCTTCTTTTTGAAAATCCCACAGTAATTTTCCAGTGAGAAGGGAGGGAAATTCAATAAAACTCTTAAGAGTCACCACTGAAAGAGTTAAATTCACAGAGATGGGTAGCAACTGGGTTCTGCTCCGCTGTACTAGCTAGCTCAGCCTGAAAAGGGAAAGGACAGGAAGAGGAAAAGTCCTCTGAAATGTCCCCTGAAGAAACCAATTTCTCCAGGCACAGCCTTTTTGAACTAAGCACATTCCAGCCAGATCAGCTGCTTCACCTTGCGGGATGCAGCTCCACAAATAACGGGACTGGCACCCCCGAGCAGGCGCTACTGGAGGGGTTTGGGCATGGCAGTGATGCTGCCATCAAAAATCATAGAATCATAGAATGGTTTAGGTTGGAAAGGACCTTGAAGATCATCCAGTTCCAACCCCTCTGCCATAGGCAGGGACACCTCCCACTAGACCAGGTTGCCCACGGGCACCTCCAGCCTGGCCTTGAACACCTCCAGGGATGGGGCCTCAACAACCTCTCTGGGCAACCCGTTTCAGTGCCTCACCACCCTCAAAGTGAAAAAAATTCTTCCTCATGTTCAATCTGAACCTGCCCTCTTCCAGTTTAAAGCCATTCCCCCTCATCCTATTGCTACATGCCCCAGTAAAAAGTCCTTCCCCAGCTCTCCTCTAGGCCCTCTTTAGGGACTGGAAGGCCGCAATAAGATCTCCCTGGAGCCTTCTCCAGCCTAAACAACCCCAACTCTCTCTGCCTCTCCTCACAGGAGAGGTGCTCCAGCCCTCGGATCATCCTCGTGGCTCTCCTCTGGACACGCTCCAGCAGGTCCATGTCCTTTTTATGTTGGGGACTCCAGAGCTGGAGGCAGTACTCCAGGTGGGGTCTCACGAGAGTGGAGTAGAGGGGCAGAATCACCTCCTTTGACCTACTGGCCACACTTCTTCTGATGCAGCCCAGGATACGGTTGGCCTTCTGGGCTGCGATCGCACATTGCCGGCTCATGTTTAGCTTCTCATCAATCAGCACCCCCAGGTCCTTCTCCTCAGGGCTGCTCTCCAGCCATTCCCTGCCCAGCCTGGATTTGTGCTTGGGATTGCCCCGACCCAGATGTAGGACCTTGCACTTGGCCTTGTTGAACTGCATGAGGTTGGCTTGGACCCACCTCTCCAGCCTGTCCAGGTCCCTCCGGATGGCATCTCTCCCCTCCAGCGTGTCTACCTCACCAAAGAGCTTGGTATCATTGGCAAACTTGCTGAGGGTGCACTCGACCCCACTGTCCATGTCCAGTGATGATGCCCATCATCACTGGCTTTGGGTACCTAAGGGACATCGTGGTCCAAACTGGAGTGCCTGAAGGATCCCAGTTAGGAGACTGTGGAATTTTACAGCGTCTAAAACTGGTCCTGGAGGTCTAATTCTGCTCTGGAAGGTGAATGGGAATATTGTTATGAATATAATAAGGAGGAAGGTCTAAATTTCTATTTTAGAGGCCTGACTTCCCCTAAAAGTATTCTTCACCAAGCCCACCTCTGTCAAAGGCCCTCTGATATCTTACGTGCGTGTATAACGATAACTCAGCGTTGCTTCGGTGAAGGGAGAACCACAGCCCCGCCACGGCCGTTTTCTATCCTCACTACGACTGAGAGTGGGAAACAACCAAATAAGCTTGACGGTTCCACACAATTTAATCAAAAACCTCAAAACCCCACAGAAAGCAAGAACCACCAGCTCCAAGAAGAAGAACACAGGACTTGTGTGTGTTTTCCCTTTGGCTTTCTCTCTCAAACTGGTTTCGCTTGGCTCCAGTTTCATTTTTGTTTGCATTTTTCTCAGATGAGAAGGGAACAAGATGTCATGTTCACTCCTGAAAACAAAAATGAAATTATTCACACTTCTTTTATGCCTTTCTGTCACTAGGGTTAAAGTCTATCCCAATCACTAGATCAAGTCGGTGCATCTGGATGAATGTGGCATTTTGGAAGCGTAGAAAATCCACCTGTCAAAATGGTGATGATCAGGATCTAAAATCATCTTTGAACAGTTGAGACATAACGCATGCTTTAGGTCTTACACGCACGCATCCTCGAAAACATACAATGAACTCTAGAAGACAAGCACAGCCAACAAAAACAACACTATGAGGGCAGAGATGTTTTTGATGAGGCTCACAGCGTCTGGCTGCTGGGAATAGCATTATGAAATCTTCAGATGAACCGCCTACCTGGGAATAATTCCTCCCGTCATCGCCTTGGTCTTGGGGTTCAGCCGCTGCAGACAACCCTCCCTTGGGCCTGGACATCATGTCTGTCTTTGTTTGCTAAAGATTATTTCGTTTAGCCCTTACAATATAACAAGACTCACTATAGACCAACAGGGTAGCATTGATTTTTATGGTGAGGGTGGTGAGACACTGGCCCAGGTTGCCCAGAAAGGTGGGAGACGTCCCATCCCTGGAAACATTCTAGGTCAGGTTGGACGGGGCTCTGAGCAACCTGATCTAGTTGAAGGTGTCCCTGCTCATGGCAAGGGGGTTGGACTAGGTGGCCTTTAAAGGTCCCTTCCAACCCAAACCATTCTATGTTTTGATGATTGAAGGGCTTCACACAAAGACATCCAAGGTGCTCACACAGTTAACACATCCAAAAAACGGGTGTAGGATTGACACAAAGCACTGTTTATCATGGGAGGCACTATCTTCTGCTATGGTATGGTGACTGATATGGCCTTTCCAAACACAGAAACAGACCTGATTTCCCCCTGTGCCTTCTTGCAGCGTCACTTCACACCATCAGCATCCACTACTTCCCATACCACAGTGATGGACACCCCACTGGACCACGAGGTGAGCTCCCAGTCTGCAGGCTGGGCTGCAGGAGCAGAGAGAGTGCTGCTGGGCTGAAAGGACACGGCACAAAGTCCATCAGCACAGACTCAGCAAAACATCAAAGAGCAAACTTGTCTACTGTTGAAGTCCAACGAAAGTCCTCACATTCTGCAACGCTTGGCCGCACAGGCTGCCTGAGTCAGCTATTTTCTTCTAAGCTTCATGGAAATGAATCTTCAGGAGGAATTTAAGTAGCTGTTTTGCAACACCAGCTTGGGAAAGACATCCCAAGTACAGATGGCATGCGAGATAGCTCCAAAACAGCTCTTTAAACGCTTTGCTGGATCTCCCACAAATCATTAGGGATGTCCAGATGGAGGCCCTTGTTGCACAGACCGGGCAACCAGCTAGGAAGACACCCCCTGGACTTCAAGGCTGATTGCCCAGACTGGTGTAGAAATCACTGCAGTGATTTCATGTAGAAATTGCTTGGAAACGGTTCTCTTCATAAACTACATTGCTTGGAATTATGGTTCTTTGATTCTTAGCGTACTGTAAACACGATTGCAAAAATTACATGAAAACCATAGGAAAACACAGCAACCAGGAACTGAATCCAGTTCAGCTGAAATAGTTTAGATCTAAAAGACATAACCATGGTACATGACGCTTCCCAAACATTTGCTGAGCGTAAATACACACAGATCCTGAACTACCGGTAAGAATGCGAGTCGAGTGAATAAAGAGTCATCTTTTACTACTTTGCAATAAAAGAGCTTATATCGCAGACTCCAGGCTGCCTCCTTTAAAAATACACCAAGGCTGATCAGTTATCCCAGGATCTGATAATCCTCCAAGAGATATAAACTTTAAACTCGTGCCAAGATGCACAGACACAGCCCACCACCAGCCCTCCATGGTCCTGTCCCTCAAGACACATCCTAAATAGTACGTACAAGCCCCCACCTGCTGCTTTTTTGTTCAGCTGTCTTCCTTTAGACCTCTGTGACTCTTTGACCTGCAAGCAAGGAGACATCCTAGTTTTTTCCATATCCTATTTATACCAGTGCTTTCTAGTGAAGAAATAAATGTCTTTTCTGCAGAAGCTAAGGCAAGATTTGACAGGATCTCCTAACAGCTGTCCAGACACATGAGCTGACCCAAAGTCAACGGCAAGCAATTACTTCCGACACCAGGATCTGCTAAAACGCCAACCCAACGAGCAGAGATGCTTTGGACTTATGTGTACAAGAAGCCTTTACCAAGCGTATTAAAGAAACTTATTCAAAAATGATGCAGCATGCTGTAGCATTTAGCATAGAGCTTTGGGAGGTAGGATGGATCGAGCTAGACCCAGCAATGTGCGCTTGCAGCCCAGAAGGCCAACCATATCCTGGACTGCATCAAAAGTGTGGCCAGCAGGTCAAAGGAGGGGATTCTGCCCCTCTACTCTGCTCTGGGGAGACCCCACCTGAGTACTGCATCCAGCTCTGGAGTCCTCAACGTAAGAAGGACATGGACCTGTTGGAGCAGGGCCAGAGGAGGCCACGAAGATGATCTGAGGGCTGGAGCACCTCTGCTGGGAGGACAGGCTAGGAGAGTTGGGGGGGTTCAGCCTGGAGAAGAGAAGAATCTGGGGAGACCTTACAGCAGCTTTCCAGTATCTGAAAGTGGCTACAGGAGAGCTGGGGAAGGACCTTTTACAAGGGCATGTAGTGATAGGACAAGGGGAAATGACTTCAAACTGGAGGAGGGAAGATTTAGAATAGATATTAGGAAGAAATTTTTCACTTTGAGGGTGGTGAGCCCCTGGCGCAGGTTGCCCAGAGAAGCTGTGGCTGCCCCATCCCTGGAGGTGGTCAAGGCCAGGCTGGACGGGGCTTGGAGCAACCTGGGCTGCTGGGAGGTGTCCCTGCCCATGGCAGGGGGGGTGGAACTAGATGATCTTTAAGGTCCATCCCAACCCAAACCATTCTATGATTCTAATGCTCACATGGATGTGCTGAGCTACGCCAGGGTCTGAACCACTCCAAAAATTTACTTTCTCTTGGATGAGTTGCCACTCATCAGTTTGGATGGGAACACGCTTCCCTGGGTGGAGGCACAGAGCTGGGTCACCTTCTGCAGCTCCATGTAGCTGCTGGCTTTTGCTGCTTGTGGTACAGCAACCCCAGCTTTAAGTGGGAAATCGGGATGATCCATAGCATCTGCACAATGCTGCGAATGGATGGAGCAATGTTAGTTTAAATAAAATAAAGCAGCCTGTTGTCCACTCATGCCCTGGAGGCTGTCACGCTAAATAAAGACATTATCAGAGAAAGAGCAGATACTCAGCGCCTTCACGCCTGTTAATGACCCCGGCACCTTCCGCATCAATCTAGGGACTCGCTTTCCCACAGATGGTCCCTTGGAGACAGACTGCTATGGCTTTAGAAGGAATAAATGGAAACAAAACAGTTAACAAAAAAAAAAACCAAAAATAGAGTGCAGTTAACTACTTTTTTTTTTTTTTTTTTTTTTTTTAATATGGAGATGAAAAGTCCCTGGGTGATTTACGTGCCAGCGGAGATATTAGCTGCATATAATAGATGCAATATTTTTAATACTAATATTTTGGGCTGAGACAAGAGTGGGAATGGAAAGTATTTCCAGTGCCTTGACTTCTTTATTTTGCAAACATCAGTTGCTAACTGGGGTCAGACAGAAATATTGTTTCTGCAACAAGAGCCCAAACAACTCGAGCTGGCAACTTCTTCGCACACTAACCATGCCAGGAGGCCCTGCAGAGCTTCAGCATGTTGCTCCCTCCCAGGTCTTTGGGGCCAACGTCCCCAACTTGGGCTTGCAGGGAGAAGGAGTGGGTGGTAAACGCTCCCCTGCAGAGAAGGTGGCTACTTGCCACGGCCAAAAACTGGAAGTCACCCGTGAAACCACGCAGCCACTCTGTCAAAATGCTGTTGGGCTTCTTCAAATCGGCCAGGTCTCATGGAAAGACCTTGTGTGACACAGGGAATGCCATAGGAGCTTTTTTTTTGCACCCTCTGCTCGCCCTTACCTCTCAGTTCAGTTGCCAGATAACTTTGGAGAGCAATCTGGTGGCATAAAGCCCTTGGTGCTCGTTCCAAGCCATCACCAGCAACGGCCCATTTATATTAGAGGATTGAAAGCAGGAGAAAGAAACAAATTATTTCACTTCGTATTCACTCCAGTGACCGGCTGCTGACAACACTTCCATGAACTCTTGCTGAAAAACAACGCATAGATGGATAAACCCATTTCCAGTACTGAGGAGCCGTGCCGGAAACACTCCACCAAAGAGAAAGCCATTTCAATAACAGATCGGTTTCCTAGTGCAGAGGAACCTGCCGCTATATTTCCTTCCCTCAATTCTGGCCGGCTGAAATAGCATCACGTAGACGGTTGTGTTTTGCGCTACATGGCACTAAAAGAGCAGCCTTGAAGGACAGTCTCATGGGTGATGGGGTTCACACATACCAGGACCTGGTGGCCACGGGTTCACTGCAAGGTCTGTGGTGAGGGAAGGTCCAACCACAGCCCCTTCCCTCCTTTCTGCCTCGGTTTCCTCACAGGGAAAGGGGGTTGCTGAGAGTAGTCCTCTGCCAAAAAACACTTTGAGGTTCATGGACAACAAAACACAGCAATGTTGTTTCATCTCGGGCTGTCTTCCCTGGGAACATCTCTGGTATTGCTTCACTGTGACTCCTCGTACAGCTGATTGACCCAACAGCACCCTACGCTTGCCCACGCAACCAGGACTTTAATGCCAGCTTGGTTAAAAACAAGTAAGTCACATCATCAGCTACCAAAGCAACACCAATACAATCAAGAAGACCGAGGTGCCCTGGGTAGAGGGCCACAAAAACGATCAGAAGGATGGAACACCTCTCCTATGAGGACAGGCTGAAAGTTGGGGTTGTTCAGCCTGGAGAAGAGAAGGCTCCGGGGAGACCTTATTGTGGCCTTTCAATACTTAAAGCTACTTGTGCCACCTGGAGCTTAAGCAGAAAGAACAAAGAATCATTGAATGGTTTAGGTTGGAAAGGACCTTGAAGATCATCCAGTTCCAACCCCTCTGCCATAGGCAGGGACACCTCCCACTAGACCAGGTTGCCCAAGGACACCTCCAGCCTGGCCTTGAACACCTCCAGGGATGGGGCCTCAACAACCTCTCTGCGCAACATGTTCCAGTGCCTCACCACCCTCACAGTGAAAAAAATTCTTCCTCATGTTCAATCTGAACCTGCCCTCTTCCAGTTTAAAGCCATTCCCCCTTGTCCTATCACTACGTGCCCTAGTAAAAAGTCCTTCCCCAGCTCTCCTCTAGGCCCTCTTTAGGGACTGGAAGGCCGCAATAAGATCTCCCTGGAGCCTTCTCTTCTCCAGCCTGAACACCCCCAACTCTTTCAGCCTCTCCTCACAGGAGAGGTGCTCCAGCCCTCGGATCATCCTCGTGGCTCTCCTCTGGACACGCTCCAGCAGGTCCGTGTCATTCTTATGTTGGGGACTCCAGAGCTGGAGACAGTACTCCAGGTGGGGTCTCACGAGAGTGGAGTAGAGGGGCAGAATCACCTCCCTTGACCTGCTGGCCACACTTCTTCTGATGCAGCCCAGGATACAGTCGGCCTTCTGGGCTGCGATTGCACACTGCTGCCTCATGTTGAGCTTCTCGTCAATCAGCACCCCCAGGTCCTTCTCCTCAGGGCTGCTCTCCAGCTGTTCCCCGCCCAGCCTGGATTTGTGCTTGGGATTGCCCCGACCCTGCTGTAGGACCTTGCACTTGGCCTTGTTGTACTGCATGAGGTTGGCTTGGGCCCACCTCTCCAGCCTGTCCAGGTCCCTCTGGATGGCATCCCTCCCCTGCAGTGTGTCTACCTCGCCAAACAGCTTGGTATCATCGGCAAACTTGCTGAGGGTGCACTCGACCCCACTGTCCATGTCGCTGACAAAGACGTTGAACAGTACAGGCCCCAGTACATACATACATACTTGAAAGGGTGCAGGAGAAACAGTGCTTCCTAGTCCTGTTTTTAACCAGAGAAGCCCTTGGGAAGGGCCGTGGTGGACTTCATCCTCAAGAAGATGGATCTGTTCCAACTCTGCGGTCAGGATTGTCACAGACAACCCCTTAAAAGGGGGCTTATAAGAGAAACGGGGACAGACTTTTTTGAAGGGCCTGTAGCGACAGGACAAGGGCTAATGGTTTTAAGCTAAAAGAGGGGAGGTCCAGACTAGATGTAAGGAAGAAATTGTTTACGGTGAGGGTGGTGAGACACTGGCCCACGCTGCCCAGAGAGGTGGGAGATGCCCCAATCCCTGGAAACATTCCAGGTCAGGTTGGACGGGGCTCTGAGCAACCTGATCTAGTTGAAGATGTCCCTACTGATGTCAGGGGGGTTGGACTAGGTGGCCTTTAAAGGTCCTTTCCAACCCAAACTATTCTATGATCCCAGAGCAGGCACTGGTGAACCCTCCTGTTGATGATTTTGCTTTCAAAATGGCAGAACCTGTTTTAAATGCTGACTCCTACTTTGCTGAACACAACTGAAGAGCTAAGGGAGTGTTCAACCGTCACTCAGTCCACAGGCACAGCCACATGAGCACTTTAACTCTCACGACATGAAATGAAGGACGGTTCAAAATAAGCAAAAGGAGGTATTTCTTCACATAATGCACAGTTGAACTGGGGAGCTATGCTATAGGAAACACGAATACCAGGAGTTTACAAGGGTTCAAAAAGCACATTGCCAAAGCCATGAAAGGAAAATCCATCAGGAGCTACCGGATGCAAAGGTGAGCAAATCTCCAGATCCTCAAATTGTAAATTCCTGGAGAATCATAGAATCATTTTGGTTGGAAAGGAACTTTAAGATCATTGAGTCCAACCACTAAGAAGAAGACAGGACTGCTGGGAAGCAGCGTTACATGCATACCCTGTTGTTCTCATGCTCCTCCTGGTGTCCATTGCTGGTCATCAAGCCAGGTGGTCTGGTCGGACCCACCACAGCTCTCCTCCTGCTCTTACTGACCGACCTCCCGACCAGCTCCAGCACACCATTAGCACATCTAATTGCAAATGAAAAACTCCCGCCTCTCTGTTGATGCAGGACGGCATGGCAACCATACGATAAGGTGACTTATCTTCCAGCTGGGTGGAGGGGTTGCAGTGTAAGGCACTCTGCATGCATGGGCAATTACCGCCGCCCAACTTCACGTGCTGTAATTCATTAAGCCGCAATAATGCAATCACCCAGCTGAGCCCTTTTAGGAAAAAACCGCCAAGACCATACTGTCCTCTAGGGACCTGCAGTTTGGAGAATTAATTCAGCGTAATAATTCCCAGCGATGTTGCGGACAACCAAACCGAAAGAAATGATGATCTGTCTCTAAATTGCCTGTAACCAACCCCTCGGCTGATGCCCTGTGACTGTTGACTCTGCTCAGGTGGGGCAAGCGCTGACTGTTTGCTTGGGACTTCCATGCATATGAACAATTAATCCTCGAGGAACTTTATCATGAAGGACCAGCAGTCCAACAAGGAGTTCTTCACATTGTACTCTGGGATGCTCAGCTTCAGCTGGCACAACTTTCTTAATCATATGGTTTAGTTTTAGGTAGACCTACGAGGAGAAGGCAGTTGGTCTCGATGATCCTTATGGGATCCTTCCAACTGGAGATATTCTATGATTCCTTTCTGAGATACCATTCTGATTCCATTCTGATTGATGAGAAGCTCAACATGAGCCGGCAATGGGCGATCGCAGCCCAGAAGGCCAACCATATCCTGGGCTGTGTCAGAAGTGTGTCCAGCAGGTCAAGGGAGGTGATTCTGCCCCTCTACTCTGCCCTGGTGAGACCCCACCTGGAGTACTGCGTCCAGTTCTGGAGCCCCCAACATCGGAAAGACATGGACCTGTTGGAGAGGGCCACAAAGATGATCCGAGGGCTGGAGCACCTCTCCTATGAGAACAGGGTGAGAGAGTTGGGTTGTTCAGCCTGGGGAAGAGAAGGCTCCGGGGAGACCTTATTGCAGCCTTCTAGTACCTAAAGAGGCTACAGGAGAGCTGGGGAAGGACTTTTTACAAGGGCATGTAGTGATAGAACGAAGGGGAATAGCTTCAAACTGGAAGAGGGGAGATTTAGATGAGATATTAGGAAGAAATTTTTCACTTTGAGGGTGGTGAGGCACTGGAACAGGTTGCCAGGAGAGGTTGTGGACGCTCCATCCCTGGAGGTGTCCAAGGCCAAGGTGGACGGTGCTTGGAGCAACCTGGTCTGGTTGGAGGTGTCCCTGCCCATGGCAGGGGGGTTGGACTAGATGATCTTCAAGGTCTCTTCCCATCTAAACCACTCTATGATACACCTTTAGTGTGGTTGTTCCTGAAAACATCACCTGGTCTTCACCACTGGTTCAAAGTTTCTAAATCTTAATCAGAACAGTGACTATTATTTCAACAGCACCTCTGCTTAGGTGCTTTCAGCTGCCCAGAAGAGTGTTTTGCACCGTTACACTCCAAACACTATGATTTGGCAAGCTGCTAGCATTGCTGCTCATCGTTGCAGGCAAGTAGACCTCCAGAGACTTACTTTGATCCTTAACAAGAAAAAAAAAAAAAAGTATTTGTCCCGAATTTGCTCAGGGGAAGAGCTTTTCACAGCCACCGTTACGCTGGCTCAACTCCTCTGCACCCTGCCCAACGCAGACGGCTGTGACATCCCTGGTAAGTTTGGGATGTTCCCTCTGTGCCCCTCAAGCGAGTCTCTGTGGTGGCCCCAGGAACTCCCATCAGCCGCCAGGAGGGCAGGGAGAAGACAGGAGCATAAAGAGGAGGATGAAAACCTGATTTCCAGATGCTGCTTCAGGGGGTTCAGCCCCATGTGCCATTAAACCTAATTAACTTGACTTGGAAATCCTACTGAGAAGGAAAAGGGTGTTTCAACCTTTTCAATTCCTTCCCTTCCTCTCTCTTTCTTCTCTTTCAACACCGTTTGTTGAGTTCCCTAAAAGCACTGCAAATCATTTTGCTCCATGCTGGTTTTCAGCAAGTACCCGCTCCATCCAAAACATCGCGTTTTGTTCCAGCCAGGAACGGCACTTCGGCACTAAAATAACGTCTTGATATTGTTGCTTTCTTTAATAAACATCCTCTCCTCTCACTGCAAAGCTCTCAGTAAACGACCCTGGAAGAACAAAAGACATTTCTGTATTGTTTTAAGTTCTCTTCCTTTCTGAAAAACCTCAATTAAAACGGTGAAAAAGCAAACGTGTCGCTACTATACTCTGTAATTATGAACTCATTTCTATTCACTCGCCCAGCAGGAGAGGTTTGTCCCGGTGACCTCCGAGAACGGGTTTCTAAAAGCTTTTCCAAAATTTCGCGGCTTTAAAACCGCCATGTTAACGTCAGCCATACAACACGTTCACCTTCGCCTTCACCCAAAATAACTCGCAATCTTAAAATCCAGGGTGAGGGCCATTCCTGTGACTATTTTTGTTTGTGAAAAGAGCCCGAGCGCTGGCCGTGAATAGATCGGCATGGGAGGGGCTCTGGAAATAGCGCAACCCTTCGAGACAGCGTGAAAATTGCATGAACACAGACCGTCAGCTTTTTGTAAAAGAGTTTTCGAATAAATCCCTCGCATGGCACGCTCCCGAGTGATTTTCGGGCTTTTTTTTTTTTAAATCGATCTTTCCAAAACAAAAACCACCTGGCCCGAAGAGGACGCGCGCCATTGCGATCCCAACCTCTTGACTTGCCCGTGCGACGCTTGAGGGAATAAGCGTGGAGATTTCTTTTGGTAAAGTCCTGCCAGGAAAACATTTTGCGAGACAAAACGCTGGGACAACTTGGTTATATATGTATATATCTTGGTTATATACGTGTATATATATAGCTTATTAAGGAGAGAGTGAAAGATAAGGAGAGTGAACAAGAAGGAAAACCATTTTTTTTCAGAAGAGATGAAAAGAGTGGACAGGAAGATGATGCCTGACAACTCAGAATCAGATAATAACGAATGCAGAAGAGCAGATTTTCACATAAAATAATATTGTTCTTTAAAGACGAGCTAGAAAACAGCTTTAAATTCACATACAGGCCTACAAGCCACCCTGCTGTAGGGTACATTACTAAGCCTCCCGCGATTTCATGTCCCAATGACACAGCTAGGCATATATATTTCTTTTCTCTTAAAATTTAGGACCAAATGCACGTATACAGATCCACAAATACACATATACCTCCACAACACGGCTTAGGCAGAGCTGAGGACTCTACAGCTCATCAACCAATATCCCCCAAATCCCACCCAACCCCAAAGGTTTGGGTCAGCTCATGTTTTATCTGAAAGGTAAGTGCCAAAAGCATCACTGCCACGCATGCCCTGAGATGCCACCATCGCCTCACACCCCCCCCCCCCAGTTCAGCCAGCTCCTCTCTTAGGACATACCAGATTCATCAACTGGGCATCTATCCACCAGCTCCCTTCTGGAAGGAACCTTCTAGAAGAAGGTGCAAATTGTTAATTGATGTCAAAACGAGTTAGGGGTTGTAGCAGGAGTTGGCAATGCCTTGATAGGGCTCAGGGCCAAATGCTTCCACCTGTGATGAAAGCCAACTTCACCCAGGCTGCTGAAACACCAGTGACTGGTGTCAACTCTTGCTCATTAGCAGCACCAAGCCAACTTAGCTGGTGGACCTTGGTAGGGTCTACCTACCCAGCTGATGGGTAAGGAGGGTTCGTTCTGGCCAGCGAAGCCAGGGAGCCTCCACAGGGGGTCAAGTTAAATGTGGGATCTCATCAGCCATGTGCATCTTCCAGGTATAGATACAAGTGTATTTCCTTCAGACACCAGAAATACTTATGGCAAGCATGGTCTGAAGTGGAGACTGCTGCCCCCAAAGCTTCTCAAGAAGCGCTACAGCAGCACTCTCTGCGAGTGTGAAAATGTCCTGGTGGAAACCTTGCTTTCCTTGGCTGAGAAGGGATTTCCCCTCTATGAGACGGGAGAGAACGGGATGCCCAGTCTCAAGTCTTTGTTCTTGCTGAAGACAGCCCAGAAACAAATCCCCGTCCCAGAGCTTCCTCTGGTGTGAGGTGTTTTGGTTCAACCCCTCCCACAGCTCTTTGTTTTTCAGACTTCCTTGGTTCTGGTCAACATGGGAAGGCGAAATAAAGCAAGGAAACCTGTTCTCATAAGATGGCCAGACTAATTTTTCTGATGTGGGGGCCAGAAGATCTCAGGGAGAAGCTTTCCAGAGCTCTCCAAGCAGCTGCGATTGCCACGTTTGGAAATTCCCACCTTGTCCCAGGGGAAGGGGAATCCTCCCTCTTCTCCACACAGCACTGGATTATTGTAGAGTTGGTCACAAAGTTCAATCTTGTGGATTTCTACCAGAGTGCCATTGTGGAGACCCTTCAGCCCTGCACCTCAGTGTTTAGCGCACAGAACGACTGCTCCTCAAACAGCTTACAGCGGCACTTAACGCATGGAGAACGTAGACATGGGGAGGGGGTTACACAGCATCATGCAGAAGGTGGGTTCAATTTGCCTCATTTTAGGTGTCTGTGATGTTAGAGGCCAAATGTGCGGTGGGGATCTAAACTCCATGGCACTCTAACCAGTTACAGGTGGTGGAGACTGGGGAGGGAGTCACTTGGCCAAACACCTGCCTCATGCTGAGATGAACCATCCTCCAAACTCTACTGACTGCCTCCCCTCTGACCATTATGGGAACTTTGGCACTCAGTTCACATATGGTCAACATAGTTATGGACACATGCGGTGGGATTCAGATGGTGGCGTCACTGGAGGTGCTTTATGGCATCTTGTCTGGCTCCCACCCCATTTTGGTGCAGGTTTCACAAGGTCCGGTGTCTGCTAGCTCCTTGCATGGATTTCACGATACGTTAGGGAAGCTGAAATAGCACTTGTGATCTCGGAGGTGAAGGCCAGCAGTCTCTGGTAAAGGTGAGAACTGAGGTCCCCCCCCACCAGGGCCTTGGACACAAAAGCTTTGCTAACCTTCTCCCTAGTTGTACAGCCACAAGCTCCTGCTCCCTGCTCCCCAACGCTCCCAAGAACGGGCAGCAGCAGAAAAGGAGCAGAGAGCTGTCGGTGTCAACAACCCACTGTCCTCCAGCACAGCCTCTGTTGCCACACAGGAGAAAGATACCTAATAAAATATTGAGTTTTGATGAAATCAAGTGTCCCTCTACCACCGGCACACACCGAAGTTCTCCTGGATTTTTTGCTGGAGCAATTATTTTGCTTTCTGCGAAGTAACATCATAAGACCCTGAGCTTATCCAGCAGGCCATTACATTTCTATTGAGGTTTCATAACAGTAAAATGTTTTGCCAGTGGTACATAAAGTCTTTCAATCAGCTGCAGAGATGGAGAAAAACAACCTGCAAAAGCTTCCCGATGCCATAAAGTCTACTGGAAGCTTGGCAATTCAGGTTAAATTTAGTCCGGAGGACAGGGGTCACTTCAGTCACCAAGATCATAAAAAAAAAAAAAAAAAAAGGGAATAAAAAGTCTTGTGTTGCAGAGTTTTTATGTAATGACAAAGCCGCTCTCAATAGAGAGGTGGCAACCCTGCAGCTGGGAAATGCACCCGGCTCTCTCCTTCCACTGCCTCCTGGCATTAAAAAAAAAAAAAGGAACAATGAAAGGAAAGGATTAAATTTACTTAGATGAGTATCTTTTAACCCTTCTGCACCGTGCCTTTAGCCAGGCACGCAAGGAGGACGGAGCAGATATGGAGAACGGTAATGGATACACCATCTCCTGAAGTCCTGCTCACGTGGAGGGCGTCCTGTTGAACTCACAAAGGTTTATCTTTCTCTTTACATTAGTCTTGAGCCCACAGAGCGCTCCCATATTTACAGAAGTACGTTTTCCCCGCATCACGTGCAATGCAAAATCCTTTCCGTTGTTGCTGGCGTCGGGAAAGGAGCTGTAAATACGGCGTCGCCTTTCGTGGTGCGTTTTGCCGGCAGGATGGCAGCCGCACCATCTGCCTTCGGGGGTGACTCACGGCTGGGCATATTTTCACTGACACCCTCAAGCGCGGAAGGGCTTAGCGCCGATCACAACGGCAGAAACAAGAGCAGCTGGGTGGAAAACCCCTACTCACCCCGCCACAGCTTGAGACACGGGTGACAGGCAAAACAAACTCCCTGATGGGATGCTAAATACCAACTGCTCCACCTTATTGCTACTGGTGTTGCACGTGGACCGCTCGGCTAATGGGAAGACCCTACACGTGCCGCTCCGGGGATGGTGCTGGGGCAGGCAAGCGGCTCTTAGGTGAGCCAGTCTAGGATTGATGCTAGATATAAAATTGGTTGAACTTCACATGGCTTCTGCAGAGCTATTTGATCATCCGTGTCCTGTAGGTACTGGGGCTGGGACTACTGCACAGGGATGGTGTTGGACTATTACAGCCCCATGCCATGCTGTGTCCTGTTCACTGAGACCAGAGAGCGGTGCAAAAGCAGCAAAGGGTCTCGATGGAGCCAGACCACCTCCAGAGCTCAGCTCCAAGAGGTCCCTCTTGACGAGAAGCTGCAATGCTGCCCAGCAGCTCCACCCGTGGCTGAGTCACCCGCAGCCCGATGCCCGTGGGTCATCAGGAGGTGGCTTTTTGATGATTCAAGGACTGCTCCTTCAACGGGGAGCCCTGTGCAGGCTTTGTTCTCAACAGCCTCCTCCTGGGAGTGGGGTCCCAGCGCCGTGACCCCTGGCAGAGCCTTCTCCTCAATGCCTGGAAGGAAGGGCAGCAGGGCTGGGTGATGCCAGCATGTCTGCGGGTTGAAGGGACTCCTGCTTGACCCCTCCTGATACCATCTCTGTCCTGCTCCATCATCGCCTTGCCCAAATGCTGATGGACCAACCAGGTCCCAACAACACCAGGTCTTTGTATGGACCTATCCGATAATCTCGTGAGAGGTTATGGGAGTAACTATAAACATGGGGAGGAAGGACCTTGTGCCACTGCAATTCCCTTTAGTTCCCTACATCTGTTGGTAGCCATAGAGGCAGACCTTTATGACTTCCAGTCTTAATTAAATAGCCACTTTTATCCACTTGCTCTTCACAGCAGCACATTTCTTCAGCAAAAACAGCCCTTCTCCCCCTGCGCAGTTTACCCCCGGGTACCTCGAGAGCATCCGCATCCGCTCCCAGCCTCTGCCGGGCAAGGCTGAACCCACAGCCGTGTGCGAAGCAGCATTTCCTTCTCTTGGCTTTCAAGTTTAATTTGTCCTTCACTTCCCTGGGTGACCCTGAATCCTCATATTAACAAACAGAAAAAAAAAAAAAAGAAAAAAAAAAGAAAAAAAAGCAGAACGCTTTTGCTTCGCCTCTCATCTCAAATTCCCCCCCCCCCCCCCCCCATGCTAATGGCTCCATCTCACTCCAGCATCGCGCGGTCCTTCAACTCCCACCCGACCCCCGTACCTCCTCCCCGAATGAGGAGATCTTGCCCTTGAAGGAGCGAGCTGGGCAAAGCTGATTCCTGTGATGTTTTATGACAGGGTAAAGTGGTAGAGTGCCCTTTATGGTGTTTTGAAAGGAAATTGTACAGGAACAATGTCCCGAGCAGCGTGGCTATTGAAAACCCTTCACAAAAGGAGTTTGCCACAAGAGGAAAAGCAGCTTAATCAGTCGAACTAATCACTGTAGGTGGTTGAGTGTCCCTGAGGGTCTGTAAAATCAAATATAATGGGAAAAGAAATATATCACAGCTTGCCCACGCTCCTTGGCGGAGCCGCCGGCGGATCTGGGATGTTCCCTGCCTGGCTCCGAGCCCGCCGTGACCATCTTTTGGGCTGTCCCTATGCGGGACCACGCTCGCCTCCGTGAGAGACCCCGACCGGGGCCATGTGGATGGGCTGGGATGAGCGCTGGGAGGTCCCTTAGCAACATGACCTCTGATGGGGGACGCAGGACAGGGGTGCCCACCCCTGTGCAGTCACCCCAGCTAACCCGGTTTTCGGCGTGGGCGCGAGCAGGAGGGGTCAGCGGCGCTTACACAACCCTCCTGCTTCAGGAAGAGGAAACCGTCCCTGACAGCCACCCAGGGCTCTCCGGGGAAGGAGGATATTTCTGCCTCCCCCAGCTCTAAATCTAATTAAAACCAGAAAACAACACACACACACACACACACGCACAAAAAAATAATCCAGACTGTTTTTTCCTGATCATTTAAGTGTAAAGCCAAGTTAACAGTAGGAAGCAAATTGGGACAACGCAAGAGAAACCTCGGTGACATTTCTGTAATCCTGTTGTCAAAAGCCATAGGTGTTTGGGGCACGCTGAAGGGAGACGGGGAAAGCACATGAGCCTCTTTGATCCAACACTTTCTATCTGTGTATGAGCCAGGAGGACCTACAAAGTCTTCTGCTCCCCCTCCTTATCTCCGCACAAGGGCTTTATGAAGGACAGATATCCCAGGTGCAAAAACGCCCCCCTTAAAGCCCTATCCAACAGGAGAAGGAGGAGATGACACGAAGCTCAGCCACAGCTAAGGGTGATGGTCCTTCACCCAAGGCCAGCCCTGGTCCCCAGGAGCCCCGGCCGGGACAAGGCAGAGCAGCCCCTTGTGGCTCTGGTCATCCCAAAGCCTGGAGACACATCAGCTGCACACAGAGGAACCACAAAGGATTCACACCTTTTCTGCTGAAAAGAAGAATTTGGATGCCTTCTGGAAAAGGGGGATTGATTAACTCTTAGACTTTTGCTCCGTCTTCTCCGGGCCGTGGGGCTGCTCTGTAATCCTCTCCTGTCCCATAGACTGACCTCCAAAAGCCCCATAAGATACCAGCCAGCATCAATCAGGATTTCCTTTTAGTAAGGATTTTGGCCCGAATCGACTTTTGAATCCAACAAGATGCGATCGAACCAATGTGATTACGATGGCGCAAACTTTTTAAGACTTCCCCAGCAACCTATTCCTGGGCCTCACCAAAACCGTCCTCTTCCTTAGGTGGCACAGAACGATTTCAGTACTCTCTTAACCAGAAGACCAAGAAGCAGGTACAAACTCACCTGTCTTAACCCATTGCAACTCCATATATTCCTTGTAAATCCTATCTAAACCGGGCAACATTTCTTATCACTCCTACAATGCTGGTGCCATCTCCAGGCTGTAGGGTTTGGCTGGACCCCCCTTCCTAAAACACATCACCCCAGGATGCCACAGGAACCAGAGAAACCCCATGCAGCGCTGAGCTGTCTTGCAATGCTTCGACAGATACTTAAAAAGTGGCATTTTTGGTAACTTTTTGGAAAAACAAGGGACCAAACTCAGCCCACCTGCCCAAGAAGACCACGTCCCAGCACAGCTTGTGCTCCACTAGCAGAGAGGTAGCAGGTTGGGAAGGCAGAAGGAGAGGACTTGAGAAACGAGTCCCAGAGTATTTCTTTTCTCTTGACTACTTGCATGAGATAAAGGCAGGAGAGGTCCTGCCACCACCCGGGGAAAATCCCTCCTTCACTGGAGGTAGTTGCTTATGGGAGGTCAAACCAAGTTGCCTTTGGTGATATCTCGACAGGGTGGGTCTTCTGTGGCAGCAAACAGCAGATTAGTGTTTGGGCAATAAAAGCCATTCCTGTTCAACCTTGCTCACATGGACATCTATGAAAAAACTTGCCTCTTCTGCTCTCCTTCAATGATCCCATCAAGCGGTGATGCCTTCCATCACCCTCATCAGGAGGTGGCAGTTACACCTCGTGTGTCCAAACCAACAGAGAAAACACCACATGCGGAATTTCTGCCGGGTGATGTGGGGAGGGTGATACCTCTCCCTGGTCTCCTGCCCCGATTGTGAGCTCTTTGCAGCAAGGACCTCGCCACCTCCTGTAGGCTTTACGACACCTTGTGCAACCAAACCCTCCAAGAGATGTGATGCTGATCGCTGTTACTGAAAATGTGTGGCCACAGTGGTCCTTAACTGGAAAAGTCGAAGTCTGTTTTAATGACACCTTTAATCTGTGCTTTGTTTCTACCTTCTACAGAAAAAGAAGAATGCATCCCATGGAAAAATGACTCGTGGAACATAAAAACGTATCGTATATGCAAGGAGAGAGCTATGGTTGCACGCCCATAGGGCTGGTTCTCCCCACGGGAGTGAAAGGTGCATGGTAGAGACCTCAGGGTAGGTGAGCCACGCTCCTCCGCAAGGCAGTGACAGCATTTCCCGAGGAAAGGTGACGGGAAGGAAGCTGGGACGGGCGCTATTTATAGCACGGCCGGACATCAGCGTCGTTTCGCATGAGAAACAAAAGGTGCTTCGCTAGCCCAAGACGTGGCCCCTTTGGAATGTCACCGTCAGGGAGGGGCGAGGAGCCCACACGCGCTCTGGGGAAGAACCGGTATCTTTTATAAGACCAGTCGGAAAAAAATAGGCAAATTTCTGGGTGCCGATGTGCTTTATCAGCATTTTTTATAAAGTACCAGCCAACCTGAAGGTCAGCTACAACTGGGCAAGACCAGCTAGACCCATGCGTCCTGCAGAGTTCAGCCTGGGGGTTGACTCCCTGACCCAAGCTGGATGTCCATTTGCGAGCGGTGACTCCTGCGCATGGCAGGAGGACGCCCACTGTGGTCACTTGGGATGTGTCATCCCCGGATGGGCAGGGAAAGGTGGTGCACCACGGACAAGTATCGCTCGTGGGGTCCGGGGCGCTGCTTAGTGCCAAGTGCTCATCACCTTCAGGAGAACGGGAAAAGCTGCCTGATGAAAACCAGACCCAACCGCACCAGGACTTCGGGGCCATACCTGCTTCTAGCCAAGAGAGCAGGACAACCCCATTTCTTCTTGCAAATCCACTGCATGTCAACCCTACTCCCACCCTTGGCTGCTACCAACTGTTTTCTAAGAAACCAGCTCTTCTCCCCTTGGATTTGGGCGCCCAAAGTTGCTTCCTAACCCCCCTCCCAACCCACGCACCACCAAATGGTCCTGCTTAGCCTCTCCCAAGCCTCGCTGCCTCCGATGCCCCATCCACAGTCTTGCAATTTTGAGTCTCTCCATGTCCAGGTAAGGTTTAAAACCAAAAGCCCGTAACTCCCAACTGTTTCGCTGGCCCTAAAATCTCATCCAGAGGGACGTTTATGCCACCTCTGTGGCTCTGAAATGAAGCTTTTCTCCCTCAGGATGATGCCTGGGACATTAAGATAATAGCAGTGCAATTAAGCGTGAACAGCTTTATAACCCGTTTGTGCTCCAATACAGTGGGTATTCCCCATTTCCCTCCCTATTTCTCCCTTTTTTCCCCCCTTATTTCTACCACGTTTTTTCTCATAAAATAACCATTCTGAGACCTCACCGCCACGAAATAAATATGTTTTTCTGTCTAAGCTTGGACACCACCACAGATGTTTGCGGAGGACTCAGGCAGGACCGCCTCCCCTCTGTTCTTTCCATTTTATTTCATTCGTGACCGCTTAGGGTTGAAACGGTCCCACGTCTCCTCTCGCATGATGTCATATCACGGGGTTTTAAGGCTTCTGTCTCTCCTCCCGGGATATTATCCCGGTGCTACGCGGTCTGGGCTGTATCTCACCCCGCAATCTTCCAACCCCAGCCCAAGGCAGGTTGTTTTTTTTTTTTTTGCTATCTCTCCTTGCCGTCTGCGCGGGAGGGAGAAATGCCCTGGAGGCCTGAATGCTTCTGTCTGCTGATGGTTTATCTGAAGGGACCAGAAAGCAAAAGAAATAGAAATACACATCTGGCCCGATCCTTCAGGCCAGCTGTTTTTTTTTTTCGGATGGGAGGGATGAACCAACACACAGTTCCATGGCTCTGGTCCAGTGCAGATTTGGGCTTCAGGCAGGAGACCCCCTGGCTCTGCAGGTCTCCTCTCCCGTAGCATCACGCACTCTTTGGACGGAGGAGGAAGACCCACTGGGTGAGCCGGGGTGGGAGCGGGATGCTCCAACCTCTGCTGTGATTTCTCGGGGAGTCCAGGGCAGCGCTGCGAGGAAGCCCACCCAGCTCCCTCTTGCAACAAGAGCAGACTCCAGTTTGGTTTTAACCACGTTTTGGTGATCACAGGGCTGCAACCCAGCTGAAACAAGCCCCTCCACCCCCCCCCCCTTTTTTTTTTTTTTTATTTTTCCTAAATCACAAGATGAAATCGTCTTTTAAATTGCGTACGGGAAAAAAGGAGGGAGCCCCAAAGAGGAGACAAAAAGGAGTTTGCTGCTGCTGAACGGCCCTGCCCACAAAAGAATGTTTCTAGGATGCCTGAGCAAACTCTTTTCAGCTGTTTTTTGGTCACTCAGGAAAATTTGGGAAAACCAAACCAAGCACAGAATTAACTACACCATTGCTGTTCATGATTCGAGAAGTGATGGGGACGTTTGAGGACACGCTCCAACCGCTATTACAGGTGTCTGTAGGACTCCACCGAAAATCCCCCCGTGAGGCAACACAGCTCAGACACATTTCAGATCCCTCTAGGAGAAAACATTGGCCACTTTTTCTCCTGTTAAATAACATTAACTCCTGGTTTTAGTACAGCTTTATTGCCCCGGCTGTGTTGTCTCAGCCACAGCAGAAATAAAGCTGCACGTAATGTACACAGCAGAAATAAAGCCGCGTGTACAACTAACTCCCTTATTCCCCGCTTATTTTCAAATTTAACCATAGTCACGATTCCTATCAAGGACTCTAGATGCCCTCATATAATTAAATATGCAATTTACGCAATTAAATAGCCAACTGACCCAATTAAATTAACTCGATGGATTGAAATCGCCAACGCCACAGGAACTCAGCTGCCTGTTTAGCACATCCCCTCCTTCCCGCAGACAGGAGTGCGATGTTTGCCGCAAACCCTTCTCAACCGTACCCGCTCTGCAAACGACCTTGAAAGTCAGCAAATTTCGCTTTTCAATAGAAAAAAAGGAAACAAGCCACAAGGACTCAAAGCTTTTACAGATAATATCTTGCCAGCTGCCTCTTCGAATACAAGTGAGGAGGATCTGGCTACGCTGGAATAAGTATAAGGGGAAGAGGAGGTCCTTAAGGTACTCCTGGAGCAATATAGGACATAATCCAGATTGCAAAGACAAAGCAGGGGGATGGACAGACTGCGTTTTGAGGACGTTAGTGCTCAAAGAAGGGTTTATGCATTAATTCAACGCTGGCAACTGCTAAACAGCAGTATTGTCCAAAGACACTCCAAAGGGGGGGGAAGATGTGCAATGAGGAAGAGAAGATTAAAAAAGATAACATTAAAGAGAGGTTTCACCTACCTCCGGTCGTTTCTCCGCCTTCTGAACAGTTTTTTGGTGTGTGCGATTTCAGCTTCATGAGGCAACGGATGGTAACCCTGTAAAACAGAGGGAAAAGCAGCGATCAGCTCCAAGATACAGGAGGCATCGATACGGAAGGGGTCAGAGCGAGACAAAGCTGTACACCCAACAAGTGAGCAGGACAAAAGAAACCGTTCCCATCCAAACACCCTTACAACATCTCCGACCCTACAGAAGCAGGTCTGGAAATCCACAGACTTCTCGTACCCTCTCAGGGCCGGTGCAGTGTGCAGGGAATGAAGTTATCCGCAATTTCTGTACAGGAGAAACCACACGGGGCAAAGAACTGCACCGCCTACGGATGGATCCCAGTATACACCATCTACAGGAAATTCACCCGCATCACCCACGGCACCGCTGATACTGCTGCACCCAAACCATCCACTTTCACTGGATTATTTCCTTCTGATTTATTCATTTATCTAAAACCCAGCCGTAAAAATGACTGTGAAGGGATGATGCTCAGCAGCATTTTGAGGATACTGGAGTAAGCAAACATGAGCCACAGCCGGTTGGGCTCTAGAGGCTGCACCCCCACGCTGTTAGCAAGTCAACAACCACGTCATGAGAACCTCACTGAACCTGCCCACCGTGAGCCAGTCAACCCATGCCACCCTGGGGGAAGGGACGGGTGGCATCTACCTACTGGAAACAACTGAGATGACGAGGACATTAAACGATTTGCCCCGGTGACGTCAGCGGAAGAGCTTTGTGTAACTCAAGCGGCTGTCTGGTCCTCTCTCCACTGAAGGCGGCGACTCTCTGACTTGGTATGTTCATCTGATAAAGGAGATGCTGTATTTACCGTCCTACTATGGGCATCGTGAGGCTTCGTTAATGTGAGCAAAGAGTTCTGAGGTTCCTGGACGAAAGGCACTATGTAAGTGCAAAGTATTATTTATTTTCCAGGGACCACAGAGCTGTCATAACCATAACGATTTTTATTTATGCAGTATTGTGCTTCCCCGGTTGGCTATAAAAGCCCTGTTAAAAGTCACTCCTTTTATTTCCATCGCAATCCATCTCAGCCTCGGAGCTTCAGGCGCTGCTGGTGAATCACCACGCGTGAGGGGCCACGAGGGAGCAGCCTGGGCAAGGGCAAGGGCTGGGCGGGAATGCGTCTCATGGAGCAGCAGCTTTGTCACATTGGCATGACAACATAACACACCGACTTTAAAAAAAAAAAAAAAAAGTCCCTCTCTGCGCGAAGAGCCTTAAAAATGACAGTTAATTTTAGTAGCGGTTAGTGAGATAATAGCATTTTGAGTTCCTCTGGTGGAAGCTGTAACGGAGGAGAAAGGTTGTTGGGGATGGTAATGAATTTAGGCTTGCAGACCAGAGAAGGCTTAGACCTCAAGTTCGAGACCAGCAGGGTTTACTGTGACCATCCATCCTGGCCACCTGCAAAGAGCCTGGAGAAACAGCAACCCTACAGCTCCCGTGGCAGTTGGAGCCTTTCACTATCAAAGACCTTCACTCTTTGAGACTTATAGCAACGAAGAACTCACCAAGCCCCCAGGTAAGTCCTGCCACCGGCTAGCACGTCCTCATTTGAAGTTGGCTGTGGTCTTCACGTGTGTTTCCTGGAAAGGTAGTTTCCCTTTTAAGTTTCTTCTTCACTTTTAACTCTTCCAGAGAAAAATGGATACACCGTGGTTTAGCACAGGCATTAGAAAGCACGTTCAAGAGTCGTATCCATTCTTGGTGACCAAATTATCCTTCTCTCCCACTAAAACATCCTTAACATCCTGTACCACACCAGCCACAGCATCCTACATGATCCCTCACAGCAGTGGTACGGAGGTCATCCTTAGATGAAGTTGCCTTAGCTTTCTTGCAGATCTGCTCATCCAGTGAGGATCTGCTCAGCGATTCACGTCGTTGTGTGGTCCTCTGCTCACGTGTCTACACCCAACACCAGAAAGAGCTCTCATGCACCTCACCGTTCAAACACAGCCCATCTTTGACTAAGAAGAGGTAGTTTAGGAGCAGGGAAAGCTGGCAGCCTGCTCTCCTGGGGCTGTTGGTTGGGTTATCACCTGGTTAACCAGGTCTGACTTGGGCTTCTCCTGCAGCCAAACACCTCACAGTTAATTCTGTGTAGAAACTTTGATGCCTAGTAGCTTAAATTCATACCAAACCTTCTTCATTACTGGGGGCTTGAGAATTCTTCATCTACTTGATCACTGAAGGGCTACAAAGATGATTAGTGGATTGGAGCATCTTTCTTATGAGGAAAGTCTGAGGCACTGGGGGCTTTTTAGTCTGGAGGAAAGAAGACTGAGGGGGGATCTTATCAATGCTTCTAAATCCTTAAAGGGAGGGTGCTGGGGGGATGGGAACAGTCTTTTTTCAGTGGTGCCCAGTGATAGGACAAGAGGTAATGGGCACAAACTTGAACATAGGAAGTTGCATCTAAACATGAGGTGGAAGTTCTTCACTGTGAGAGTGGCAGAGCACTGGCACAGGGTGCCCAGAGAGGTGGGGGAGTCTCCCACTCTGGAGCCATTCCAAACCTGCCTGGATGTGCCCTGTGCAACCTGCTGTAAGTGACCCTGCTCTGGCAGGGGGGTTGGACTAGATGATCTCCAGAGGTCCCTTCCAACCCTGACCAGTCTGGGATTCTGTGTGAATGCATAGGAGGAGCTTAATATCTCCGAGACCTCGGTTCCTCTGAAAATTTGCTTGAAATTGGCCAACGGGTACCAATGAGAAAAGGAAGGGAAGGAGCAGACGCACACACAGCCCAATCGCATCAGCCGTGCTAGTTTCAGAAATGGACTAAAAATAGTACAATACTCAATGAGGCTGTTTCCAACTGTTGTACTACCACAGCAGGCTAAAGCTTGGGGTATTTTTAAGAATTTAAGCTGCATTGTAGACACATGTGTAATTACAATTACCCTGGAAAAAATGAAACTATCTCCGCAGAACACAAGGACTTAAAGCACCGATTTCCTCAAGGCGATGCCTTCATTAAGTCTCAGGAGCTCCCCTTCTGCTCTTTCCAAGTAGGAACTGTATGTATGGCGGTGCATTGCTGCATGTCCTCCTTGCAGAGCATCCCTGTGCTTCCTCAGACCTCTGCCCGACAGCAGCCAGCATCGGGGTGAGAGATGGATTAATTACATGGGAATAAGGCTCCTGATCCAAGGAGCACGTCTGTGCCTGAACTTCGTGTCCCCGTTAGGAAAATCAAGCATCTCCCTTCTCCAGCTGAGCAGTTCCCTTCCTTAGTCCTAGCCATGAGACAATGTTTTGGAAAAAAACAGTCACCGGTCCCTACTCTCGTCTATTTTGGTACCTAAACAGAGCTAAATTAGGAAAGGAGAAAAGTCGACTTTTTTTTTTTTTTTTTTTTTTTTTTTTGCAGCAAGCTGATGTAAAAGGAAATATCAGCAACTTGCGAGAAGGGTGGAGTGGCTGGAGAAGACTGAGAGTGCTGGGTGGGTGGGGACGGACCAGAGTCCCAAGGGCACGGTGAGTGCCTTGATGATATGACTCTTGGGTTTGTCTGGAGGCTGCTCCCCACCACGGGTCACGCAGGAGAGCAATGGAAGTGTCTTCAGTAGAACCGGCTCACTGAGGACAACGTGGATGTGGAACACAGCTGTGCCGTTTTTCAGTGGACACGCAATTTATGAAGCTGAAATCCCTCAAAAGAGCCAAAGGGATATGTCTTGCAAGGTAGAAGACCACCCTCTCCTCCGTGATGGGTCTACAAGAAGACCTACACAAGAGGCATGGGTCTTGCTCCTACTTGGGCCAGAAGACACCAGAAAGCCCAGGCACTTCTGGTTTTCACAGGCAGGTTCACAACTTCTCAGTGGGCAGAAAATCACATTTGGTCTCTCTCCCGTGTCGGTTTTATTTTGGTATTTATTCGTGGGTGGCTCGAGGAGAACGTAACAAACCAACATTTCAGCGCTGCTGGTTCTGGAAGCAAAGGGTGTGGGAAAAGCAAAGAACAAGGAGCCCATGGTCTCAGGAAGGATCATTAATAGGGGTCATTTTCAATTTTGGAGCTAAACGCTCTGCGGTTTACATGGTGGGAAGCTTGGAGCAGAACCTGAGAAGCCCGTGGGACTTCTAATGCATGTACGCGTATGTCAAGTTTAAATCATAAACACGCACGCTCCAACAAGAAAGGCCAATAGGTCTGGAAAAGAAGGGGTGTTCAGGACTGGTCTGCTCTCCGCACAAGTCCCCTAGAGATCAGCTATGTTGCGATGTGCATATTCCTTTTCAGATGTTTTGGGGAAAGCAGCTCTTGGAGAAGACAAGGTGATGTCTGGCAAGCTTAGGTGACACTCATATGGCCAGCTAGCATATGCCAAGGGAAATCCGTCACCTACCGAAATTGCTGCAAAGAGACAGCGGAGGAGAGCAGGTTTCATGCCCACGTGCACTCTTTTTGTGCTTTACCTTCTTAATGAAGGTGTCTGCGCAACCCTCAACCTCGTCCACCTGCCCGTGGGAATCCAGAAAGCTGGCAGCTGCCTCTCCGCTGCCCCAGACCCATTTACATCAAAGTTTAATGAAAGAACAAATAAAAAGCTTTCAAGATCTTGTTGGCAATCGGCAGCAACCCAAGAGCAGATAACCGCCCCTCCCCAGCAACATCCTTCTCCTGAGCCATCCCACCCCACATCTCAGCCCACTAACCTGCGGGGTACTGGCCTGGGAGGGACACGAGGAAGATGGGCAGGACCAGAGGAGGGAAATGGTTGGTTTTAGAGCTACCCCGCTATGAGCAGGAGCTTCGCTATCGTTTTTCTCACTCCTCTGCATCAGTTGGGGATGTTGGAGGGAGGCACCAGCTTTGCCTCTTTTACTGGTGATAGTAAATCACCAGGAGAAAAGCAGAAACAAGGTAGGTTTTTTTTGCTGCTGCTGGTCCTTCTGCGACCACCCTTAGGTAGCAAAACCCAGAGACTCCTTTAGCATCTGACAACAACTGCCTTATAAAAGGGATGGTCCTATTTGGGACCAACCTGCACCCTCTGTCCTTCACGTCCACTTCTGCACTTCTCAAGTGCAACTGTGGCCGAATTCATGGGTGTTTCACAAGAGGCAAGGAGCTATGAGAGGCTGAGGTTCACTGCTTCATCCTCATGGTCTTCACGTCTAACGCAGCCTGACTTTGCGATGTGAAACCTCACCCCACCAAGTGACTGTCTTCATTCAGACCCACTCATTCAGCCTCTTCCATGGATGTTCCCCATGCAGCAGAAATGCTCTCAGCCTGTGATGGTCAAGCAGATGAAGATGCCTGAATGCCAAACAGCAAAGCTGAAACCCCAAGAGCAAACGAAAAGTTGAGAAAAGTAACTGGACTGATGGAAAAACCCAACGCTGGGACGATGAGAGAAGGAAAAAAATTGATCAGGCCATATCGCAGGATCAGTCCACACGAGCTTTATCTCAAGAGCCTTTTGTGCCCTCAAGAAACATCTCCGCCCTTGCTTATCTTAAACAAATGGTTGCAGAAGGCCTGAACTGAACAAACAGGTTATTGGGCCTGCGGTAGGCGCTGGGAGTTTCGCTCGATTTTATTGCACACAAAGTTCAGGGTGGGATTTCTTTTCTGGAGAGGTGGGAAGGGTGAGGTGGGGCTGGGTTGACGGCAGCCCCGAAGACGCCCCATCTGCTTGAGCAAAGGCAACAGAATTACCGAGGTTGGAGGGAGCATAAAAAAATAAATGTATTGTGGTTCCAGAAATGATCCACAGAAACCAACCCAGCGACTTGCAACACCCCGTGATAAGGCTTTCGTCTGCCTAGAGGATGGATTATGAGTGACAGGAAAGTCCGGGATAGCACAGAGCCGCAGATACATTTAACTTTTGTTGTGCCGGTCTCACACTCGTCATGCCTGTGGGGTTGAATGTGCCAATACTCAGTACAACCATCCCAGCCACCCAATTGCACATGAAAAACACGGCAAATGCGCCGCTACCTCCCCGTCAGCATCATCCCCATCACCTCTACCCACCCAAGGCCGGCATTTATCAACACTCCTAAGTCCTGTGGGCCCTTCCAGCAGAGATATCTCCTTGGAGACCACTTGCCGTTGCCTCTTCCCCTTCCAGGAACTCCCACGGCATTGGTCTGCCACCCGCTCTCTTCTCTTACACGAGGGGAATTTTTTATCTCTTGAAAGGAGACGGCTGAGGCCCAAACCAAAGCCTTGACCTGCTTTGGAAGCCGTGGAAGAATACCAAACAATGTCAGGAAGCCGCCTGGAAATGATTTCCTCTCTGTTAAAATTTAAGTGATAAATCTGTTCCTTCAAATTGCAAGCTATTCATTTTTCCTGGAAGGTGCTTATAATAATAGTTGTTTCTGAATAAGGAATCAGTCGGTGCTCAACATCAATGGAATAGAAAGCGCAACAATTTTACAAAATACTCCTCATCCAAGATAAAAGGCAGGTAAATCTTTACAGGATTTCATGGTTACGGCTCTCCCATCACTCCTCACCCACAACACAGCACACAGGGATCTTGGCCACCTCCAAGAGCACTGTCTTCAACCTCAATCATTGGAGCCAGGGCTAAATTAAACTATGGGGTTGGCAAAGAGGACTTAGTTGCCGGCCACCCAGGAGCTGGAAAAGGAACAAAACTCCTCCGGCTTTGCCACCGTTGATCCGCCAAGTCCCACGGTGGAGGAGGAATGCTCCGTGGGACCTTGACAGTAGGACGTGCATGGCATGGTGCAACATGCCTCAAAGAGGAGGCATAGGAAGTTGTTTCTTGGGAGATGTCCCAGTTTGGAGGATTTCCTGATAAACCGCATCTTTGCGGAGCAAACCGTAAATCATACATCGCCAGCAAAGGCCGAACACGTAGCCACAGGACGCGTGCCTCGGTGATGAGCACCTTGGAGGAGACTTTTTCCAAAAAAACGATGGAAGCACAGAGGAGAGACAGCTGTGATGGTGATCGGGACTGCCACAACTAACCACCAACGCTTTAGTTATCAGTAAAAATATCGGCGCTTATTCCCTACAGGGCTCTGCCCTCCCACGTTGCCCCGAAGATGCAGCCTCCCAAATTCTCACTTGCTGAGCGCTAATGCTGGTCTATACGGCCCCTCTCACAAAACGATGGGTGTTTTAATGAATTATAGACTCTACACGTGCAGTCCCAGACTCAAAGAAGTATTTAGACCCGTATCTTCCCACCCTCTTTCTTTGGTGTTTGCTACGTGCTCCTGGCAGAGAGCGGACACCCAGCTAGAGGGAAGTCAGCCTTTAAAATGGCATAAAATATTTGGTGGCATTAAATACTTGGTGGCAGCTAAGCTGTCCCACCTCATCCGTCTGCAGCCAGCTCTGGGATGAAACAAAGACACAGAGAATGGCAGAAAAACTCAGCGTGAAACTCCCCGTGCGGGTTGAAGGATGCAAATGCAATTACAGCATTAGAATAATTAGGCAAAGCATCCCAAGCGAAACGTACCCTGAACCTTCCTCAGTGCCTTCTGCTGATTACTAACAGTGAGTTTTCCGGGGTCTATTTTTAACTCTCGGCCCCATAGCTCCTGAATTATACATAATTCAGAGATAATAAAACTTTAAAATCCAGGACAAAGTCTCCTAGGAGGAATTGCCTCTGCAAACACACACGTGCACATGAGTACAACCACTCTGGGCAGGAAGAAAAGCCCAACCAGTGCCACCAAGCTCCTGGCTAAGCCACCGAGATGGGGACAGGCTGGAAACACGGCTCCAGGCTCCCTTCGCTGTTGCATTGAAACAGGGCGCTCCAGACACACTGATACGGACGCGCGGTGCCATAGGAAGAGTATAAATAACAGACAAAAGAAATCCCCTTTTGTTACAAGAATCCGCAAATCCAAAACCAGTTACAAGCTGACTTAGGAAACGGAGCTTTTTTCCCATGTTATAGCAAAATGGGAACAATACTTTGTGAGTGGAAGTAACTCTAATTGTTTTAACTGATGTTATTTTAGTGTTGTTTAGGTTTATTGTTTATTTGTATGTATTTCCTCTACCCTGGTCAGGCTTAAAAACAAACCTTACTGTCAGCAGTAAAGTGTCCCATCCGTAAATAAATACATTTATCCAGCAAATATAGATATAACCGCATCATTGCTTGGAGTCCTTAAACGTAGAATATTTAAAGAATCATTCAAATAAATAGCGTTGGTGACCTAGGTTTGCTTTCCCCTGGAAAAGGGAGCTTTTTTCTGCTAATATTGGGAATAAATACCACCCACATCAGTTGCGACCAGGAGGCACCGCACCTGGTATTTGCTTTGCGGTCTGTCCAGGTAGCCCAAGCTCATCCTGATAAAGGGCTGCGCTGCTCTGAAAAGCTTTTCCTACATTTTCCTTGGCTTGTGCTCGTTTGGGGGTGAGGGAGGAATTGCTTTAGCTGGGACTTACAGTGTTATGAGGTTGCTATGGGAATATTTGTAACTTGAGCTATTTCAGTCCCTCTGGGACTTCACATTTCTTTAAAGTATACTTTTCCTCTATATTTTTCATGTTCTCCAGTCTGCTTCTCCCCGTCTCTTGTCCCCTTCAAAGCCTACCACCCCTCATTCGTGCACCATGATGCGCCGTCTGCCTACGCCTCTCCAGCTGAGATGAAGCAGGTAGGTGAGATGGCAGGAGGACCCTTCGTCCACCGCCCACCCTCAACACCTCCTCATCGTGCCATCGTGGTGGACGGTGTCACGAGGAAGAGACCTGCAGGCAGAATAGGGACCTCCCCGATGAATTTTTCGGGTGACCTATAAACAGAGCCCATAGGACATCAGGGAGTTGATGAGAGACCCTCTAAGTTGGAGGGTCTGATGAACCTTTGTGCAACTCCCAACCTCCTCTGGCTGGGTGGGCTCACTTTGAACCTCAGCATCGCTCTCAACAGGAGGTTAAGAGCTGTATCTAAGTTTATTTTCATTTCACCCTTATTATTAATACAAGATCGCACGTTTAAACGTGCATTTGTGCACTCTCCCAGAACCAAGCCCCCACAAATCTTCTCTTCTTGGGTGGACCAGAGTTTCAGCCCATAGGAGCTCCAGCTCACGCAAGCTCCCAGGAGTTGGGACAGTCCAACAGAGATGAAACCCCTTATTTGCAGAGTGATAACTTCCTAACCTTACAAACAAGAGGTGACTTCTCTTTTCTTTCAACGTGGGTAGATCCAGAGGCGCTAGGAGAACTTTCTCACTGCTCAGCCCTTGGCACTTCCCATTGGAGGCCTTCCAAGTGCACGAAGTTTCGCAACGCCCTAAAATCGCAGGCAATAGTTAATAAGTCAACGAGCATTTTTTTGCCACGATCCATATCACTGCGATCCCTACACTGCGCCACCGAAGCAAAAGGGAATTTTGCCATCAACTTTAATGGGGTCACAGTGGTGACAGCCCCTCTTGCTCCACCAGTAGACCTTTCTCATAGACCTTCACGGCTGAAGCAAGCTGTGCACCATCCTTTTCTTCCCCAAGCCCCTTGTATTGTGCTGGAAATGTTTTCACACAACAGATATTCCAGTTTGCAGTTGGCTGAAGACACAGCCAACACATTTTTCCCCCCCGGACTATACCACAAAGAAATGTTTTTTCTCCTTTCTGAAGTCTCTGCTTAGTCTAGCTCAGCCCAGAGAGAGCAAGCGAGGATCCCATGTCGCGGCCACCCCAGCTCGGAAAATACCCTAAATGTGCAAACGCCAATTTAATCCTATAAAAGCCTCATTCTTCCCTTTGAAAAGTCCCATTCCTTTGCAGGAATGTGGGCTGCGCAACACAAGGGCTTGACTTTCTCCTTGCCAGGTTACCGGCAGTGTGTACCTGGGGGAGAAGAAACTGCTTCCTGAGTGTCCGTCTGCTCCCTCCCAGGATTTTCCCTGGATTCCTCCTGCTGGAATGGGTTTTAACGCAGGGACGAGCACAGAAAACATTATGCACTTGCCACAGAGTTATCAATCATATCCCATCATGTATTAATTACGCTGGTGGGTGTTCACTGGTGCTTTGCAAACCTCTGGGTCTACTTTGAACAATAAAATGAGGACAAGTAAGAAAAGCAAGTTTGTAAGCTGCTTCACAGCAGTCTCCAAATGCGACATTTGGAAATGTATCCGGCATTTCCACCAAAAAAAAAAAAAAAAAAAAAATCTTGAAAAACTGCTTTTTATCCAAAAGTTGCTACAGGACAGGCAGCAAGACGGCCGTATCCGCTCTCCCGTGTCTTGCAAAGGCTGAACCTCAACCACCACAACACCAAAGACACAGGTGTCATTCAAACATCAGGTTTCCTGCCAGCGAAACCATGAGTTACAGCTGCTTTTGCGATGACTGCCAGGAGCTGGGTGAAGCCCCTTCAATTCATTTCACATCGTCCGAGAGGATTTCATCGGAACCAAGAGGGGACAAAGAAGAACCAGCAACAAAACTCAACAAACCAACCCAACTCCTGGATATTTTCGTGTGCCAAATGACCAGCATCAGAGACCTTGATTACTGGCATGTCTCAGGTCATGTTGCCCCTCCTCGCTAGGACTTTTTTAGCTCCTTTCTCCTTTCCTTGGTGCCCTTCTTGCTGGCAGGATTGTGCTCATGTGATGGGCTCAGCTCCAGGAGCTGGGAAGGGTCTGAGACAGTGGTCGCCGAGAGCTGTATGACGAATAGAAAGGGGCGCGATGGAAAAACCGCAGATGCACTGCATTACGAGAAACTTGCAAGCGGCCACCAAACAGCTCACCTACCAAGGAGAGATGGGAATTTTGGCAACGAGAACATCTCTATGGCTGTTCAGCCGGCTCCCTTCTCGGTCCAGGACCCTGCCTGCCACCGTCAGCACCGCATCCGTAAGCATCCTACAGATGGGACACCTTCACGGTGGCTCTGAAGTCAAGCAGGGACCCTACGGCAACTCTGGGATGCAAAACGAGGTCTCCCAACCACTCCTTGCTCACCTGGGTAGCTCTCCTATGGGTCTCCTATGGGTAGCTCTCCTATGGGTCTACCTATAGTTTAAATTAGGGAGCCAAGCGCCTTACCGAAAGCAGTTTTAGACATCCTCGCCTGCATATTGCCACCGTACATAGTTACGTCCCTGTACAAGATGCTAAAGGGACATGGGGTCTTTCCTCCTGCCCGCATCTCTGCTGGGATCGGAGACAACCCGGTGAGACGGGATGGCTCAAGCCTGCCCTTCCCCAAATCGAGTCGTCTCCGCGCTTGGCAGCCTCGGCCTTTCTCTCCTTATCAACGCCAAAAAAATATTCATTTAACATCCACGGCCTTTCGCTAGCAAGAACGCCGTGCAAGAAGCAGAACTGTCTCCTCCACTCCTCATGCAAAAAATAATAATAAAATAAAATAAAAATTCCCACCAGCTAAGAAAAACTGGAGGTTAATATAAATTCCATGGGTTTGAGGGGGAAACGGAGCTGCATTCAGAGACTCGATGGCTAACCACGCTTCCTTCGTCTGGCAACTGCCCGCTCCCCCAGCAGAGTTATTGAGGAAGTCAAACGAGCGCTGTATTTGTTCCAGCTGCAGATTTCCCTTAACCCCTAGTAGTGGGGTTTTTCAAAAAAAAAAACCCACAGATCTTGTTTTCTGATGGTGGCTTTTCATTTTCCCGTGTGCCACGGCCACAGTTATTAGCTATAAGTGCTGTCACTCATAGATTAAAAATAAAGAAAAAAACCCCACCTTTGCCATTCTAAGAAGTCCAGGCTGGATGAGCAAAAGGGGGATTAAAAGAAGGCTTTCAGGAATTAGCTTGGAACAGGAAAGAAGAAGATAAAGCCATTATAAAAGCTTGTGCTAATACAGGAGTCCTTTTTGTTGTAAGTGTTAATGCAGCCCCACAAATTCCTATGCAGATTTATTAGTCAGGTCATACAATCTGCTCTCCTTCCTCTTCTGATGATAAAATCAAGGCTATTTTCCTTCACTAAAACGTTCCTCTCACTCAATTAAGAGTCCATTTTTTTTCCCAAGACTGTGTTTGTGGTATACACAAGTTTACCTGTGGAGCTGATGCCTTCAGAACGGCGAAATACAGACACTGAAATTAAGGTACTTGTTTAGAGATGCTCCCGTTAGGATGCTCCCTGTAAGGCGAGCACAGCCCCAGGTCCGTGGTACCCGACGCTGAATAACTTGACGGAGCTGGGATACGCAGCGCCGTCCCCTTCCATCATCCCAAACCTGCTAGAGCATCCGCTGACCAATAAAGCATTTACTTTATACGGATCTGCTCCTAAGTCTTCTGTTTGCTTTGGCCCTCAGCCAGCCGAGCACTTAGGCACATGCTTAAAGTTAAGCACAAGAGTAAACAGATTGAAGTCAGGGGGACTTAAAATTAAGCACATATTTCAAGGATTTGCTGGATAAGGGCCTTAACCCCGGTGCGCGGCGTTTAACTGGGATGATTCCCAGCTGATTAGCTCCCCCCCTCTTTCCCCGACCTCCCCTCCATCGGACCAGGCAACAAATGGTTTCTGTTTTGCCACCACGCTAAAGGTTTGGCTTTAAAGAAACCTTGTCAAGCCTCCAGGCAAAGCATGTCTTTCTTTAATTATACCTGCCTGTGAAATACCTTCCAGAAATCCCCACCCAAACAAAGCCTCAGGAAAGGAAATAACGGAAATTCTTGATGGTTTCCACTGGGGGAAACGATCCTAACCAGTGAGACGAAGCGCACGTAAGATGAGGCTGATGACTGTTCCTACTGTACACGGCTCCCAACCCGGAGTGACTCCTTAAAGCTCCAGCAGAACCCCTCCGGTTACCACAATCCTTATCTCCCAGGGCAGGAGCCTTCTTGAACGTGGTCACCGGATGTGGCTCTCTGCACATGTTCAGACCTGAAAAGCCCTTTGGTGAACACACAGGGGAAGAAGAGACACGTGGAAACACAAAATCCATGAAACTACCATGCTCTCCTCTGTAAGCAAAGGGTAGCACCCAACTGGGAATCTTCCAACAGGCCACACAACATCTAAAGGGCTGGAGGTCACCTGCACGACTTTGTTTTTTGCATTCCATGCCCTTTCATATGAGCTTTTTCACTTTTATTTCAATTGTATCTACTCATGCTAGGACCTCAGTGGCTGTTGGCATGTATGCAGATCTCGCAGAGCAAAAGCTCTTCTGCACAGAGAGGCAACCACTCAAACCAGGCAGCCCGGGCAAGACTTGGAAGATAAGGACAAACAAGATGAGGAGAAGACTGGAAACCTGGACACAGAAGATGAAGATTTGCTGTTGGCTCCTCCAGAAACAGGATTGCTCCCATCAAGGAGCAGCAACTTGCCCAGACTTGACAGTGGAACATCACCAAATCCCACTCCCATCCCTTACCCGCCCCCATCCAACTCACTTCTAACCATCCTCTGCTGCATTAGCATCTGCTCCTGAAGAGTTAGTCCTTCCCACCACAGCGTGAACATGTGATTTGCCTGCGCTACGCATAACAACGGCACTAAATAATCAAGTACCTTTGAAAAACCACCTGTGAAAGATGCCCGAATTCTTCCATCCAAACTGCAACCTGCTCTAGGCAACCACTCGATCATCCATTTTCACTGCAGCACATGCAGAAAAACCACACGCTGCCAAAACACCTTCGCTTTTCATCCAGCTTCATGTCAGGAAAGCTACCTTAGACCTCCCAGAAGAATGGCACAGCCATCAGCTGCTGCACTGCAGCTTTGCCCTTCCTGAACCAGCAACTCTCAGAAGTTGAGGACTGGCAGAATAAATTCAAGTCCTGTCTCGTATGCAAATTGCACCATGAAAAGACATGGCAAGTACGAAGCCAAACGAGGCGATCTGCTTCTACTTCAGACAGGAACGGCAGGATGGTCAAGTAGTCAAGGAGCTCCACCTCTAACGCAGCAGGTTCCCAGCTTCACATACATGTGCAACCCTTGGAGCTACTTGTGATATATTTTCGTGGCCTCACCGGCCATGGGCAGCTGGGCGCTTTCTTCTTCTAGACAAGGAAGAGCAGCAAAGGAGCTGGATCTTGGAAGCCTGTCACACTTCACCTGCCCTCCTCCTCAATATAGCCTACATAATTATTTATCACTTGCTTGAAAACACCACCAAAATCCTTGAGCTAGATGCTGTATACAGAGATCAGAAAATTCCTCCAGTACCAGGAGAAAAGCAGCATCATACCAAGGCTGAAAGAAGAATCATAGAATCATAAAATGGTGTAGGTTGGAAGAGACCTTGAAGGTCATCTCGTTCCAACCCCCCTGCCCCAGGCAGGGACACCTCCCACCAGCCCAGGTTGCTCCCAGCCCCGTCCAACCTGGCCTTGAACACCTCCAGGGATGGGGCAGCCACAGCTTCTCGGGCTAACCTGAGCCAGTTCCTCACCACCCTCAAAGTGAAAGATTTCATCCTAATATCTCATCTAAATCTCCCCTCTTCCAGTTTAAGGCCATGCCCCCTCATCCTATCACTACATGCCCTTGTAAAAAGTCCTTCCCCAACTTTCCTGTAGGCCCCCTTTAGGGACTGGAAGGGGCTCTAAGGTCTCCCCGGAGCCTTCTCTTGTCCAGGCTGAACAGACCCAACTCTCTCAGCCTGTCCTCATAGGAGAGGTGCTCCAGCCCTCTCATCATCTTCGTGGCCCTCCTCTGGCCCAGCTCCAACAGGTCCATGTCCTTCTTCTGTTGGGGGCTCCAGAGCTGGATGCAGTACTCCAGGTGGGGTCTCCCCAGAGCAGAGTACAGGGGCAGAATCCCCTCCCTCGCCCTGCTGGCCCCACTACTTCTGATGCAGCCCAGGATACGGTTGGCCTTCTGGGCTGCAATCATGCATTGCTGCCTCATGTTGAGCTTCTCGTCAATCAGTACCCCCAGGTCCTTCTCCTCAGGGCTGCTCTCCAGCCATTCTCCACCCAACCTGGATTTGTGCTTGGGATTGCCCCGACCCACGTGCAGGACCTTGCACTTGGCCGTGTTGAACTCGCAGCTTACTTGCTTTTACCTTCACAGGCGTTTGTAAAAAAAGCATGAGTTTAGATAACAAATGTTTGCCTAAGCATTTATAAATTGAACTAAAAAGAGTTTTCCTTTCAACTAAAGGACCCTCATAATGTGTGTAGTCCCAACACTGCGGCACTGCAAAAGGTGCGGGTCCAAACCCCCAAATTTCTCCCTGGCCATGAGTGTTCCCATCGTGCCCTTGGGATTTCAGGCAAGACATGGGACTGTTCTCCCCCATCTCCTTTGACGGGGTCCTGGTCTCTGCCAGTTTTCCATAACCAGGTTTGGTCTTGCTTCAGCCCTTGGAGCATTTGCAGAAGAAGAGGAGTTCCCACCCGCCTGCACTGACAAAGCAGACGAGGGGAAAGAAGAGCCGCCACCGCACTCTTCGGATCATGTCAGGTCGCACGTACGTTTGAAGTTGGCCACCCAGTTCTTAGCAGCCAGGAGCAATCTCGTAACGGCTACTTCCTCCACCGCTCGCAGAGCTGATCTTCAGGAAAGCTCTGTAGTGCGAGGAAATCCTGACCATCGCCACCAAAGCGTTATCAACACAGCAAAGAGATAATAACGACAGGAACAGCCTTAAGGCAAAATCACCATCATGATTCATGCGACTGCTTGGTGCCAAGGTCCAGCGAGCTGAAACACAGTGAGAGGAGGTCACACAGGCTGTTAGCTGGTTATTGTGTTAAAAAAAAAAAGAAAGAAAAAAAAAAAGAAAAAAAGGAAAAAAAAAGAAAAAAAAAAAGAAAAAAAAACCAAAAGAGGTGGGTTCCTACAATTTGATGAGCATCATCCACTCTCCCTGCAGCAAATGAATCAGGTCTTCAGAGCACGATACAACTTACTGCATTGAACTCGCCTTCTCATAGAAGGCCACCGGTCCCACCTTCTCCTTTGGGAAGGTAGGTGGTATCTAGCCTGGCCGACACCAAATGCCACCTGGAAAGAGTATCACCATTCACGGTGGCAGAACCCAGTGTGGTCTGCAAGTTTCATGACCGCTCTGGACTCACACAAGAAGGACCACAGAAACCACAGGAGCCCTCTGATCCGTGTACGATGTCCCCCAACAGAGAGATGCAGGCTGCTTTGACGATGGACAGGACCAGTGGGCAAATAGCTATGGGTCAGGGCCTGCAGCACTTCTCCCAAGACCTTTTACTCCAGGGATTGCTGGCTCATTATGATGATGATGATGATGATAGCTTCATGATCTGTGATACGCATCCGAGGAGAAGCAGGCACATCATTAAAGGTGCCAGCTTGAAAACCTGGGTGCTGGCAGATGGTGGTCAATCCCTGGAGCAAGCGCAACGTGGCAAACAGCCATGCCTCCTTCAACCCCATCCTTGCTGGAGACCATACCCCACCAGCACACAGGCTTCGCACGTGCACTGTGAGAGCAGCAGAAATTCCCCATCTTGGACAACCAGAGAAATGGAGGAGATTAAAGACAGGCGAGACACAAGGTTCTCATCTATCCTCTGTGGGGACATGGCCACTTGCTGAGCAGATGCTGCCATAGCATCGTGGAGGAGACAATAAAGGCACAGATTTCCCCCCACCATGAGAACACCCATCAGTACCTTTTCCAAAATGCAACACCACACCAGAAATAGAGCACCTCAGAGACTTCATTTGATTTTTTCTGTCACTTTTTTTTTTTTTTTTTTTTCTCGTTTTGCAGCTCAGGATTACTGAGTTCGCAGAGTCTCTCTTTAATGTCACATGTGCAGCTCAGGTCCCTCAGGCCCCAGCAGAAGCGGCCTGAGATATTTGCACAGACCCCTCACAATGGAAGGAAGAGGGTGTAGGAGGGAGGATCAGGCTGCTGACCCCTTTATTGTTCTTGGGCCAGAAGAAAGCTTCCTTCTGGCTTAAGAACCACGGCGCTGAAAAAGTTTTCCAGCCAAAACGAGTCAGATGGAGTCACTGGGTGGCGGGTTTTTATTTTTTTTTTTTGATTTTTTTTTTTTTTTTTGTCTCTCTCCTTCCCCTGCCTCCCCCTTCGCTCGAGCGACGGGGAGTCACAGGGTTGTGCTCCATTCACAAAATACCTGCTGCACATCACGTAGTCTTTCCCCCCCCGACGGCGGGGAAAGGCGCTGTAACCCAAGCAAACGAAAATAAACCTTTTTTTTTTTTTTCTTTCTCCACCGATTTGGAAAAAAAAAAAAAAAAAAAAAAGAGGAAGAAAGGACCCTGCTCCCAGACTGACGCCTCCAGCGCGCGCCCGCCGGGGAAGGGGTAGGCGGGGGGTGGGGGGGGGGGAAGCGAGACGACGATATGAAAGAAAACAAAACCAGCAAATTCTGCTCCGAAAGGATTAAATGGAGGTTTTCCAAAAAAACACCCCGCCATTATATAATGAGGCTTAACTCAGAGTCACCGGGGTCACACGATGCAGCAGACTGGAAAAACCAAAGCGCAGTGTAGCCTTTTAATTGTTAAGCCAACCATAAAAAAAAATTAAATAGAAAAACGATATTGTGATTGCCCGACAAGGTGGCCGCTCACACACGAATGGTCGGTGTATTTTTATTTTTTTTTTTTTTTACCCCTTTTGCTCTTTTTGGCTGAAATACTGTTTTAGTGAGAGTTTGACTCCTCGCTTTTCTGCTTATGGGGATGGTGACGTGTTTTGCCAGGACGCTGCCGGTGTCGGGCAGTGATGCGGTGGGGAACACGGGGAGCACACCAGTTCCCGAAGCCTTAAGGTACACAGGACCGATTTGCACGGAAAGCAAAAGAAAGCACAAGTGGAAACCTCACCGCAAACAATGCAGATATCAAACCCCATCGCCGGGTTTCCAGATCAAAATTTGCTTGCAAGGAGATGATTTTTTAGCATGCTGGTTGCATCTACAGGTCCAACCCTGAGCCATGCCCACCTAGCCCTCAGGTTCTCCATAGCCTTCAGTTGAGTTGGTTGTACAACCGCAGGCAACCCTGAAGGTCCTCCATCCTTGCTGCTTCCCAGCACTGTCTACACCACAGGTCCTAGCTGCAGGGCTGAACAAGCTCCACGGGTGCAGTGGTGTGGACGAGAACAACCCAAACGAGAAGAGAGCCTTAAAAAAGTCCACCCTAGCTCTCTGCTTTTGGAAAACCAAACTTTCATTGACCACAGGCCCAACAGCTGGAGCAGACCGGCCACCACTGTCATGCCACGACACGTGCAGGAGGTCCCACCTGCCCATACCATCAGGCTGAAAACCCGGAGACCATCCTGGGTCCGTGTTTTCTTTAACATTACAATAAATACAGATTTGTTCTTCATATTTGACTCAAACTGGCTTTGGTCCAGATTATCATTGCAGAGCGACCATGAAACAAGGGCATCTCATTTCTCCCACTGGTGCTTCAAACCACGTCCATGCAACCACCGACCCAACACCTTTTTATTCTTATCTAGTAAATACGCAGCGATCCAAACTTGGGGAACTTTATGTAGTATTTAATTCATAGCCCCAAGAGGAAGGTTGGTCAAATGAAGGTGTACGCAGCCCACCAGCCTTATTGGATAACGTTGGTGGTCGCTCCCCAGGACCAGAAAGCAGAAGCAATCCGTAGCTTATGCCATACCTGCTTATTTTGCCCAGCTAAAGGGTCTTATTTTGCCCAGCCGAGGGGAAACAAAAGGTTCCTATAAGCATACATATTTTCTTTCCGTTCGGACAAGGCGCCTCAAAAGAATATACAATGAGAAATGAAATAATCAAGCGGGTCACAAAAGCAGGAAGAAATGAAGTTTTATCATTCTCCAGTGGTTTCTCTGTTCATACATTACAGGAATTAAAAAAAAAAAAGAAAAAAGAAAAAAGAAAAAGAGAATTAAAAAGCAAGCAAGCAAACAATGAGGAGTTTCTTCATGGTGGTACCAGTAGGTGAGGAGCGAAGCAGAATAACCGTGGGAGACACGGACACTGAGGCAGCATCATGTGGTCAAAGGCATGGAGACCACGTTCCTCTTGTTATTTCTATTAGCCCCAGTGAAATCCTTCAATCCCAACATCCAGCAAAGGCGGTTTGGGGGACGGCAGAGAGTTTTCTTTCACTGACCACGCCAGCGCACGTACGGCCGAGCGCTTACCATTTTTAGAGCCAGCAGAAAAGTTCATGGAGTATCTTAAAAAACCCAAACAACCCCCAAAAGGTATTTTAAAAATCGTAAAGCGAGGGACAATCTAAACGCGGGACTAGAAAGGACCTCTGGGTTACAGAGCTACCGCAGGCAAGGACATCGTCTAATTCCCTTCGTAAATAGTCTCTATTTTCCCCACGGAAGAGACATCCAGACGTCGTGTGCAGCAGTAAATTTCCCACTTAAGGGACAATCTTTGACCAAACCACCTTGGATTGCAATAAACACTTATCCTGACACTAAATACCTATATTTACACCCATAGCTATATATATCTCTCTAAGCTGGATGGGATTCACTTACCTGCTGCCTCTGGGCAGGAAATTCACATTTTAAGAAGTTCTGGTCTCATTTTATCGGTTGCTATTTCTATAACAACAGAGGAAAAGCAGCAGAAAGGGGGGGGGGGGGAACATTTTCTGGTTAAGAAGAAATTTTTAAATGCGACAGAAAACATTAACCTCATATTTTGTCCAACAAGGGACGAGGACATCCCCCATTAACAGGATTTTGAGAGGGCAACGCGTTTCTAGGCTCTACAGGTCCCTCCGCCAACGGGGATATATGCACGTCTCTCTTCTCTCATCCTGCGGTATATCCACTTTTATTTTTTTTTTTTAAGAGAGAAACTCCTTCCTTCCCTTTATTTTATTAAACATTCAGGTCTTTCACAGGGAACGGGGGAGGAGATTAGGATGTGGAAATACCCAACCCAGCAGAAACAGCTGCTTGACCAAAGAGACATTGAGTTTTTATTTGGGATCTTTAGAAATATGGATTTATTTTTTTTTTCTGCTACTTTTAATGACTTTTTTTTTTTTTTTAACTTAATCATTACTCCACAACCGGCTTCAGGAAAATATTCAGCGAATTCAAGGGAGTGGAGCAAAAGCCCTCTCGGATTTCTAAGGAATTCTCTGGGAAAACAAGGAAGAAAAAGATGTAAGAAGTTAAAATTCAGGCAAGATTTGGGGGATGTGCGTGCGTAACAGTCTATAGAAAGGACCGGGAAAAACCAAACCAAACCAAACCTTTCGGGCTTGCTTTGGATATTATATAGCGGCACAAACCCAAACCTTTTTGAAAGGGAAGTCAACTATAAGGCTGAGAAAAGCCCGTGTTGTTCTTGGGTGTGTTTAAGCCAGAGCTCAACGTGGTGATGGTTTTGAGCCCCAAAAGCCTATCGAGTTGTTATTTATACCCCAGTACAAGTCCCCATATCCAAATCGGATAATCCCCCGGAAAACTTCAGTTCTCAGGTCTAAAACTACTTGTGAAATCCTCAAAAGCAAACTAAAGGATTTTTCTTCATCATCCTCCCTGGAACAGACTTACCCATCCTCTTCCCTCATCTCCTCGTGGTCCCTGGCCACGAATCCAAACCTCACCACCGATTACTGGTAAGCCCAGCCTAGTCCTCCCACCCAGCCACTTCGTGTCTACCTCTCCACTAGCCTGACACAAGGAAAAAGCTGCAAAACACCCAAATTCCCATTATTTGTATTTTTTTTTTTTTTTTTGGTAGCACAAACCAGTGCCTGGCAAACTGGGATCTAGGGAACAGAGATGGTCCAACAGTGGACACCACCACGGTCTTCATCTCCCTCCTGCTGAAGCTGACATGTCTTTCAGCGTGGGTTGGGGAGCACAGGGTAGATGGGGGACAGGGACAGATGGACAAATGGGAACGTGGGCGCTCAGAGGAATATCCTACTTTTGATGGGGCAGCAGCATCTTCTGGAGAAAAGGAGGACCCCTCAGCACACCTGGCACCTCTCCTTGGTGTGTGGAGCATCGTTTGGGACCAAGCCCTGCCAGAGCATCCCATAGGAGCAGGGTTGAGGATTTATTACATTTGCAGGAGTGGGATTTCCAAGAGGAGTCTGGGAAGTGTTCTGATGCAAGCAAGGGAGACTCGGGCTGTGGGGCACGTCTAAGCCCAAGGCACCGGCTCCCCTCAGGGTTGTGGTGCTTGGACAAGGCAACCACCAGGGCCTCACAGACACCTCCAGTTTTAACCCCACGCTGCTCAGAACCTTTATCTGCTTTGAGGCTTACGACAATGCGCAGTCCTAACCAAATTCAATCCCGGGTGCAGAGAAACACCTTCCCCCTCCGCAAGCCCTAGGGTCCCCCATGCTGGATGATCACCCCAAGCCCGAGGTGGGCACAACGGGACGGAGAGCGGCATGACCCGGTGCAGGAGGGTGTGAAACGTAGCCGCTTCAGGTTGCGCTTTCTGCTTGGAAAAAGCCTTTGGAAAAAGCTTCTTGCTTCCTCTGAGCAGATTCCGTGTTTCGGGGCTGTGCAGCGAGGTCGCAGTGCCCTCTAGTGCTGCAGGGCTCCCCTCTGCCACCAGCCCCGTCCCCTCGGCCACCAAACACCAAGCCAGCCTTCAGAGCTGCAACGTAAACCACCCTTGCCCTTTCCACCGACCCTCTTTGCGCACTGCAAACCTGAATCCAGACGACCCAACTGGGCGTGAGAGAGCACCCCAACGCCTCCCATCCTGGCAGGAGCTTGGTTACAAGTCCACCGCTCTCCAAACAATGTGGCCCCAAACCTGCCCAGCTGACCAGTACCAGCTCCAGGAACTCCAACCAGAAAAGGTATCTCCGTGCCCATCAGGTTGGGAAGACGCCCCCACAAATTAAGATCCAACATTGCAAAGTCTGCTTGAACTGGGTGATGATGATGATGATAGAAAAGTCAAAGCTCCCTGTCATTTCCCTGGTGTTTCCTTTGCGGAGTGAATAAGTCTACTATATGGTATGGAAGAACATCATAATCTGAAAAACCCACTGGAAGACGTCTCCTTTTCTGCACGTCTGATAAAAAACATGGGATTTATAACCTGGTTCAGGGCTCACAGTGACTGTGTTCTACTGCCAAAGGCCAGGCTTGGGCCTCGCAAGAACCTGCGAGCTGGTGACCTGCGTGGAAGATAAGCCAGCTTTGGTCCAGACCTCTCCTCTCCAGTGCTCTGGAGACGGCAATGGTCTCATCTGCCTTCTTTGGTCAACGGTGGCCTTAACTCTAACATTGGAGCGATGCTGAAGGGGTTACAGGCGACCACGGCAGTTTGCCCTCTCAGCCCAAGGAGGTGGTCATAGTTAGTTAGGTTAAATGCTACAAAAACCAGACCACAGAGACCACATCTTACTGGAAGTCAAGACAAAACAAAAGCTTTTTACTCAGCAGTGGAGAACTGACTCCCAATACATTGTGACCTATACTCAAGTAAACCTTGGCTCTTTGACAGGGACTTTCCAACAGTGGTTTTAGCAGTTACAGTTATTGGAAAGACCCTTGGGATAAGGGAAGCTGGTTTGTTAGACTAGAAACCTTCTCTGAAAGCAATGCCACGCCTACACACGCTGGATGGAGTCCAGCAAGATCTGGGGGCGGGGAGAAGAAATCCCCCCTAGTTTAGGGCTCCTAGGAAGCCACCACAACTTACTCATAAGTGTTTGGTGGACATGTAAAGGGTGTCAGATTTAGACCTCATGAGCGGCAGAGGGACATACAGTACACGGGGCACATCGCATGGACCAGGTCACTCCCAGTGGGAGGGGACGCCAGACAGAGGGATGAGCCCACCCCAGCTCCACCGGTGCAGAAGAGCCTACTGAAAGAGGTCCACGTCTTTGTCTCCAAGGCTCTGAAAAATGAGGCATCTGGGCTGGCTAATGAGGCCGCTAAAACGAGAACTGCCCAACCTCGTAGTGCAGAAAGAGCAAGCAAGAGAGGATGAGGACTCTGTATGGTGATAGTAAACAACACCACCCCACCAAAGAGCCATCCCTGAGATCCAAAGAGACTTGTTCCCCTGCCACCACCACCCTGGAACGGTCAGCGATCTGTACATTCCAGGAGCAAGCTCTCACACCAGTGCTGGACACCGACCTCGTCCCCTTGCATGGAGAGTGACAGCAGAGGGGATGCTCACCCATGATCTACCCTTCTCCTCCTGGACACCTGTGTTGGCTTCATCCCTCTTAAGGAACCTACCATGTCTGAACAAGCCCACGTGTGAGCTGGTCCCTCTGGGCTCCTTGCAGAGCTGACAGGGAAAGGACATGGGTATCCTCAGATAGGAATCATCCAACCTTCTCTAGACCTCTACGTTGAGATGCAATAAATCACGCCCCAACGTGTCCATGCCAGAACCCCAAGTGACCAGCCCAAGGACAGGTCCCACCTTTACTCACACGGTCTCCGCAAGGAATTGTAAGGTCTGACTTGGAAATGTTTGTCAATGAGGAGGAGTCCCAAGGAGAGGGGGCAGAGATGCCTGTTAGGCGCCTAATTTCAGGTGGGATCCCAGCACAGTCAGGAATCCCGGTGCTTCTAAGCCTGTTTGGACAAGGTCAGGAATACAGTGGTGGCTAACAGGAACACGAACAACTTACAGACTCTGCCTTTCTCCTAAGGAGCTGCTTCCTTGTTTTTCATCCAACAAGGAAGCTGGATGATAACCGCAGCCAGAAGAGAAACAAGCAGTTTATTGTAACTCCAAGCATATGACAAAAAGGGTCAAAAATCAGTAAGGAAATGGAAGGAGATGAGCTGCAAGGCAATTAAGATGCCAAACCAAATGATATCAATGCCGTCTTCCAAGTTTATCCCATAGCACCAGTAAAGCCCAGTACGCCTTTCAAAAGTGCCACATAATTTCTACCTCCTAAAACACAAGACGAGGAGCAGCTGGCCAGGGAAGGCACAGTCACGCCGTTTGAAGGAGGGCAGCCCATCCCAAGGGCACGAGTCCAGCAAACTGAAAGCCAACAACTGCAAGATGCCAGTCCAGAAACCACTTGGGATGTGTCCCAAAATTCTCAGCTCGTGTCTAGCAGCATTCAAAGCATGTGCCCGTGACGTGCAGCCTCCTGCGTCCTTCATGAGCTTCACAGGGAGGATGGAGGGCATCTTGGAGGAGGTGACCCCTTGGGTTGTTTTCTCTGGTAAGTGTAGACTTTGTCAAGGGCTCACAGTCTGAAGACTGTATCTAGGACTGGGGTATTCAGCTGTGACACATCCAAGCCTGAAAGCCTTTCCGAGCGTTTGCCAAAGGGAACAAAAGCAAAATGCACTGACTCAGCCCTCACCATGATGTCTTCACGACACCAAAATTGTTACATGGTGTCCTCCGACAAACTAGTTGAGGTGAAAATGGAGAGGATGACGAAGACTGGCTCTGCATCTGAGCTGCGCCTCTCTAGCGCAGCAGACAACCGATCCTCCCTAGCGTGCAATAAAAAGCGGATCTTATGAATGGGGAATACTTATCTGCAAAAGATTATTTTCTTCCAAAGTCACTTTTTGGCAGCGCTTAGGTGAATCAGTGCCCAAATCCAACTACAGACTCCCGTGAATAAGGAGAGATGAAGAGGCTACGGCTCACGAGCTGAGCCAAAGCAATGACCTCATGAGCTCCTCACCATGAAGCTTTCAAAACAAAACCTATTTACCAGTAAAAAAAAGCACCCCAGATGAGCTTTGAAAAGACGGGGCAGGAGGAAGCTTCAAAATACCAGTTGTGGTGAAGGAATTGCTCCCTGCACCAAAGCGGAGCTGGATTCTCCTGCCTGTGCGTGTCCACGAGGTGGCAGAGCGAACCATGCCGCGGAGCTGGCCGAGAGCATCTCCGAGGAGAGGGATGCACGCATCCTCCAATTTCAAAACAAAAAGCTGGCGACAAGCATTTTTCCTCTCAGACAGCTGTGACGAAAAAGGGTTCTGGGGGAGGTTGTTTTGGGTTTTGTTGTTTATTTTTTCACCTTTTATTTGCCAAATAGTAATAAGGTTTCCTTGCCAAATTTTGTTAAAATACTATGGATAGATTCCAGCAGCAAAACTCACATGTATATATTAATGTCCAAATATCCAGAATATTCTGCTTAATCCATTAACAGAGTCACTGTATCTCTCTGTAGTGATAGGCATACAGACCTGGATGTACACTGGAAATTGGTTCTAGATTCATGTCTTGCGTCCATCCTACTTTGCCATCAAAGGAACCCGAATTTCCAAAGCAGCCTGCAGGTAAGACTCACTACCTCTCTCAGACGTGGTGCTCTTAACCCTGCTATAGCTGCTGAAGCACATTCAACAGCAAAATATTTGCATTGGAGTCGCGCTGGAGGATGCTCGGACCGGCCCAGTCGCGCTGGAGGATGCTCGGACCGGCCCCTCCATCCACGCATGGCTGCTGTAAGCAACCCATGAGATCTTAAAAACAGACAGAACAGTAGTTTATGTATCTCCAACCTGAAAATCCTCTTTTTCAGGATATGACACGAACATAACTGCAGTGTGGGAAAGCCTCATGGAAGGTAAAAGATTTTTCTTCCACAGGCTCACACAAATATTTTCCCTTATGCTGCCACGCACTGTGCTCCACGGAGCCATTTAAAACAAGGGATAAGACCAGCAAAATCACTGTCGGCGTTGCACGATCACATTCAAATCCAGTTAACAATGATACGTCAGGATTAAACCAGCTGTCTGCAAGTATTTCACTTGTCAACGCCAAACAAGATAAATCCTCACCCAGAGCTACCCGGCTCCTAGTTCCCACGGGCACACATGACTCTACATACCTAGGTAAGCGAGTCTCCAAAATAACGTAGTATTGCATGAGTCTGCCCAGAGGTGCAAACAAAACAGCAAATCCAGCATTCCCACTACTGCCACACGAAGAATTAAGCTAGATAATAAGGTATATATTGGTATTAATCCACTGGAGTCAATGGACTCAACCTGGTGTTACGACAGGATGAGATGACAACCAGACCAGGAGGACTTGGCTTGTTTAACAGCTGTCAATTACAAAAAAAGATAAACCCTAGAGAAGAACATCAGCTCCTCGCACCAAAGATGGTTTGATTCCTCAAGTCCAATTATTCTCCAGGGAAGAGAACCCTATTTTGCAGAATTGCTGTGGTCTGTATCAGCTGAACCTGATGTTTTCTCCCTGTGACTTTAAGTCCAGGCATACCAAGCATGGAAGAAACTAAGCAGAAAGCAGCTGCAGGCAGCGTTCCTCACTGCCAGAGTCAGCAGCACTTCTCTGCTCTTTCCACTGGTTCGCGTACTTAGTGCCAGCTAGCTCACCCAAAAGAAATACTAAGACCATCACATGGTTTGCAGGATGAGCAAGGCTTTTCCTCACATGATGCATGAGCAAGAAGCCCAGCGAGCTCTTTGTTCAGCACTGAAAAGCGTAACGCTACCACAGCATGTGAGATGTCTCTATCCTTCCCTCTGGAGGCAAAGAGGAGACTTCAGCAAAAACACGCTGAGCATCTTCAGAAACTTGTCCAGATCAGGACACTCGGCTCCTTTGAGGACTAGGGCTCTGGAAAGTGAAAAATTATATGATGCTGACAGATTGACCTATTCAATGGATTTTTTTAACTGAGGGCCTCATCCTACCATTCCCCACCATCCGAGCATCAAAAGTCATTAAACCAGAACTACCAAAACTGGGATGTAGAGACAGATCTGGAGGAGAAATAGGCTGGAGAAAACGTACAAGTAGATGACCATTCCATATAAACATATGTGCACCCGATAGGGCAAACATCTTGGTCAGCACACCATCACTGCTGGCTTCCTGGCAGCAATTTATTTTGGAGCTGTCAGGAGGCTTGGTGTTTTTCAGAGTCTCTTCTCCTAAAAATATATGAGCCCTGTGTCCATGTACGTATATATATATGTATACGTATACTGTCCTCAATGTTTCACCTCCAAACGAAGTCTCCACACTGTCTTGCCCAGCACTAAGGTTCACAGCAAGGCTTGCTGAAACCACAGATATAATTCTCCATCACGAACCCCACAGGACCACGGCTCAGCGCATCCAGCCCAGGCTTTCCCACTCCTGGGGTGGGTTTCTTAAGGAAAGGTAAGGCAGGGAGCTGCTTGTCTCCACCACACCACAGGCAGGAGATGTCCTCATCACCTACCTGCCACACTGGAAGGACTTTCTCTATGTCGTTCAAGTTGATGCCATCACCGTCCTCGTATTTCCCTTTCCCAAGCCTGTGGCAGGAAGAAAACAAAAACAAACCCAAGTGAAACCTCGCTGGAACCAAAGTTAATTTTCTATTATGGCACATGGGGAAGATTAGTTCTTACTGCAAAGGACCCTCATGAAAACAAAGAGGCTCTCTGAAGCCAATAAGCTGTGCCTCCAAAACACTCCCACGCGGGCACAAAGCCATTAATACAAAATTGAATGCTTTTCCCAGTCTTCTCCACCTGCACCATCCGGCACAGCGTTCAAACACTTTGGGGAACAGCAGCAGCGAGAAAACCAAAAGCAGTCCTGAGCAGTAGAGTTGGGCGATTCAATTCCCAGAGCAAGTAAAACCGAAAGCACAGCCCGCTTGGACAAAAAAAAAAAAAAAAAAAAAAAAAAAAAAAAAAGAGGACACAAAAATGTTCTCTTTGAAGCACTGCTCATTTGCTGGTCTCCATGGGAGCTCCTGTTCCCCTGCTGAAAAAGGTGTCGGCGAACAAGCACAAACATACATCTCAGCATCTCAGACACCAAACAGCAATCGATATAAATACAAACATACAATTTGAAATGCAAAAAAAAAAAAAAAAAAAAAAAAGAAAAGGGGTGAAAAGCCATGCACTGACAGACCAAACGCATAGCTGGCAGCTGAAGGAGTTTCTTGTATCAAGAAGGGAAAAAAAAAATTCCGAAGATAATTACTAGCTGGATGCAGAGAGATTGGAATGATACAGAAGAAAAAATAGTCAATAAATATCATCCTTTTGCATTTGTAAACAACTGAGGTGATCTGTTTCTATCATGCAAGAATGATAATGTATTTTTTTTTGGTCAACAAGTGACCAGATATTGTTAAATAACATACGTTAGACAGAAACTTTGATAGCAGCAGATCAAGGCAATCAGTGCCTAGAAGTCAAAGAACAACAGATCTTGGTGGAATTACAGCAATGTGTTCCAAAACTGCAGAAATATGGAACGTGCTGAAGAATCAGGCCGGAAAACCAAGTTGGTTTTCAGAGGGCTGGAGCCCCTCTGCTGTGAGGACAGGCTGAGAGAGTTGGGGGTGTTCAGCCTGGGGAAGAGAAGACTCTGGGGAGATTTTAAAGCAGCTTTCCAGTATCTGAAGGGGGCCTACAAGGTGGCTGGAGAGGGACATTTTACAAGGACATGGAGCGATAGGATGAGGTGGAATGGCTTCAACCTGGAAGAGGGGAGATTTAGATTAGATATTAGGAAGAAATTTATCTCCAGCAGCACAAGGACATGGACCTGTTGGAGCGAGTCCAGAGGAGGCCATGAAGATGCTGGGAGGGCTGGAGCCCCTCTGCTGGGAGGACAGGCTGGGAGAGTTGGGGGGGTTCAGCCTGGAGAAGAGAAGGCTCCGGGGAGACCTTCGAGGCCCTTCCAGTGCCTAAAGGGGCTCCAGGAGAGCTGGCGAGGGACTCTTCATCAGGGAGGGGAGCCATGGGATGAGGGGGAACAGTTTTAAATTGAAAGAGGGAAGATTCAGGTTAGATATTAAGAAAAAATTGTTTATTCTGAGGCTAGTGGGACACTGGCGCAGGTCGCCCAGCGGAGCTGTGGCTGCCCCATCCCTGGAGGTGTTCAAGGCCAGGTTGGACAGGGCTTGGAGCAACCTGGGCTGGTGGGAGGTGTCCCTGCCCAGGGCAGGGGGGTTGGAACAGGATGATCTTTAAGGTCCCTTCCAACCCAAACCATCCTATGATTCTATGAAGCTGAATGGAAACACTTAATGAACACCCTAATTCATTTATGGGAAATCAGAGGTGTTTAACAATTGACCCTCCTTCATAGATGAAATAGTGACTTTGATTTACAAAGCCAAAAATATAATGTGCGTGTATATATAAAAATATATATACATGAGAAAAATCAAGTCAAATATCTGGGGACAAATAATGCCAGTCGCAGGTACTGAACGGGCAAGCGTATCGTAGGAAAAGTTTATCTGAAAAGGATGGGGATTGCTCCCAGGGTGAATGTTTGGTGCTGGAATATGGCATGACGGCAGGGGATGAGGAGGCAGGGATTAGGGGGATGAAGGCAGCTTTCCTCTGCAGGCAGCACGAGCCTGAACTACAGGACCGCAGGCAGCTCGGGCAGTCACGTTTCAAAGAGGTGGCTGAGAAATTTCCTCGAGTATGGGAAAAACTAAAGTGATACGTGGGCTTGGGAAATGGAATGAAGAGAAAATATGAGCTACAAAAGATTGTTTGAACTGGAAGAGCAGAAGCACAGCAAGAGCTAATGCTGGAAATTAAAGGCAGACAAATTCAGGTCAGAAACGAGGTACAGTTCCCCAGTTTTCTTTAACCATCCCACTTTGATTATTCAGCGTACCACCAAACTCGACATCTGATTTTATTTGCGGATGCCTTTCTGGAGGAAAACGCTTCTGCCAAGCAAAATGCATCCAGTTGATTGACCTCAAGTGTAACTACATGGTCAACCTTGGGCAGAGGATGAGGAACAAAACAGTCTTTTCGTTACCTAAAGTGTAGAAAACATATTCTGAAGAGCATCCTTCCCTTTTCTTCCCTATTAAAGTTTTCATCGCACAGCTAACACGTTAACCCCCCCACACACACACTCAAGCAAGTGGGAAAATGCTTAGCTAGCAGGTGGAGATTCTTGGAGGTTCAGCCAGCTGAATTGCGCTCGCACACGTTCAGCGTGCAGAGCTGATGAACGCACAACAGAGACAACTTTAAAAGTTATTAAAGAAAACCAATTTTGTCTGTGCTTCCTCTGTTCTAGTGCAAGTTACTTATAGGACCTGCATTTGGGGAGATGCATGGCTTGTGCTGAGGGCATCTATTTAACTGTTCTGCGTATACGCTAATTCTTATTCCATTTTTACAGCTGTAATATTTAGGAGTGTTTAAATATCTCACCTCCTGTACTGCCTCCTCCACCTGTTTGCACCCTGGGCACTCACAGTACGCCAGGAACTGGAGGCAGATCACAAAGTAGACCCTGCTGCATTCTCCCTCTACCTAGTAGGTGTAGGATCATCTGGCAAATGCCATCAACCAGGGAACAAGCACATTATATCTTATTTTACAGAGGGCCCTTCATCCCATTTATCAAACCCGTCTGTAGAAATGGGAGTAAACAATACTAAGGCACTCAGAAATTTAGTGTTATATTGCTCCAAATATTCTGAAAATCGTTGTTTGTATACCTGCAGCAAATACTTAGAGCGCAGGAAAAATAAAAAAAGCCTTATACAGTCGTGTGAGTCTGCCTGTCGCTATATGGTGCGGGAGCCTCCTGCAGACGCTGAACCTGGGCTGGGGTGATGTGCATTGACATCGGCCTTTGCTTTGGCAAAACCAACTTACCAACAGAAAAAAACTTCTGAGAGAGATGACTTCCATCCCTACGTACAATGCGGCAACGAGAAGTCACCCGCAATCTTCTCAACCCCATCTTTTAGACCCGTTCTGATTTTTTTTTCCTTCCTCTACAGGCAAGAAATGATTAATGACTAGGAAAAAAATGACACAAATTTGATGGGATAAAATGTGGTTACGGAGTTCTTACTCTTATTTTTTCTTTAGCAGAGATTTGCAGTGAGTTGTGTCACGGATGAGTTGTCATAACTTGGTATAACAGGACAGGTAATACTGCCTGCAGCCCTGAAGAGCACTGCCAGTGCGTTAAGCACCAAAATTAAATGACCGGGGGAGAAAAAAAAAAAACCAACATACTATAATTGCTTCTGAATCTGCAGAGAAACACTGATGTCCATCTAAGCGACATCGGTGAACTGCTCAGAGCTAGCACGTATTTATTTGGCTTGACCAACCAACAACCCAAGAAGAATGTGGCAATATCGTGGAGGCTGTCACCACCAAAAGGAGCTGTTTAATGGTTTCACAGCTAGCAGATGTTTTACCACTAGCAGATAGGGGATGAACACTTGGACCTACACACATCCTATTGATGCTCTCTCCTTCCCTGAAGTCTTGCTGGGGAGAAGAGCAGAAGCCCTGTCACTCGCGGGAACTGTAACCGGGATCAACACCAAGCCAGGATCTTTCCTCCAACATTAAGATGTTTAAATATAGGAGACTTGGATCCAGAAGGTTTGGATCCAGTGGGGTTTAAAGGCTGAGCTCTACCAAGCAATGCAAAAATACAGTCAGCAGCCTTGCTCCAGCGCAGAACTGGATGATAGAGGAGCCAGAGAGACCGATCATAGCATCCCCAAACCCCGTACGTGGTCCAGCACCTCTTCCCCATGTCCTCCACACGAGTCAAGCCACCAAGCTAGCGTTCCCTCTGCAAGGGAGAACTTAGAGACCTTGCTGGAGAGCGCGGTGTCGCATGCACGGCACTCACCCTTCTCTGTCTATGTGAGGCAGCGGGTGTTTTGAGGTGTTTCGCAGCTTCCTGTGAAATTGGGTGAAATCTAGTTTTTCAGGCTGTAAGTCCCACGTCGCACCACTAGGAGAGAAAAACAGGGAAAGACAAAGAAAGAAAGTCCACTACTAATTAAAGACCAACAAGCTGAAGAGCAGAGGGCACATGGGAACCTGCAGACAAGGAAAGTTGGTACTTCTGGAAGAACCGCTCCCTGCTGCAGAGCACACAGATGCGGGCTTCCAACCTTCACGCTGCTGCATCGTGCTTCTCATTTCTTCTATTTTTTTTGGAGATGCTGAGCTCCTGTCGTTTGCTCTAAACCCATGATTTTGATGTACGATGCAGCACGATGCAGTGCACGCCCCGTTAGCTATATCTGCTCTCTGTATCAAGGGGGGATGGAAACAGGTAGCCGCCTGGTCCATTCAATGGAGGTGGTCTCTCTGGTCCTGCACAACCTGCCCGCTCCAATGGCCTGGAGTAAGTCCCAGGTGGGAACTCAACCCCTACAGACTCTTGCAGCGCTCCGGGCACAGAGATGCATAAAACTGGACAGAAAGCATATTTCACTATTTTCCCTGTGTTGAAGCAGCAGCTGAAGAGCTCTTCCCAGCAGCTGCTGCATAATCACACCAACAATTAATGGAAAAGAAAAATCCCGGAGCATTAGCTCAGAGCTGCCTCAAGTCTTGCCTGCGCAGCTTTCGGATGATTACAAATAATCATATCGGCACCGGTTTCAGATGTTTGGACTACAGACCTACCCAGCGGCCTCTCCTAAGCACGTAGGATGCTTTAAGTAGATTGTGCTTAGTGCCGCGGGCTAAATGGGGATGGAGAGGAGGAGGAGGAGGAGCGATGTGAGTAGCGGCTGGGTACTCACTGGCACCTGGGTATGGGCAGGATGGACACACGGGCAAAGGCTGAGAGAGGGCACAGTCCATTTTTCTCTTAAAGCATTTAAAAATCAGCTTACCTGAAGGAGTCAAAGGTGTTGGCAGCCCAGATGTCCGTGCCCAGCATGTCAAGGGAGCTCTCCTTGTTGCCATTCTAGGAGGGAGGGAAAGGCGGTTACTCGCCGGAAGGCACGTGGCGCAATCCGGACTATGCCACAGGCCAGCACAGCCTCTCCTGCCACCAGCCACGGAGGTGTCCTGGCTCTGTGAGTGGGCTTCTCCACTCCCATGTGAATCCACGCTCACTGCAACTCAGAGGCCCCTCGCCCGCAAAAGCATACCGTGAAGCCAAGGAGACAGTTTGGACCTTGGGGACACAAAGCTGTGGACAACACGGAGCAGACAACACGTAGGCTCAGCTCTGACTCCAGCCCTGTCCTCCTACCCCACTGTCCGCAACCTCCAAGACCCACCAAGCTCCAGCAGGCAGGCTGACATCCCAGCCACGAAGACACCCAGCTTCAGAGTCACAGACCAGTTGAGGTGGGGAAGGACCTCTGAAGCTCATCCGGTCCGAGCTCAAGCAGGGCCAACTACAACAGGTGCTCAGGACCACATCCAGATGGCTTTTGAGTATATCCAAGGATGGAGATACTCTTCAACAGCAGCTACCAAAGCTTGCTGTCACCAACAAGGATGAGGAAAGCCATCTTGCTTCTTCAAGGAGTCATGGTAGCATGACTTCTCCTTGCTCTAACAACAGGCGGGGGACATCAGAACCCTGCACTGTGCCACCTCTGCCATGCACACCAGCAAATGAGTTGACACGGTTATTCTGGTACATGTCCCACCAACACTGAGGTGACGGTTCCTTCCGTCGAGAAGCAAAACCATCACAGCATAATCTGGTGGGAATTCTGAGAAACCTCCAGCAAACTGCAAAGCACCTTGAATTTTGCCGTGCAGCTGCTTTCGGCAAAACCGGTGGCCCGAAGCAAAAGCATCTAAAGCAAAGACGTCACACACATCCTTCATGGTCCCTTTGCACTCATCAGCCTACGCGTGTCCTCCCCACAGAAAGAGGGCTGCCCTCTCCACCCTTTACAGGCGAAGAAGTAAAGCAGGTTGGATTTTGCCTGAATCATTCAAATTAGACTTGACTCGGACTCATATAGGATGGAAACGTAAATGCATTACAAATAGGGAATCACATCTTACCAATTTTCCCCAAAAACTTCTTACACGTATTCAGGTTATTCATAATCTTACACATATTCAGATTATTTAAGTATTTCAGCCCAAATGGCCCCACTCTGGCGAAACAAGTGCTGGAGAAGGCGGCTTCCATATATTCCCCATCCTATAATTTCTGCTATTTTCAAATAATATTAATAATAACAACCGAGATGCTACAAACTCATAAAAATGTGCCTATTTCTTAATGAAGTCTCAGACTTCAGTCTGCCCACGCAGTGAACAGTTTTTCCCAACGAGCAGGATGTGCATCCTTGGTGCACGCTACAGATGGTCGGACTTCACAGCCATTCCCAGCACAACCATCGATTTAGACCCCAGATACTCCAAAACCAGCCACATCGCTCCCTTTTTTTGTCTTCTCCAAGGGGTCCATAGATTATGATTTCAACCTCTGGGCATCTGCAGGTCAACTTGTCTCTGCACAGAAACGAACTACCAGGAACATATAGAATTCTTACGATCAGTTATGGAAGCAGAGCTTTTATTTTAAGCAAATATAAGCAAAATTTTCTCCCACCAAGGACAGAAATTAGTTTTATAAATATTTAGAAGCAACCTCATGCAGCAAAATGAAAATTCACATGCGCGGGTCTTTATAGCTATCACCAAAAGAAGAGATACCTCTTCCTGCAGACAAATCCATTTCTCTTTCCATTTCCTATGGATATGGGATATTTTAAGTAACCGTCAATGAGCCAGCTAAAATAGGATTTCTTAAGAGTAAAGTATTTGGGTTCAGGGAGAAAGAATGGGAACATGTAACCAGCTGCAATGCAGATCAGACAAATCAGCAATAAAGATACTAAATAGCAAAAATTTAAGACAGAGTGGGTTCCTAATGCAACAGGTTATGTCCTAAAATTGTTGCCCAAATCCAGCTTGGAGCAGGACTTATTAAGAGCCCTTCTTCAGCCCTGAAATAAAGCGTCTCGCCATGACCCTCCGATGTTCAGCTTGAGATCTGTTTGGATGTGGAGGGAGAGCCTTGGCACCGACACCTCCGAATCCGCGGTGTAAGCAGAGGCAGCACAAGTTGTCCCACCCAGCCACCCCGCATCTCCTTGGCGCATCAGCTCATCGGTGCTCTAGCCGTGAGCACAGGTGGGTCAGCCTAATCCCGGCAATTAGGGGAAAACGCAGCGATGGTTCAGGTGGTACAGAAGGTCAGATGAGCGCAACCTTCTAGGCAGCGGTTGGGTGCAGCACCCAAACCGGGCTGCAACTCCTGGGCCTCCTAGATGATGTCCCCATGAACTCTTGGAGACGCTCCAAGCATTAGCCAGACTCCATAAAGACGGCGCCGGGGCCAAACGATAACATACCTTGTCATTAAGTTGTGAGTCACTACGGTCATTTTGAGAATTCGTTTCGGTCTTCGATGACCTGTCTTTATAACCGGTTTCTGTCTCGACTCACAAGGCAAGGAGCGTGCTTGCTGCTCAAGTGCATCTGCGCTGCAGGACGCTCACTAAAATGCTCACAGCACGGTACCAAGACTTAATAATAAGGCTTTAAAAAAAGCCAATTCTGAAGCCCAGGGACAAAAAAAAAAAAAAAAAAAAAAAATAATGCATGTATTTAAGAAAAGAAATGACTTGCTGTCAGTTCCCCCAGGACCGCGATTATAACCGTAAGCAGTTTTAACTTGAAGCTCCCAATGACCCAACCCGCAGCTTTAGATAATAATTTTCACCGCAAAGGGGTTAGTACTGCTGAAAATTAATTAAGCCACCAGGAACGATGATTGAGAGACACACTGACAAGAACAACATAAATACCCTGAATGACCAGAGATCCGGTAAAGCTGATCCTTCACCCAGTATGGTTTAAATGCACGGCCATAACCTCTGTCCCTGTGAGCACACGTATCTCCATCCGCTGTCGCCCAACCCCTGTAGCTGCCCACACAAACACAGGGACGGACCACGCCACCGGCCACGTGGACTCTGACTCTTTACCCATGCATGCAGCTTCAGCAAATTCCCCACAAAGTCAGCATTCGTATGCACGCAGCAGCTTTTCAAAGCCCAGCTCAGCGTCCCACCGGTTCCTCTCGCCGCTCCTCATTACCAGCCTCCAGCAAACCACTACAAATCCAAAATCATGCTCTTCGTCACGCGATTGCAACGGCGTTAGCTCATCGCTGTGCTTGGCATTCATGTAGAACAATGCCAAGCAGTCGGCTGAGTCCGTGGTAAAAATTCAGGGATTATCCTGTGTCATGTGTTACTTCAGCATTTCTCAGTTCTACGTTGGAGAAGATTCCCCCACTTTTCCTCCTTCTCAGCTGCCTACAATCCCTGGCTGCACTTTTGGTAGTAAACAAAAAGGACAGACAGATACTAAGCTGCCTGAAAAGGCTCTGATTAAAGGTTTTCTTGTTGAAAGTTGCAAGTTTTCATAAGAAAAATATATACGTTTTGAGGAAGACATTATTATCCCTGCTCAAAGGAAAAGGGATATGTCGAGTTTCACTCCTCCAGAAAGGACCATCACTTTCCAGCAACAACACGGTTCTGCAGGTCCTCTCCCACCACAGCATGGCGTAGGAGGACAGGCTATTTCCTCAAGCTCTCCAGGATGCAGGAGATGAATGAATGGACCATGACTTTGACCACTGGCCCCAAATCTCCCAGGGTCCATCCTCCACTTCCGGCAAAATCAATGCTCATGTGTGCAAAAGCAGAGCAACTCCAAGAGGAGAGAGGACAACAGAGGCTGACTAGAACACGCAGAAGAGGTCCCTGGTCTGAGTTCAAGGAATGGATCTAAAAAGAAATCCAAAGCAAAGCCTTCAAGTCTTTTGCAGGGCAGGAAGGAAACTCGCCATCTAGCCTGGCTGATGGCTCCCACGGAAAGCAGCCGGACTCAAGGTCACACATTTAACATGTGGTACCCACTCATATATCAACTTCTAAGGAAGATTTGCCAAAAAATAATTACAGACATCTCTTAATTTCCCAAATTAAAATACTTCAAGACTTCAAATAGAGAGGAAAAAAAAACAAAACTAATTTCCTTTGCACTAAACTAGCTGACTAGGGACTTCTTTCCCAATATTAAGGCACTCGGCACACCTCAACGGGCTTCTGGAGGCTGAAGGAAAGCTACAGCCCACAGCAGCCGGGTCACACATTACGCGTGAATTAAGTAGGTCTCTGAGGTGTCCTTCATAATTGACACGCACTCACACCCTACGTGTAGACAAACACACAAAACACATCATTAGGAGAGTGCCTCCAGTAAACAGCAAGCAAAGGACACGACTTTGGCACGTTGCTACCAGGTATACCTTGGTTGATTGCCTGAACTGGCTGCTTCTCCCGCGGCTGCCAGATCTGGATCCAGACCCACGCCTGGAGCCCGACCCCGGCCGGGATCCTGCGCTCCCACTGCTGCTGTGATCCCACTCTCCCTGGAAACAACAAACAGCTCGCTTTAGTCAAGGGCAACGCCGTCCCACACCCAGAAAAAAACACTGATCTCGTGAGCCAGGAGAGCTCCAGCTCCCAGACCTACAAAACCATGCCCACACCCAACACCCTGATTTTGGGGCTTTCTCAAGAGTTTTTTAACATGTTGTGTTGACACATTGCAAAGGGATGACATCGTGGGAGGCTTCAATGAAGATAAGATTTGGCTCTAGTCTATGCACGGGGAAAAATAATACTTACCTCGTTCTGTCTTCAGGAGGATTATGCATTTCAGTAACCCCACAGCCTCTAAAACTGCTTAAGGGCATTTGGATGCTGCCCTTAACAACTTGCTTTAACTTTTGATCAGTCCCGAATTGGCAGTTGGACTAGATGATCCTTGTAGGTCCCTCCCAACTGAAATAGTTCAGTTCTATTCTATTCTATATCCATACCCTTAATTCCCCTCCCAAGCCCAAATCAATTTTTGCCTATTAAGGAGCCATGCCCAATACTCTCCTTTATTTTCCTAACACTTGTTCTGCTGTCAAGCAACCCGCAGGTTTCTTGTTCAGCTGACAGCCCTCAGGGCAAAATGAGTCATCCGAAAACCAGAATAACTCACCTGACCGGCCCTATCTACCCAAACATCCCACAAGGTGCTTGGGGAGAAAGGCGGATATTGTCAGGGTAATTGCTCCAAAAGCTTTGCTCAGAGGCTTGGGAAAGACCTTTGAAGTGACCTAAGATGATTAGAAAAACATTAAATCACAGAGCGCAGAATAGTCAACTCTTTCAGGTACTCTGAAAAACTGGGAAATACAAAGGGCAGAATGTGTTTCAGGACTGGTACGAGAGCTGATGCTTAAAGAGGGTTTCTCATGTCTCGGATATCGTTGTGGGGCTACACGAGCCCCTGTGGACACTGCCACTGGCTAAGACAAGTCCAGGTCACTAATCTGGGGGCACAGACCACGTCTCAGCTCTACCACTGGGCTGGATGGGGCAAGGAGACAGCTGCCCAGAAGACCCTAAGCTACCTAATAAAGTGATGCTATCCAGTGGTCCAGCACAGACCTTAGTGAACATGAAACGTGTAAATATTTACTCAACATGAGGGACCGGAAGCAAAATGCATTCAGTACTGGTTTCTCCATTGCTCCAGTTGTCCACCCTCAAACCTAGCAAGTCTCAAGCAAGCTTAAATATATCGTGGTTGCTATAGCTCAAAATCGTTACTGACTTCAAAAGAGGAGGTCTTTTGTTGTATATAGATGAAATTTGAGAGGTTGTAACACGTGGTGGGAATAACCACAACAACAGTAGAAAGCACCTTCTTCCCTCCTCATCGCACCCTGACCTGAATTTCCCAGTGGCTGAGAAATTCCAAGTGGCACAAAGTTAAGGCCGTTGTCAAATTGGCCTGAAGGGAAATGAAACTTCATCGATGCCACTTGTAAGACACGGGCAGGTGGCCACTTTGGGAAGCCTTGGGGAAGAGCTGGTCTTGTAGGCATCCCGAGAAGTGAGAAACATCTCATTTGACGTGGGAAAGACGCGCACCAACGGAAAAGGTGGTTGGGAAAAAATGAACCCTCACCACCTAGATGTTCAAAGGATGAATTACCAGTTTACTGTATCCTACACACTGAACATCATCTTCATCCACATATGAAAAATTTCTGCGCCAAATGCTACAATGAGACCAAGTCAGCATATGCACCTTTTGCTTCAAAAGAGACATTGAAAATAAACATCACCGTCCGGTTATATTCAGTTGACCCAACTTTTGGTCACGGTTGCCTGCAGACAACTTGATGTTATGCAAATTCCAGAAACGCGGCTGGCCACAATAAAACCCTTATGAGAAACGGGGAGACTGGTACCACCATGCATCAATGTCCAAACTCACCGAGACAAGCCAGCAGATACGGCACGAACCAGTTGGATAAAAATAACAGGTACCTTTTTACTAAATCAGCTTGTCTCCTGGCTCTGACTCGTGGAATGGGGTCTTCTCCCTGTTCACATTCCTTATTTTTATCACACCCTATTAATATTTATATTTTAAACCAAATTATTTAAAAAATAAAAAAAAAAAATATGTTGAACTAAAAATTGTTGAAACTTCTGTCGAAGCTGAAACAGCCCAACCAAGTACAGCCTAAACTCACTCATGTTCAAACTCACCTGCACAGTCAAGCTCAATATTTTACCTAAACTTCTAATTGCCAAAGATGAACAACTTTTTACTGCTACCTTACTGATGGGGTTTCAAATCTCCAGAAGAGAAAGACGTTTCTGGTGGCTTTGTGTCCTCTAGTAAAGCCCTTTCATGCTAAAATGAACCCCCTCTGCAAGCTCATACCAACCTCATGGGTGATGACCAGTGGGCAAGAGTATGCGGGTAATGATCGTTCCTTAAAAAATATCAACCAAGCAACAAAACCCCTCCACCAGCATCATCTCAAAAACCATAAAACTCCCATCCCAAACCCAATACAGGCATCTGGACTTCAGCAGAAAGCCGAGGCTCCGTGGCGGTGAGATGTGGTACTGCTCACCCTCCATGCCGTAGTGTGGCCACCTATATGTCTCCCCTACAGCGCTCTTGCTAAATTAATTCAGTGTGTTGTAGGAACAGATTTGTCCGCAGCTCTGATAAAAGCTAAAGAAACAGTTACAAGGGCATGAAATTCTCCATCTCATGCCCTTGCCTCCTGCCAACCCAAACCCCCATCATCTAACACCGTTACTCTCTGCTGTGCCCTCAAAAGACCAAGACTCTCTTAGTCTCTCTCAATATCCCAAACAACCCTTAAACTCTTGTTCCCAGCTCTTATTTGGGCTCCTCCACCTACCATTCATGGTCTACGTTCACCAGCAGATGGGACCTCTGAGCCACACTTTGGGGTTTGGAGGGATATGTCACCCCCTCCAGAGACTGATTGCCAGCTCCTGGCTCTAACTGGTGGAATGGGGTCTTCTCCCTGTTCACATTCCTTATTTTTAATCACACCCTATTAATCTTTATATTATTTTAAAAATAAAATGCCAATCCTTCTGGCCAAGCTCCGCACCCTCTTGGGAACAGCGAGGCTTGTGCACATTCACACTGCCAGCCACCCTCCTTCGGAAAGTAGCTGTCAAATCTAACATTTGCATTTTAATTAGCAATAATCATATGTTTCACTTACACTGCAATTTTCACCTTCGCAGCTAGCTCTTTGAGGCATGAACTAATTAAGCCCGGCTCCCTTTGCCAGCTCAAGAGTTAATACTTTCTGCTGCTTCGGTGCAAGTTTGAAAATCCCATTTGCAGGAAAAGGCGTTAACTTTCCCCAACGCACAGGCAATAAACGGAAACGCAGTGACCACCCACGTGGTTGCTCTCAGTGATGACAAGTATGGGTGAAGTTGGTTGTGTCCGTAGAGGTGCAGACCAACCATAGAGGTGTAGACCAACCACAGAAATACCACAAGCTTTAAGTGGCCTGAAGACATCAGTGGATTCTTGAAGGGACTCGTGTTCAATTGTATGTAAAAATTTCAGTATTCGATGTACAGCATTCACGGCCTAAGGTGGGCCAGAGAAAAAGGAAAAAAAAACAAAAAAAACCAAAAAAAACCCCACAAAAAAACAACTCAGAAAGCTACAGGACTTCCCAGGACACAAAAGCCTTTGAGATATCCTCCAGCGTTAATAACGCTCTCACCACTGCACCTCCAAGGAGCTCCCTAGATCAAGTTGTGGAGTGTCCTTCAAATGACTCCCAAACTTTGAGTCTTAATCTTGGTCAGAACAGAAGACAGCTATCATGGAAAAGGTCCTTTTTGAGGTTTTTCTGCAGGAGAGGTTTTCACACACCCACTTTGTGCTGCAGCAAAATCTTCCAGTTATGCAGAATTTTGACAATGGACTCCAAGTATCTCCCTGCTCTTCTAGACCTATTCAAAAATAACCACTCCAATTTTTCTATGGAAAAATAATGATTTAATTGTTTTAATAATTTAAAATGCACCTTTTAAGAAAAAAAAAAAACATGAGATTACTCTAAACATTTTAGTAGAGACAAATTTCTAGCTTTTATCTTCTCAACGTATTGCATAAAGCTATGAGAAAAACAGAAAAAAACTTACCCTTGGAACTAGATGATCTTTAAGGTCCCTTCCAACTCCAACCAGTCTATGATTCTATAAAAGTATCATGCAGAAAGCCCAACCACTTTGGCTCTGCTCCTTCCCTCCCCAGGTCCATGTCCACCTTCTCCAGCCCTCTCCAATCCGGTATGGTACCTGCTCAATGCTTCGGTAAAGGCACAGCAGAAGGGACACCAACCATCACTTAGAGCTTTTCTCCCATCAGGAAAAGTAAGGTTTTACCTATACCTGTGCCACAATACAGGACTGAAGGACCTGATGGGCTTGGGAGTTGGAGGTTAAGCCTAGAAGATCTTTCTGGACTCCCCAGGAAAGGGCCAAACCTGTGTGGTTGTCTTCCTTCTGGACAATATCAGAAGAGACACATAAGCCAAGGATGTGCTAGATACCTTGTTTACGCATAAGGATGAAGATGCGAAGGAGCACTGAGAGCACTCAGAACGGCACCGAGAACTTGACGTGCCACAGAAACCCAGCAGCAAACCCCTGCCCAAGCCTTGGAGGAAATGGCTCCGTCATCCCTTTCCCGCCAAGAGCTTCGGCACTTGTTGACCTATTCAACCAAATCTGGAAGAAGAATGGAGACCTCAAAGCTAACTCGGCTACTGCAAGTTTCACGGAACTAGAGCGTGGGAAGCTCTCCTTTCAGTGGGCAGACCAGCATCACCCTGTTTGCTCTACACAAATGGAAACTGAGGGTGACAAGACGTCCTCCCATGTGAGTCACCAGTGACGCCAGGCCTAGAAGACACCTTCCTCCATCCTTGGTAAGCAGCAACAGTTCTAAATTAGGCAGCAAAGCAGTGAAGCATTTCACTCCCATACCTTCAGACACTCAAGCAGGTGTCTGCTTCACACAGGGCGGTGCTGCTTCACGAGGTTTATCCCAAACAGAAGTCCCAGAGAAAGTTAAACCTATATATTAGCTAAAGGACTCGATTTCTTTCTCAGCAGTCCTCTCTGACCGTAATTGAACAGGGCTGCATTCACTTCATGGAGGGAGTGTCACACGGCAATTACAGGCAGAAAACCATTAAGTGACTGGTTTCTTCAGAGTTGCTCTTTGATCATGGGCAGTTCACCCCACTTAAAGATTTAAGTTCGTCCCCCGTCAGGCAGGGCTACACCAACCTGTATTCACTGGCAAAGCCTCAAAGTAACTCCCTGTCTTTCACTTTCTCTTTTTCTTTTGGAAACGAGACAGTGGTGACTGCAGCATCTGCCAGCACCCACTTGTCCCAACAGGTCTTCAGCACGGTGGCCAACCTCAACCAAATTCAGTGTACAAACTGGCCCTGGGCTATGACACAAGTGGGTCGGCGAGATGGAGAACCCCAAACTACCCCCAGGATCATCCCTCGCGTTTCGCTCGGCGAGAAAACCACTGCGCTTCAGATCCAGACCCAAGGCTGGGCGACTAAATCCAGACACGGGCTGTCTAACCAGCACGGGGAAACGAATTAAATCTTCGGTCGAGAGATCCTGCCAGCCTCTTCGCAAGCAGCACCCACCCACTCTCCAGCACTGATCTGGTTAGTCAAGGATTTGGGGCATTATACGCTGCCTGCTGATGTCAGCGGATTTAAGCTGGCAAGCGGACGACTTCACCGCTGACTTGAGAGGTTTACACGACGGCGGTGCTGGTCGCAACAGCCTGAGTCCAACTCTTGACCTAGTGACGTGGCCACTGCCTGAGACCGTGCTCCTTTCCCACCTGCCTCTGCAGCATCCATCGGGGAGCATTTCCTCGTGTTTGACCCCAGGCGGTGAAGCAGCACTGCAAAAAAAAAATAATCTCTGGACTCGCAAGAGAAATCTGCGCCGATAATTTTATAGAAAGTGAAAAAAAAAAACCAAACAACAACCCAAAATAAGTTTCACTGCGCATTGAAATCTGCAGTTCCCCAAGAGACAACCTTCACACGTCGCCCCATCCCCACTATTGCCTTTGCTTTGGCAACGTAGCAGCTTTTCCAGCCATGGCTTCATATGGTTGGAAGCCAAGCACTCGTCATCAGAGAGGGTTTGGAGGTTCAGGTGAGACACGTGAAAGAGGGACCCGAAAGGTTTGAGTGGATCTGCTCTGCTCTCAGCCCACACGCAGCAGTCAAAAGATGCCTTCCCCAGCTGCACCTCCCCAAAGGAAGGCAGGTCAGATGTCCTCTGCCTACAGCCTGAACTCACACGACGCGAAGCATCTCCCACCTGGAAACATTTTGGCACTAGCCCAGCACTGTGCTACTTTGAGCCACGGACACATGGAAGATAGTTTAACGTGATGTTAGCTTTGATTTTGTGGGAACTTCTCATGCTTTCCTTATCAGCACGGCTTGGGCTTGGGTTCAGGTATCCTTGTGCAGAACGTGCCAGGCTCGGTGACAATGGCACACAATCCCTACAAAGCCCTCTACATCTCCACGCTACCCAACAGCACAGGACACTCAACATCTTACACTGTTGACTTGTCAGCACAGCCCTTGGGATGCTCTTGACCCCGGCCAGGTAGTCCTCTCCAATCAATGCCCAAGAGTGGCAACCCACCACCTCTGCACACCACAAACATGCTGCTCTTTCTACTGGCTTAACTGGAAGGCAAACCAAGCCATCTCCTCCACCACCAGCTGCTTGTCCAGGACAGCAGAAGGGTGCTACTGGCAAAGTGTAGGATAATCCAGACGGGATCCACACACCCTCCCTGCTCCTTCACTGTTCAGTAGATAGGCAATATGACCATCAGCTGGAGAAGCCTCTGAGGTCCCCAACCATGCAACAAGTCCCTGCTGCAGCCAGTGGGATGCGGACACACATGCAAATAAGCAGTAAAATAAACTGCACTCCTATTTACTGCCAACAAGGCAGGCTTTTGCTTGGTGACGATGGGTGACAGCCAGCCACCATGGGGAAAGGGATGGACTTGGCCAGGAAGGAGGATTTTCAACACTCCCTCCCCCCACCGCCCGGAGAAATGGGACAAAACCCGCAGAGTCGCTCTGGTTTTTGTTAATGCCCTTTCCATAAGGGGAGCCTGGGACGGAGCTGCTGCCAGGTCTTTCATGTACCAAGAGCTCCGCTGGCTCTCTAAATACATACCATACCAGAAGTCTTTTACTTAATGAATCGCTTTCAGAAATATATCAAAGAGCTGCCTACTTGCAACAGCCTCACAAGGGGAATGCAAATAAAGTATTATATAAAATCTTCCCACCGGGTCTTTTTGGAAAAAAAATAAAAAATATGTCCAAACATAAAAAGATTTAAAATGATTCCATTATCTAAACTTTCCGCATTTAACTATGGTGCTCAGATAGTATTTTGCGTGCATCGATGGAGTGGTCTTCACCCCAGAGGCTCACACGGTGCTAGCAGACCTTCTGGGGGGTATCGCTCAAATGCAGCGGGGTTTAGCGGAGCACGGCAACGCCATGCAGCAAACGAAAGCGTTCACAGTAGGAAACAAGGAGAATTATAGATGAGCTGAATGTAATTACGAGGCCGGGATTTTCTCATCGCACCAGGAGTTCACGAAACGTATCTCATGAGATCTTCCACGAGCAGACCGTCTTCTCACAGCCACATGGCCAGAGAATTGGAAAGACCAGAGGAAAAGGTTTCCAGGGGAAATTTTCTCCATTTTTAAGCAACTGCTTTGCATGGGATGCACAGTGCCAGCCAATTCTCCAACAGCTGCTAATAGCAGATGTCCCATCAAGGAGTATAAGAGCAGGGCAAGTCTGGGGTGGTCTTTCCCAGAGATACCCGACAGTGTCAGAAAACCAGCAATTTAGGAATATCCTGGACTGCAGGTTGCATCAAGAGACCTTATATTTACCCTTAAATTGCACATTATCCAGGAATTGTTCTCAGCCCCACACTTATACTGTGGATGCTTACATACACACATATATAAACGTCTATATAAATACATAATACACCTATACAGCGAAAAAAATATCTTTCTTTTATTTGCCTTAACCTTGCTGGATCCCACAGACAAGAATTTCAGAGGCATCAGGTACTTTGGGATGCAGAGCGGGATTTTCAGGCATGGGGAAGTCCACTTCACTCTAGGCTCCCCTATAACATTTAGGAAGCCAATTACTTTTGGCCTCGAACTACTCTGCCTGCGCAGAAAAGGAATCAGATGCTGATTATATTTTCAGGACTAACCTGAATTTCCATATAAATGCCCTTTCTGATCGTCAGGTTAGAACTGCGTGAGGCATATCATGATCACCAATACATAACCCACGTTTTCATAGCTGAAGCCAGCAGAAATCTCGCATCCGAGCATTTTTCAACTAAGACTGGTGCCTATTGCACAACCGGCAATGCAGAAATCTCAGCTGGAAATAAAATAGGAGAAACAAGAATTCGATTTTCCAACCAACCCCCCCCAAATCCATATAAAATTGCAACAAGAACAACAACAAAAAAAAGCCACAACATCCCCTGGGAAATGATTAGCCAGCTTTTTCCTTCGCAGGTTTGAAGAGTGATTTTAAATTGACATGCAAGACAAACACCTTATTAATGGATGACTTTTTTTTTTTTTTTTAATGTTTAAAGCTACTAGTGAAAAATCAACAGCCAGAAATGGTAATAAACTGAGCCTAATTCTCACCAGCAGCGTTTCACTCGTACATCAGTAACAGCAAGAGAAACGCTTGCCTGGACAGAAGAACAATAGCTTGCAGCTCCTCTTCGGTGCCAAGGAAAATTTGTTACTCGCTGTTAAAGGAAGCCCAACATGGAGAGAGATAATTATTAGCTCCGCTGCAGGCTGGGAAAGAGCCCAAACGCAGGGAAAACAGCTTGGGCATCGGCGAATGTGATTTGTATATAGAAAACAAGCTCTGTGCTGGAGGAGATAGGTTTAATTCCCAGGGAAAAAAAAATGCCAACAAAAAAAAAAACCACAACAAAAAGAAACAACCTATAAGTTGAAACAAAAGAGAGCGCGGCACCAGGCAGATGGAATATGTCAGGGCTGCATTGATTTGAGTCAGGAAAGCATCACTCTTGCGTGACTCCTGCATCCTCCTGTGGTACCCACCAGAGAGTGGCACATCAGCTGAGCCCTCGAGTGAAGGGCCAGGGACCTTCTGCCCCCAGGAAAACACCCGGTCCCACCAACGCTCCGAGCAACCCAAGGAGGTTCGATGGAAACGGCCAGCCTCCCAGCTGAATTTCAAGCAGCTGGTTGCGGCGGTGGGAGGGAGCCCAGCCGGGGTTTTGCTGCTGAATATCTCAGAGCAGATCAAAGGTATAATAAATTAAATCCACAATTCCGTCTGCCGCCTTCAGTGGTTCATCTGAAGCAGCATCTCCGTACAGCACCTTCCCACACAACAAGATCTTGTCTTTGTTCTGTGCTGGTGTTTGTATAGATGCTCCCAGCATCCTTGCATCCAGGCACACGGCAGGGAGGAGACACGTGAGGCCCCATCTCACAGCCCAGCAGCTTCCAGCATAGCTCTGCACGGGAAGAAGCTGTGCCCAAAACGCGAGCTGCAATACGCACTGCTCAGACCGGCACCGCCTCTTGTACCACCATGCAAGGGGCTCCCAGACTTCTCATGGATCCCATGTGTGGAACTGAAGCCTGGAGGACACCAAGGGTCTGGAGGACAAACCTTATGAGGAACGACTGAGGGATCTGGGGTTGTTTAGCCTGGAGAAGAGGAGGCTGAGGGGAGACCTTATCACCCTCTACAACTACCTGAAAGGAGGTTTTAGAGAGATGGGAGCTGACCTCTTCTCCCTGGCGACAAGTGATAGGACAAGAGGAAACGGGTTCAAGTTATGTCAGGGCAGGTTTAGATTGGATATTAGGAAGCATTTTTTCACTGAAAGGGTTATTAAACATTGGAATAAGCTGCCCAGAGAGGTGGTGGATTCACCATCCCTGGAGGTGTTTAAGAAAAGGGTGGATGAGGTGCTTAGGGACATGGTTTAGAAGTGGTGGTGTTTTTATCAGGGTAGGTTAATGGTTGGACTTGATGATCTTAAAGGTCCCTTCCAACCTCACTGATTCTATGATTCTAAGCATGGCAAGAGCATCAAAACCACCAGCCTGAAGCCCCTTCTCCAGGTGGGACATCCATCAGCCACAGCAACTGCAAATGCCACTTCACCCTTTCCTGCAGCCAGCTCGGTCTCGTATTTTCCTTGGGCAACTCTGTAAGAGTTGATGGTCACATGGTGGCACAGCAGCTCCTCAACCAGGTGACAACATTCAAACCCACACCTCCACCCTTGCCAACCCTCTCCCATGCCAGTGCTCGCACAGAGGAGGGACAGCCACCTCCAGTGACAGCAGCAGCGCTTGGTAAATACTTTTCACTGATGTTCACACCACGTACAACCACCAAAACCACCAAAACTGATTCACACCTGGCTTCTGTCACTGCAAACCCAACACAGGCTCTCAGCACTTACAATTTTGCTTCTTTTCCCAGTTCACCCTCTCAGCTATTTAATTCTTTTCCCTGCAACACCATCTTTGTGCTGCAGCACATAACCAAGAAGCACAGCTACACAAAGCTCCCTCATCCCAACTACATCTCATACTTCCAAGTCAGCTTTGATGCTCCAAATAGGTCCCTTGCACGGGTGGCAATAAGCAGCTCTTCAGGAAAAACTCCATATTTTTTCCCCTTTATGGCAGAGCAATAAGCTCCTGGTTCAAAGCATCCAGCCACACATCAGGGTGTTGCTCACCTCCCACAGTTTCGGTGGGAACGAGCTTTCGGATGCCGAGCAGAGGGACAGTTCTCCCCTTCCATGGGAGAGGGAAAGCTGGCAGCATGGGCAGGCTCCACGCTGCCAGATGAGGCAGTACAAGAACAAAAGGCAAAAGCTTGGTGAGAAAGAGCTAAACACAACCCCTACCTGATTGTGTTCGTGAGATGACGAGCCCTTCCCTCGGGATGGGGAACAGCTGCCATCAAGCTGCTCGCTACAATCCGCCGTCCACTGTAAAAGGGATAAAAAAAAAGGGATTGTGTAAAATAATAGCCGGGCTGGGAAAAACTGCTGTGTCAGTCCACAGCACACACCAAACACCGTCAGGCTGTGGGCATCACTGTACACTTGCAGCCCCCCCACCCCCATTGAGGATGATCCCAAAGGCTTTGGCTCGGAAATGCTCCACCCGCCAACAGTGAGCAGAGGGAAGAGGCAGAAACAATCACAGGAAGGCACCTGAAATGATGCTTCGCAATAAAAATACATCCCCAGTATTTCCCCGCAGACTCCAACCGTGTTTGGTATCCCAGGCATGGGTGGTACGCACCAGGACAGCTTGACTTGACTACTCTTTTCCATGGACACTCCCATGGAAAGTTGGGAATTTTCTGCTTTTCCCACTTCTGTTCACTTCAGGGACAAATATGAGTCCAGAGCTGCCAAAAAACTATGTTTTTATTTTAAACAAAAAAAAACCCCAGAGCCTAAAGCTGCAGGTTTAGCCATTGCCATATGGTGCAGATGTGATGTGCAGCCTGGATGGCAGCCCTGCTGTCACACCAGCTTCACCCCATGATGAAGGACATGGGCACTGGGGGACTTCTCAGTCATAGGGGGAAGTCAGCAGCATAGCAAACAAATATCAAAGATGCTGCTTAATCCTAAAGTCATTCTGTTGTCCCCCCCCAACGTTGAGACTGAACCTTGGTGACCAGTTCCATTTCTGAGGTCTTTCGTCCTGGAAGCACCTTGCTGCTCCAGAGACACTGACCGCTTGGATGCCATCACCAAAGCTGAAGCGCCAAGAAAATGAAAAATCAATTCTGTACAAACAGCAACTACCCGAGAGCTTCGCAACAAGTACGGATGAGCTCACAAATAAGAGGAAGAGCCACCACTAGAACTGCTCACCATCCCTGCACAGCTCTGCCCTCATCGGAGAACCCATGCTACCTCAACAGGATGGGAAACATCAGCCTCGCCTTTAATGAGTTCTTTAATGAGTTCTTTAATGAGCTGCCTATCGCTCTCCTGCTACTTCTGCTGACCTACCTGGAGAAGCTCATGATGCTATCACGCTTGAGAGCCTTCTGCTAGACCTATGCATATCTCCTTTGACAATTTTGAGTGCAACCACGGGGCTGGAAAGTTCTCTGAAGGTACAGCTCACCCATTATTATGTCCACAGCCCAAAGAAAACGGCATATTCCCCCTAACTTTCCTCTTTTTTTTTTCTGGTGGGAGCAAGGCTGGAGACGCTCCCACAATGGAAATGTTCACACTCTGGGATTCTCTAGACTAGAGACAGATTCATCTCCCCTGTGAGCGGCGTGGAGGATGGAGGAGTGTACAATGTGCTTCTCCTTCCTTCCCCCAGCAAGGACAGCAGTTATCTGGGGATGTGGTATCACCCGAACATCTCGTACACGTGGGTGAGAGGATTTATCCTCTCTCAGGCAGGGAAAACATTATTACAGCCACAAGGAAACGAAGCGCAGGGAGATTAAGTAACTTGCCCAACATTAAAGATTAAGTTGCTGGCAGAACCTTGCAGTTAAAAACCATCTTCTTGGTCTCAGTCCAGCGCCTTCCCCCTAAACCCATCCTTTTTCCTCCAGCTCTCATTAAGAGGGAACAGGTCACCTTCAATCAGGCTGGCTTCCACCGGGGTTACTCCAGCGAGCTGCAGGATACATGCGTGTTTATTCCTTGCTTTGCTAAGAAGCGATCAGGAAGAGAAAATAGGAAATAAAAAATTCCTGATTATTTCTTGTGCAAATTCGGGGTAGGAGGTGGGAAAATTAATAACTTTGGGAGACAACAGTTAATTCCTTCCTAACGCATCCCGTAAGACATGGGTCCATAAAAGCAGGTGACCTACGTAAAAGCCCATCCTCACTTCTTGTCCCATATACAGCCCTAAAAATATGAAACTTCATTTTGCCGGAGTTTCAGGTAGAAATCCTAATTAAACTTACACGCCAATAGTCTGGGGTACAACCACATTTAGTTGCTTAATTTGAGATGCCACTAAAGGGGGTCTAATTAAAAGGTCCAACGTTCAGGTCTTTTACTATTATTCATTTTTTCTTTAAAAATAAAACCTGACCATCTTTAAAGACAGCATTCCCAGAACTGACATTAAAAACCCAGCAGCTCTTTTTTTTTTTTTTTTTTTTTTTTTTTTTTAGGCCAGGGAGGAAAGCTAAAATCCCATTTCCACAACTGGAAGTTGAATTTGGTTGTTGCAACCAAAGATCTTAATGTAAAACTTGTCCACGGGCTGCCACGAGAATTCGCAGCTTTTGTCCTGAAGATGGGCAGAGGTGTGGACAGGCTACAAGCAGTTGTAAAACTTTGACTAATTATTTATTTCTAATTCAATAGTATTTCTAAACTTGACATGTTAAATAAAGCAGCACTTGCCTCTTTGACCTGAAGCCCCCCAAAGCATCACTTCAAACACAGCCATCTTCCAGCCTTAGGTTAAAAAAAAGCACTATAAAGTATTTTGGATCACTTAACTTTTAAATTTAGTTTCTCCTACTCCTAACAGCTTTGATCCTCAAATTGTAAAAAACCTCTTCAGCAAAATCTATTCTTAAAAAGGTTCCTTTGATTGGTAATTTCTTTACACCGAGCTAATATATAAAGAGTCCAAAGCTCTGGATTAGACTCTCAGCTCCAGCAAACCTGCAGAGCTCAGATAAATCAGATAAACGCAGAGAAGAATGGGATCCTTCATGTATAGAATCATAGAATGGTTTGGGTTGGAAGGGACCTTAAAGACCATCCAGTCCCAACCCCCCTGCCATGGGCAGGGACACCTCCCACCAGCCCAGGTTGCTCCAAGACCCGTCCAACCTGGCCTTGAACACCTCCAGGGACGGGGCAGCCACAGCTTCTCTGGGCAACCTGCGCTGGGGGCTCACCACCCTCACAGAAAAGAATTTCTTCCTTATGTCCTATCTAAATCTACTCTTTTTCAGTTTAAAACTGAAAATTGCCCCTTGTCCTGTCACTCCAGGCCTTGGTAAAGAGTGTCTCTTGGTTGTTCTTATAAGCCCCTTTAGGTACTGGAAGGCTGTAATAAAGTCTCCCTGGAGCCTTCTCTTCTCCAGACCGAACAACCTCAACTCTCTCGGCCTGTCCTCACAGGAGAGGTGTTCCAGCCCTCTGACCATTTCCATGGCCTCCTCTGGACTTGCTCCAACAGGTCCACATCTTTCTTGAACTGAGTTGGACGCAGTACTTGACCTCCCGGCCACACTTCTTGTGATGCAAGCCAGGATACGCTTGCCTTTCTGGGCTGCAAGCGCACATGGCCAGCTCACGTCCCATTTGTCACCTACTGGTGTCTCCAAGTCCTTTTTTGCAGGGCTGCTCCAAACTCATCCATTCCTCAGCCTGTATTGATACTGAGGATTGCTCCAATGCAGGAGCAGGACCTTGCGCTTGGCCTTGTTGAACTTCACAAGGTTGACACGGGAAAGCGAACTCCTCCATGCCGGACTTGGGGACATTGGCTTTTCCACCCTGGGGTGCATGCGGCAGGGGATGGGAGAAGCAGTCACCTCTGGAACTAGCAGGAGAGCACCATGCCCTCGCCACCCCTACCACTCCTCCCAATTTAAAGGCAAAACAAAGCCCTCGGGAGGCAGGGTCTCATTTGTAAGCAATTAATAGACTTGAGCGTGAAACGAAAGACAAAACAACCTGCAACAAAACTTCTCGGCATGCTGGAGGAGGTTGTGGTCCTGGACAAACCCAACCTGGACTATGCCCTTCTCCCCATCATCATACCTCTACCTGCCACACAGTCTCGTTAGCCGTTAAGCTAATGTTAAGGCTTCATGCGAAGTGGTCTGGGGACCTCTGCTCAGGATCAGTCTCCCTCGCACCTCATATAAAGAAATGAAGACCCAAATCAAAGAAATGAAGACCCAAATCAAAGAAATGAAGACCCAAATCAAAGAAATGAAGACCCAAATCAAAGAAATGAAGACCCAAATCAAAGAAATGAAGACCCAAATCAAAGAAATGAAGACCCAAATCAAAGAAATGAAGACCCAAATCAAAGAAATGAAGACCCAAATCAAAGAAATGAAGACCCAAATCAAACCAGCAGAGCCCTCCAGCAGCTCAAACATCTCAGCTATACAACAACGGCCGTATCCTTACTCTTATGACCCTTCAGTCTTACTATTCTTATTTTGGCCTCATAACCAGTATGTAAGTGGTCTCTAACCTAAATATTTTATCCTACACGGAGCCCTGCAGGATAGGAAAACACCTCTATCACAAATGGAGGATCACGGCAGCTTTGCACATCCAAGGGCACAGACTGGAGCTCAGTGCTCCCTGCAACCAGGGGCTCCTTATCCCTTCAAGATTTCACACCTTCAGCACACATCTGCCACACCGTGGCACCAGAATACAAATGATTTCCCTCCAAACGACAACAACAGGTCAGGAGGTTTCATTTCTCTTTGTGTTGGACCTAAAATAGCCATTTTAGGAAGAAATCTAACTAGGCCCATGTCATTCCTAATGACAACACCCAACCACATCTCCACTAATACCATTACTCTGTATGCTGGGTATTCCCATCCTCCAAAATACAGCAATTTCCTTCTCTGACATAACGAGCAAGCAAACAGGTTATTACACATTAAAATGCTCACCCCCCCCCCACCCACACACACACTTTTGGGAGCATTTGAGGCTTTTGATTGACCTTCTGGTCTTGGTTGTTTCACGGACACCCCTGCGCATACAGACAGGGGCACATCTCACTACTGAGCATCCCCCCCACTGCAGCCCCTGCAACTCTTCCCAATCCCTGCAGGATTTTTCCACCCTTGCAAAGCAGCAAGCTGTTTGGGATGGAGAAAGGCACGCTTCATTTACAAATGAGATGTCCTTCACTTATAAATGAGAACCTTGGAGAAGTCAAAAAGCTGCAGGGCAGGCACCTTGAGACCACGGAAAAACAAAACCCAGTTGGCAGGAGACTTCTACCAACTGGTCGGAGACCTTAGATCTGGCTGAACCAGCAAGCTGCCCCAAATCCAGTCTTTTATTATGTTCTGCTTTACACCCCAACGCTCGAAAAGGTGCTTCAGCTGGATGCACAACTGCAACGTAGACGACAAGCCACCAGCATCCCCCAGGCCCTCTCCCACCCCACACTGTGGTCTTCGCCCACCTGTGAGATGTGGGACTGTGTCTTCTCGCTCTCGCCATCCCCCTCCGTTTTATCTGTCAGTAGCCCCTGGACCTGATACTCCAGGACATAGCTGTCGATGAAACGCTCCAGCTCTTCAATCTCCTGAGAGCGGCTGCTCCCTGCCTCCGAGGAGGCTGATGCCACCGACGAGTTCTCCATCCCTTCAGAAGAGACACCGAGAACGGAGGGGGCCTGAGAAAGTAAAATAAAATAAATATTAAAAAAAAAAAAAAAGGCAAGAAATTATTTCCCAGTAATTACAGAAAGGTTAAAAAAAAAAAAAAAACAAAACAGTAGCCAAAGCCTATCAGTTACCACAGCAGGATACTTTTGCTGTACATCCAATAACACTTATAATAATCCTCAGTGGTTACATTGAGAGTTTCCACGTGTGCACAAAACAACAACAAAAAAATAATCCCATTTCTCTAATATTCCTACATCTAAGGACAACAACAGACATTTTGCTTATCCTCCTTCTTAAAACCCAACCTACTGAAAGCCTCCAGACACATGCACAAGAGAAAACCTAAATTAAAATACTTAAATTAAAATGCCCAAGGCATTAGCTGGGCTGGATAAGGGTGATAAGCTGGGGATGATGAACAGAGGTGTGAGGAAGACGACGATAACTGGAAAGCTTCTCTAGGGCAGCATCAGTAAATAATGCTGAGTCAACGGCGTGACTGTAAACGCTCCAGCGAAGAGGTTTGCAAGTGGAGGTGAAACAGAGATCACACCAGAATTTATTTTTAAAACCTCTCCGTGTTAAAAATGTATTAGAAATGAGCAGAAAATGGAAAAAAAAAAAAACCTGCAAAACAACAAAGCATGTTCTTCATCAACCAGTCAGCTGCCAACCACAGAGGAAACAATGCTCTCTCTCCAGCTGAGATCCAAGCCAGCACAGCCCCGAGCTCTTGTCACAGCAAAGGTTTTACCTCCATGGAGGCACCAGCCCACGTTCATCTCGACCAGATATGGGTCCTTCTTCTCCCAAACCCAGCCCTGCTCTGCCAGACCACCAAACGCTGTGGATCCACGGTTTTGCTAGCTGCAGCAACATGAACGGGTCCTTTCCCGACTCTGAGGGGACAGCGCTTCCAGGGGGATAAAATCCTTGCCCACCTCACCAGCTAGCTACCGTGAGCTCTGCAGGACAACGGCTCTATAGCGGCTTCATGATGCTTTTAAGATAAGTGGTTTATATTCTGTATACAGGTTTTGAACACCATCTTACTGGTTAAAGTCCAAATACAAAGCAGAGGAGAAAGAGAAGGCTGCGCAAATGGAAACAGATGTATACACCAATTAAGTTATTGGCTTTAAGGCTTGATTCAGCTACTCAAGCGTCCCAACAGCCTTGGTTATCCCTCCCTCCAGTTTCTGCTCCAGAAGCACAGCCATCTCCTCAATATGTATATGTAGATTATGGCTAACAGAATAAGAAGCCATTATCCAGGGGCTTACATTGCAAACCCTATTAGGATAGTCTTGTTTAGGGCACACAGATCATCAAGGAATTAAGTGTTCTGCAGCAAAATAAAGCCAGATCCCTCTACATCCCCAGCCCCTCTCCAAAGCCAACACGTGAGAATTGGATACACCACCCCACATGTACCTCTTCAACCAACGCGAGAGACTGAAGTCAAACCACTTTCACCTCCTCTGATCCATATAGTGAATTAACAGCCTTAGCAAATCCTGCAGTTGTCCCTTAACCAGGGAATGAACACATAAGGATGTCAACAGCTGACATCCAGATCATCTGAAGATGCACATCTAATGAAGAAAAGCTGATGAAACCTCAAATGCAGCATGGCTAGCAAGGGCAGCTCTAATGATGTTCAGATGGATTCTCCTGTGATCACTAGGTGCACCTACCCAGCGCATCCATCCCAGATAACACAGCCCTTTGAAAGTTGGCCAACATTGTTTTCCAGCAACAGGCAGGACATGCCCTTCATGTCACTGAAACGCCATCTTCTCTGGCCAAGAACAGGGCAGCTCCACAAACCATACCATCACCAGGGACAGAAATGAAAGGTACGCTCCACAGGCAAGCAAAAGGCACAGAGAGGACCTCCTGTGGTCTCCTGAGATGGAAACAGCACCAGGAGACCTTCATTCACCCTGATGAAAGTGGCGATGGATACTTCTTCAAAGACTCAGGTTTACAAGGCTCTCAAAGCCCAGGTTGGAGCAAGGAGCCACAGCTCGTACATCTAACAGTGGCTGCACATTGCACGGTCAACACAAGAGCTTCCAGTCCATGAGGACCACGCATCCGGTCATGCAAGCAAGGACAGGTACAGTTTGTTCTGAGGAGGGGACTGCCACCATCCAACCACCCTCTCACGTGGTCCTCTCCCCTGCCCGCACCTGGGGTTCCTGGGGGCACAGAGTGGGCAGCAGGAACCATTCCAGCTGCAAACACCTGCAGATGACGCGCTCTTCAAACCCCACACTTCAGCACACGTCGCTGGGTTTCCTGCGAGGTCTCTCCTCAAGGTACTGACCCAAGCAGGAGCCACTTGGTTGGCAAACATGGGCTGAACCCACAGCAGCAAGAAGGACAAGGAGAGCCATCAAAACTAAGCATTTTCCATGTAACATAAAACCTCTGGGACTCATTGCTGTGGGAGATGGGACCACTCTAGGGGGTAAACACCCTTTCTTTGGCCATCAGTTAAGTGCTGGCTTCGAGTTCAGCCCAAGCTCCACATCCCTCATCCAGAGAAGCTGGGGTGAGTGATGGGGAGGGGGCTCAGCATCCCTATTGTCCCCCAGCCAACCACTGCAGAGGGAGCTTGGACCAACCCCTCTCCTCCTTCCTATCTCTCCATGGCTGAACACCACTCACATTTAAAAGAAAAGAAACCATCAACTCCTGTACCTGGGAGGGTGTGTTTGCACATGAATTCAGCTCTGGACCACGGTCTTGTGGTAAGACTCATACTCCTCCTTTCCTGCAGTTGGGAGGGAGAAGACACGGGAGCTCCCACCACATTGCCAAGACTTCATCCCTCACCCTCTCCTTCACCGGGAACTGGTATTTACAGTCTGTTTTGAGACAAGTATAAAATTACCAAGCAAATCTGGAGTGAGTCACATGCCATCCGGAAGCGAAGGAGAGAAAAAAAAAAAAAAAAAAAAAAAAATCTGTTCCCAACTCCTGAACTATTTCTCATCTGTCACTTCTGAACAATTGCGGCTTCATTTGGAAACTGCTGAGAACGAGCAGTTCTGGCCTAAGGATTTCATCTGCTCAAGGAATTATTCCCAAATGTGCCCAGACTGTCAAAAAGGCTCATTATGTAGATCAATATCACACATTAACTCCTGAACAAAAATCATGTGGTGTATTAAAAAGGAGAAAGAAAAAAAAATAGACAAGAAAAAAAAAAAAAAAGGAGCCCCCAGAGAACATGGAGCCCTAGAAGAGGGCATGCTTCTCCCCTCTTAGCTAATTAGCGCCAATTACGAAATGGAAAACACCAATTATTAAACAGAAAGTGCTAAAGAAAGAGCTGGGAGAATAGGTGGCTGCAAGGAGTCCTGGAGGGCACAACGTCATGGGGAGGTGACCGCATGAGGTAGGGGACAGCTGATACAGGTGGCATCACTTGGGATGGAGCAAGTCAGAGGGTATCCTCCATCCCCTGGGGCCACACAACACAAACCCAAAGTTTTTCTGCCTATTTTATTTTATTTTTAAGGTGGTACTGGAGGAAATCAAGCCCAGGGCACTGCCCTGGAGATACCCTCCCTTGAACACCCATGATAACGCATAAACCAGAGCAAGGGCTAACACGTGACTCCAATTTTGGGGAGCTCACCACCACACCCAAGCAGCATTTTGCTGATTAGCAAACAGGAGAGACGGTGGACTGAAAGTGAATGGGTTTGTCAGAAGTCACCAGGTCCAGCAAATGAGCACAAAGCACGTATTTGAGATATTTCGGGATCTCTAGTAGGAAACTCTAAACCCAACTCATCTTGCAGTACCTCCACCTCTCTCTAAAGGAAACCAGAACTTAGCAGGAAGAAAACTCCCCTACGTTTAAGGGTGATGAGTTACCACATACACCTCAGATAAGATCATCATTGTACGAAAAGATCCCTAGAGCAGATGTCCAGGCATGGACAGCGAGTTGGCTGACAATTAACCCTTATAATAAGATAAAAGGCTAACAAGTCACGGTCTGTAATCTTCTTGATATGCTTAGTCTGCACAGAGTCGGTGTGAATCACGTAATGACACAGAGACCGGCCACCTGACGTGGACATCCCAACATGACGGAGGCATATCTGCAGTAGCCCCAGCACAGCCATCACCCAACACATGGCATCAATAGAGGCTCAACAAGCAGAACATCTTGACTTTGTGGCATCTCCTATGACTCCCCACTAGAAACCAGCTCCGCATTTTCTGAATTTGTCCTTTGGATTCCCCTTCTGACCACTCTCTCTTCCTATATTGGGGTTCATGGTTAAGACCACATGTGCCTAATCACCAGAGCAGTGGGGTAATACCCAAACTTGATGCTGACCCTGCTTCGAACAAGTGATTGGACTAGAGACCTCGTGAGGTCTTCTCCAACCTGAATGGTTTTACAACTCCATGAGATGATGTTCAAGCACTTCGTCGCTTAAGAAAGCCTCCTCTGTTCTCTCAGCCTACTTTCCATACTTCATTCTGGGCAGTCTCACCCATTTTAGATGAGTCTTTCCCAGTTATCATGCAAGTGCCCATCTCCCAGCCCACTGAGAGATGTCCCAAAGCTCCGATGGTCACCATTCTCTAGAAGCTTTTTTAAGGCAGGGCTTTTTCAGCTGTTACCCATTGATTTCTGGGCTCTACCTAATTCTACCAAGTGTGGGATGCACGTATATAAAACGTGCTTGACAAAACAAAACCAAGACAATAACAGGTTTATAGAGGCCCATTTTTTGGGTCCTGCAAGCTCGTTCCTGGTTCAAGCAGCCTGGCCCTTCAAGAGGGACAGATTTTAGAGCACAGATGATGGTCGCACGTCGGGAAGGGAAGTAGCCACCTAGATCCAGAGCAATCCAAGTCCACCTGCAAAGGTTTACTCTACACATTAATGCTAAATCTTCTCTCCCTTTCCAAAGTTAACCCTCTCCACCAGGAAGGCAGCACGGGCTGCATGATCTCCTGCTCTTCTTGGAGCCACATGTCAGGAAACCTCTGTGCCTGGAGCAGGTTTCCCATCTCAACTCTCCCTCAAAATATGTACAAACAAGAGGTTTTCAAACAAAAACCCACACCCACATTACCGGCTGCCCAGTCTGGAGACATTCCAAACCCACCCGGACACTGTCCTGTGCAACCTGCTGTAGGTGACCCTGCTCTGGTGGGGGGGTTGGACTAGATGATCTCCAGAGGTCCCTTCCAACCCTGATCATTCTGTGATTTGAGCATCAAAGCAGTTGATGCCTTCGTAAACTGAGAAAACACATGTTTTTGAGAGCTCTTCAGGGAGTGGCGATCCCTTGGATCCATATTGGCATAGCACCTACCACCAAGGATTCCCAGACCCCAGATATGCTCCTTAATGATAATTAAGAAAGATCAATCTCAAGCCTATATTTTATTTCCTGCTCCCCCCTCCTCTCCCTACTTTGTCAAAGCACTAAGTCTATAAGTTTTGGGGGTCTGAAAATTACTTTCCAAACCTGTCCTACAAAGCCCGTGCTGTGGTCATTACCATGACCATAAAACATGGATCCACCAGCAGAAAAACTCAAGACATGTGCAAACTGCTTATTAGAACTTAGTAACTATCAGCATTACCATAATGTATAATTATTATTAATAGCTGTTATATTAAAGAGTGATCTAAATGGAGTTCTTGCTTTAGCAAGATTATACAGTTTATGGCAATTATACAGTTTTACCCTTAATCAGCAAATAAACAAAACAAAAAAAAGAACAAGCCTTTTTTATGACATGTGTGCATTCATCCAGTAGACGAAGAGTGGAAGCAGCACCCACACAACAGACCAGACCACACTGATGGCTCAGGGTGGCAAGCCCCATCTCCAATAGGTGCTTGCCCTGAACTTGAGGAACCAAGCGGTGAGTCTGATAGCTGAAGAGCAAAAATGGTGAGGAAAACAGTTTGGACTAGATAGGTGGGACGCAACAGCACATGGGAGCCTGCAAACAAAATGATGTAAGAAAAGGAAGGTGGGTCCACAGTGAGAAGACGACAGACACACAGGGATGGGAATGCATTTCCATCAGCTCACTGTGGCCCAGGTGAGAAGACCTCACACGTACATCCTCCCCCAGGGTAGATGTTCTAGCCACCCTCTCTCCAGAACACTGGAACAAAGCTTCTTCAAAACTTGGACCAGAGCAGCTTGGTCATGCCGAGGCAGCACCACAGGGCAGCGACACACAGCACTTCCACTGGGGTGAGACCTACCTGTGCCCCAGCCATCCCAAGAGAGCAGGGACTCCAGCCCCATATAAACATCATTCCCTGAAGTGAGGAGTGGAGTCTTTTCGTCCAAAACACGTTGACATAGCAACGCTGTCAGCAAGACTGTTGCCCATGAAGAGAACTTCCTAAAATAATTCTTGGTCCAACTCTGCAAGGCAATTCAACATCCCAACCCACCATTAAACCAACAACTGCACACCTTCTCGTTCCTATGCAAGGTCCAACCTGGTCAGGCATCAGCAAAGGAAACAAAATAAAGAGGTTGTTGTTGCCATGTTTTTGCTTCCATTGGATGGATGCCGAAAGCCTAAAATGCTTTCTCGCATTTGAAGGTTTCTTTGTTTCTTTGAAGGTTGTGGCCTTCAAAGACAAGAGAACTAGGAAAACCGTGCTATCCCATGCACCCACACAGCAAAAGCTGGAAATGGATTTACCCCCCAACTACACTGCCAGGCGCTAAAACTCAATGCCAACATCTAGGTAAGATGATTGGTAAAGATCTCTAAAATAGAGTTCAGGCAGTGTTAGCATCAGACTTCTCCAGATTTAGGCACCTGTATCAAAGTTCAATTACCAAAAGGTCAGAAGGCCACCAAATCCCAGTAAATGGCAAGTGCCCAGCCCATCTTTCCAACCACCTGGGCTCTGCTGTTCAGACATGGGTTTAAATGACTCATTTAAGGCATCCCAGTTGGAGAATCACAGCATCACAGAATTATAGGGGTTGGAAGGGACCTCTGGATATCATCTAGTCCAACCCCCCTGCCAGAGCAGGGTCACCTACAGCAGGTTGCACAGGATGGCGTCCGGGCAGGTTTGGAATGGCTCCAGAGGGGGAGACTCTCCCACCTCTCTGGGCAGCCTCTGCCAGTGCTCTGCCACCCTCAAACAAAAGAAGTTCCTCCTTGTGTCTAGATGGAACTTCCTATGTTCAAGTTTGTGCCCATTACGTCTTGTCCTATCACTGGGCACCACTGAAAAAAGACTGGTCCCATCCCCCCGGCACCCTCCCTTTAAGGATTTAGAAGCATTGATAAGATCCCCCCTCAGTCTTCTCTTCTCCAGACTAAAAAGCCCCAGGTCCCTCAGCCTTTCCTCATAAGAGAGATGTTCTAATCCCCTCATCATCTTTGTAGCCTTTTGCTGGACTCTCTCCAGCAGTTCCCTGTCCTTCTTGAACCGGGGAGCCCACAACTGGACACAGCGCTCCAGATGTGGCCTCACCAGGGCAGAGTAGAGGGGGAGGATGACCTCCCTCGACCTGCTGGCCACACTCTTCCTGATGCCCCCCAGGATGCCATTGGCCTTCTTGGCCACCAGGGCACATTGCTGGCTCATGGGCATCCTGTTGTCCACCAGGACTCCCAGGTCCCTTTCCACAGAGCTGCTCTCCAGCAGGTCAGCCCCAAACCTGTACTGGTGCATGGGGTTATTCCTCCCCAGGTGCAGCACCCTACACTTGCCCTTGTTGAACTTCATAAGGTTCCTCTCTGCCCAACTCTCCAGCCTGTCCAGGTCACGCTGAACAGCAGCACAGCCTTCTGGCATGTCAGTCACCCCTCCCAGTCTTGTGTCATCAGCATGTCTCTTCCTCACTTATCCTCCAGTTAAACACTGAAAAAGTTCCCATGCAAATCCTCTGTTCCTCCACAATTCCAACACAGGGCAGGAGGAATGCAGAGCAGCCTCTTTCTGCAGAAGGTTTATTCCCCAGAAATGCCATCGTAGGCCAGCTGCTGGAGAGGCAGGCTGTGACGGGCTCCAGAGCTACCCTGTCATATGGGATTTGTCATCCCGGGTTTTCCTAGGAACAGGAGATGCTTCCTATAAAAGGCAGCCGCGGTGTAAATTCTTTGCGTACCAATGCAGCCACCTCCTTCCAGAGTCTTCTGTGGTAAGACGTGCAGCATCCCTCACATGCTCACTCTCCCTGGGGAGTTCATAAACAAATTTTAAATACTGCTGTGATTCTGCAGGTCCATTTTCCTCTGAGACACCTGGAACATGAACCAAGAAGCATCCCTGCAGCCCACAGATTTATTTATCTGTGCCTGCATGGGATGATGGTAAAACCAAGCTGAAGAGATCCCAGCGCAGACACCACGTCCTGCCCCATAAGCAACCAACATCAATTTTCACTGTTCTTGCCAGCCCTCCAAAATCCACCCCATCGCTCTCCGCTTCCTACAGTGAAGACCTGTTGGACATCATCTCTCACTGAGATGTCACCCTCTTCTCCACAGGTCCTATCTGGGGCCGGGCAGAGAGGAACAGGACATGGTCAAACCCTCCACCATCACCTCCCTCACACTGCCTGCCCACTGTCTTCTCCAAGCCGGCCTTTCCGAAGCCACTGCTGAAACGCACGGGGAAGGAGGTCCCTTTAGCCCCAGACCCGAGAGGTGAGGAATGCTGTGACTGCACAGCCCAGCTGGTGCAGGACAACTCTCCTACTTCTCATGTACTTCTTATCAGTGCCTTCAGGTCAGGTGAAACTCTCTGCGTGCTTTAACTCTGCAAATAACCATCTGCCAGCTAACGTTCTGCCAGCAGTCCAGGCAGAAGGACCTTTGCCCGTCTGCATTTGGGGTTTGAACTCCTGCCTATCAGCATGGCCTCGGCCAGCGGGCCGCCGGCTCGCTTCCCAGCATCTCCTTTTAATGAGCTCCTCCAGCAGCAATATTTTCTCTCTCCTAATCCAGCCGATTTCCAACAACAAGTAATTAGCAATGTGTCTTTCTAAAGCGGCGAGAGCATCTCAGTGAATGAAAGGAGCGGTTTATCTTTATTGCCAGCGGCCAGCTTTCATATCCAGCGAACCGCAGGAACAGTTACTATGGAAAATGAAAGCAATCGAGATGAACCATGACTCCCTCCATCCAGGTATTACCGCGGCTCCACGAGCACAGATGAAGCATCACGTGTCTGGTTTGGAATTGCTACTCCATAGCCGCTATTTTTCCATATGCCAAAACATCAAGTGCAGCAATATAAATTATTATATCCTGGATGTGATCCTTTTCTAATTAAAATGTAAACACCTTTGAAAACCACATCGAGCGACTGCTGCTGGCAACTAGCCTTGGGCTTTTCAGATACTGATGCATCCACGGCTGGCTGAGCATTTTATATATGTCATCATCCTTCCAGTCTCAGGTCTGGTTTCTGGTACCTGGTGATGCAGAAAAGCCCAAGTGACAGGACAGGAGCCGAACAGCTGCCACGTTGCAGTGCCATCCACGAGCCTGGCATGCCACAAAGCGGGCGAACGCCACAGCACATCAAAACAGAGCTATTAAAATAAACACAGAAATAAATAGGGGGAAAAAAAAAAAAAACCAAAACAAAACAAAGGAGAGAGGAGAGAGCCAGGAGACAACCAAGCGCAAGAGGCCACAGAATCCAACCCAAAGTAGCCACCTTGACACATTGACGCAGCAAGGAAGGGAGAGAATTAACCAGAAATCCCTTATTCTCAGCCAGACAATAATTTATTATGTAGCTTGCTTCACTGCAATAAGGAATTTTTTGTGGTTGGGAGGGATTTGTCTGTTTTAAAAAAAAAAACAAACAAAAAACCAAAAAAAAAACAAAAGCACACAAAACAAAGCCTCGTCACCTTTAGAAACACAAAGTCTTTTTGTGTGTCAAATCTGTGCACGCGGTTGGAGCGGTTTCCCACCAGATGGGCTTCCTTGCCTGGTGGGCAAGATGTTACCTGTGGCTTGTGAAGGATGTCGCCACAAAAAAGAAAGGAAAAACCAGCATGCAGCTAATAAAACCACTGTCTCAGCTCCAGGAGGTGAATGGATGTGGGCTTATGGCCCTTCTGATGGACGTCAGTCCCACCCTGCGGTGGGATGCTCTGCTACGTGGGATGCCAGAGCAGAGGGTCCACTGGAGCATCATTCTGGCTGCAGCACAACAGCAAGACATGTTCCTCGTCCCCTGATTTTTTTTATACAAATTCGGTCCATGGAAATACATCAGCATTTCTAGAAATAAAACCTGAAACAGGTCATAAAAAACCCGCAACCACCAATCCCCGAATCAAGAACAGCCTGAGTTTTATAACCTCTCTCTACATCGGCTGCTACTAAAAACTGTGGCTTAAGTCAGACTTAATCCCTTTTCACATTCCCCCGCTTCTACTAAAAGCTAAAGGAACAAGAACCCACGTTACACCTTATCCTTGTTATTTTTCACCTTTCCAAAGGAAGCCTCACGAAATAAAAATATTTGAAGAAACAGCAAAAAAAAAAAAAAATATGCAGATTTCACATATGCTCTGCAATCTCCTCTTCGGAGCTGCACTGCTTCTCCTCCGAGAGCAGGAATTATGCGAGAAGACACGAACGAAGGATGCTCTCCTGCCAGGAGAGCTTGCACACATACACCATGCACGCACGTGTGCCCTCCTATGCAGCGGGTAGCAATCCTCAGGCAACCAACGCGTGTATTTTGCCCAGCTCCTCTGCAATCCCGGGGGATGAGCCATGATCCCATGGAAGCAGCAGCCAGGGTGCAAAAGTCCCTGTGCAGGCAGGGCTCTGCAGGCAAAGCGCACAGCCCGCGTCCTAAATAAAAGCATTCTAACAACCAGCTGATCCATACACTTTGCAATTGCACGTTTCGACGGCGTGCTCGCATGCCGGCGCTGGATGCCGCGTACCCTCTTTTACAAATAACCGAAGGGAAAGCATTATCAGAAAGTAAATCTTTTCTTTCCGGGCACCCAGGCAAAATAATGGGCACTTGGGCTATGAAAAGCCCTGTAATCCTAAAAGACACAGCCAACTTTAAGTTGAGATGTCAACCCACTGAAGTAATCCATCCCGCAGGTCGCTGTCGGCGGAGAGGGATGGGGCGGGAGCAGCATCCCCCGGTCAGCAGCAGGGCAGGCACGGAGGGCGTTTAATCCCTATTAAACCATGCCCGTAGTTTGCTGGCAAAGAGCATTTTTGCATCCGTACGCTGGCTTTTAGCGGCATTCAGAGGACATACCTTGGCCACCAGCCAAAACGCCGGGGCTGCCACTCTGGATGGATGGAGGGGATTTTACGCTAGGAGGAGCCAGCTGGTCCTCTCCTCCTGGGAATCACAGAATCATAGTCCGGGTTGGAAGGGACCTTTAAAGGCCACCTAGTCCAATCCCCCTGCCATGAGCAGGGACATCTTCAACTCAATTAGGCTGCTCAGAGCCCCGTCCAACCTGGCCTTGAACACCTCCAGGGATGGGGCATCTACCACCTTTGTGGGCAACCTGGGCCAGTGTCTCACCACCCTCAGTGTAAACAATTTCTTCCTTCTATCTAGTCTGAACCTCCATTCTTTTAGTTTAAAACCATTACCCCACGTCCTATCGCAACAGGCCCTGCTAAAAAGTTTGTCCCCATCTTTGCTGTAGGCCCCCTTTAGGTACTGAAAGGCCACAATAAGGTCTCCCTGGAGCCTTCTCCAGGCTGACCAACCCCAACTCTCTCAGCCTATCCTCACAGCAGAGGGGCTCCAGCCCTCTGATCATCTTCGTGGCCTCCTCTGGACCTGCTCCAACTGGTCCACGTCTTTCTTGTGCTGTGGACTCCAGAGCTGGACGCTCTTGTGGGGGTCTCACCAGAGCAGAGGGGCAGAATCCCCTCCCTCGCACTGCTGGCCACACTTCTCTGGATGAAGCCCAGGATGCCGGTGGCTCTCTGGGCTGCCAGAGCACATTGCCAGCTCATGTCCAACTTTTCATCCACCCCAAGTCCCTCTCTGCATGGCTGCTCTCAATCCCTTCATCCCCCAGCCTGTACTGATACTGGAGGTTGCCCCAACCCAGGTGCTGGATCTTGCACTTGGCCTTGTTGAACCTCATGAAGTTCACATCCTCGTGGACTCTCGCCTCCATCTCCACCAATTGCTTCCCTTCATCACCGCTTTCCTCTTTTTTGGAAATGAAGCTCTTCTGTGCGACAAGGCAGGGGGTAGGAGATGCTCAGGTGCCCCCCTTATTCAAGGTCTTTGAAAGATGAAAAGGAAGCACGATGCTTTTTTTGTGGCATCAGCCCCCTTCTGCACCACCAGCAATGGAGAAAAACAAATCATCCCTGCGTTCCTGCTGCTCTGACCAAGGGGAACAATCCTTCCCAGCCTTGGATCTGGTGATGTTTGGGCTTGGGTTACAGGAGCAAAGCAAGGAGCAGATTTCAAGGAGTGACAATTCCCTCCAACCCAAGCCTGGCTCGCTCATAAGGGATTCTCTGTGCCTTCTGCCTACCATGAGCTGCTCAACTGGAACTGGAAAGAAAAATAATCCAGTAAACCTCTGCCATTTTGCAGAGGAAAGAGAAAATAAACAACTTACCATGCCCTGCGCTGAGCTAGTTAAACTCATCTGAACAACTCCATGCACAGATAAGTATATTCAGAGATTTTCTGAATTTTTAATTACTTTCAGTGCTAAAAAAACCCCAAACCCTAAAAATCCCCACTCAACAACACCCACAAACAAACAAAATTTCCAGAACCTGCCTCTGGATCCTGGACCCCCGCTCCTCCATCGCATTCAAATGTTCAAGTTATGAAATAAGCAGCAGATTGGCTTTTACATCAAGGCCACCCGGGGAGCATCAGTCACGGACCTTATCAGTTCCCATACAGGCAGCATCCATGGCACCGCCATCGATGAGATCTAAATATTCCAGTGGAAAAGAACAAGAATTTGGGAAATTGACAATTCAGTACACGCAGAAGTTCCTTCCTCATGATGCTTCTGGTCTAATAAGAATAAATTAAGAAGTGGGGAAGCAAATGAAGTCCTGGGGAAGCACAAGGGGACAGGGAACCCTGTGGAGTCAGTGTTCAACACCACATAAGCAGGTCCACCATGACACAGACCTGGCCAAGGAATGGGGACATCAGTGTCATGAGAGCTGAGCTTTCCAGGACTGCTGTCCCTGCTTCTGGCTTCTTCTGGATTTAAATATAATAATATGAGAGCTGTAGCTGCTCGCAAAGACAGGGAAAAAGCCAAGAGCAGCATCTCCAACGTCCTACCTACTTGTTGAACCTTCTGCTTGGGAAAGAAGGACAGAGCCCGACACGCACCCCAGCCAGGCATCCAACCCTCGCACATTAAAGGACAGGTTTTTGACCCAGGGCTGAGTTGGTTGCCAAAACTTTCCCTTCCCCTGTGGATGGACACAGTGTCCTACTTAGCTCCTGCTCCTGGCCACATGGACTGGACAGGGTCTAGACAGCAGATTTCCATCCAGCAAAGTGATTGCATTATGGAGAAGTGATCCCCACTCCAACCAAAGGGACCATCCCAATTAAACTCGGCTCCCCGAGATTGCTATGGGCAAAGGGCATCATCTAAGACGGCTCTCACAGCTTGGGAAGATGTCCTTGCAGATCCTAAATCCATTTTCCCACCTACAATGATTTCCCGCATGTTCTCCCACATAGTTTGTGATAGCAATTCAGAGAGCACATTTGATACCTAGTTTTTTGGACTGGGGTCCTGATGACTGCTCCAGGAAGGGATGTGACCCAGTGCAGACACTGCAGCGCCTGCCAAGGGTCCCAACAAAGCCGAGGGATGCTGCTCCATGGCAGGGAGGGGCTCCAGCTCACTGTGGACCCACCACCCCACCGCACTGGCCAAAGCCCCAGCAGAAGACAATTCTCAGCCCCGGATGGTGGTAATCAGGCCCTTCCCAAGCTTCGCTTTGCCCAAGCAGTGTGGATCGAGCTCACGGGCTTAACCTTCCTCTCAAATCCATCCCCAGCTTTTAGCTCCTTCCAGTGCCTCATGAGACAGCTTGAACCAATTCCCCGGGATAATGCACCTCCCTTAAAGAACCGACCCACAAATACCAAGGAAAGCACCTCCCCAGACAGGAATTTTTGGGAGTTACTGGCCAGCCACCAGCCTCCTTTTTGAGGCCTGAAGTGCATTTTTTTCACAATCACTCCCAGACTATCGTTCTGCTCGCTGGATGCTCTGCAGCAGCAATGCAGTCACGCATCTCCCCAAAAGCCCTTCCCGGGTGACCCCACTCCCCCTTCGGTTATTCCCCCCTGCTAAATCACAGCAAGCGAGGGGTGATAAGAAGCCAGCGACGGGGATGGGAAGGAGAGCAGCCTGCCAAATGCCAGGGGATAAAGAAGCTGCAAGTATTTGCGCAGCCACATTTATCGCCCAGGGGACCGCTGGGTTTGATTAATAAGAGGTAAATGAAGCAGCTCAACTCGGCTGAGCCCCAGCAGGCAGGAGGAGGACAGAGAGGTTTTCGTTAATACAAAGCATTGGAGAGACAGGTACTTCCAGGACACGATAGCTGACCTATTTTGAGATGAACATCAGATCAAGCGAGCTTTGGGAGTGTCTCCACCAGCAGCAACAACAGTCTAGACGACCGGACCAGATCAAGACAGCTGATGTTCAGCCTTGGGATCCACCAACCCTATGTCCTAACTTGCCCTGCTGACAGCATCCTCGACATCAGTCCCTTCTGCAAACCCCAAGTCTTGGATGTCTCACTGAGCCTCAGCATTGCTGCCAGTGTACTAGGGACAAGAACTTCAAGTTCGTCCCAAAATGTCCCTGAGCTGCAATCTTGTGTTCAAGGACCATCATGGACCCAAGCGCACGTGTGGATTGGGAGGTATCAGTGGCTCCTCCACAGTGCTTCGCCTCCTTCTCTTGTAAAACGCAACAAGCCCTGTTAGGGCTTACCTTAAATGCTTGGCTTTCCCTTCTAGCTTGGGGAGGTCTTGGAGCTTCAAGGTGCTGCTGCAAGGAAAGCATCACAGATCTAGAGGGGCTTTGATGAACATCAGAAGTTTGGTTTTAGTTTTCAGAATGCCTCTGGGGCGACTGCATTGAGTAAATACCCAGCATCTCAGGAAACCAGGCCAAGAAGGTACCGAGAGAAGGTTCTGCATCACAAATACAGCCTCGTCAGGGATAGTGCCAGAAATACTTATTTTGATAAGTTTACCTCCTGACCCAAAAGGAAACGCTGTTCCTACAGGGCTGGATGACGATTGGAGGACCCAGGACCACCTGCCGACATCAGACCAACAGGATCCAACTTTCAGGACATCTGTGTCTACCCCAGTACCCCACTTACAGTGGAAAACCCACCAGTCATGCCCAGGACTGCCCCTCTCTCAGCGACTGGGGGACCTGCAGGCATGAGGACAACCCAGAAATAAATCCACAAACGAGTTTTACACTATTTTTTGTTCTTTTGTTGAAAGGTTCTGCATGTTCATCATAAAGGTCTTCCCGTGATTACCTCCACCATGTGGCAGCCCCACCGAATACGGCTGCAGGGACCTAAGGAGGTCATGCCAGGCCACGTCAGCATCTGAGAAAGTCCTCTCCTACATCTTCCTGCACCAGCCAACCTCTGCTTACACCCAAGGGATTAACAGCTCCAAAGTTAAGCATAACGAGAACACGGGGGGAGGACTGTAATTGCAGCAAAGGGGAGCAGCATCAGCAGTTTCAGCAGAAACATCATAGCAGGATGCCTGCTATTCACGTACCTTCGACCTCAGAGACGCAAATAAAGAGCCCAAACTATTTAGCTTCGGGGAAAAAAGAAAAGAAAAGAGGTAAGGGAGAATTTGTTTCATCTAGAGACTGTATAACGCTATATACCCAGATAGTATCTCACATTAAAAGGCCTTGCAGGTGGAAGCCCATCGTTGCCAGCTCTTGGATGCCTGTACAGTGCAGGTCAGATGAGGGCATCTGAGGGACCTTTACGACCCACCAATTAAGCAGCTGAGCTTAACAAGGGATTGGAAAAAGCACTTCTGGAATAAATTATACAATACGAATGATCAAGAAAATAAACTCCGCGCCTAGCCCTGAGTTACTGCAAGCACTTGGAGACTTCAGAGGAAGATGCAACCACTGCTAATATAACCACAAAATGCTGGGGAGTGGAGAAGGCCTTCCCTACTCCCACTAAAGTTTTCTTCAGGGCTTTTCCCTCCCAGAGGGAGCTTGAAGAACCTCTGTGTCCCCTTCCTCCAGTGTGGGACAAGGGTCACGTACCTCCCCTACCTGCATTCATCCGAGGAACTGGATCCCCTTTTGCAGAAGAAAAAGGCTGAACCCATCAAATAATAATAATTAAAAAAAAAATAAAAATCACTTGTTTGCCAGCAGCCCAGTTTTGGCTTGGTGAATTTTAAATACTTTTGGTCAAGTCACTGCAGCCAAAATGCCTGGAAAAAGTTCTTTCAGGTTTTTTTTAGGGTTTGGTATTTTTAAACAAAGGATTTTTACTTTTATTTCACAGTGATGTACGCTAAATTTCCACGTTCTTCATCTGGGTGTAAAATATTTAAAAACATATTTCATTTTGGATTGAACAAAGCAAATTTGACTTGACATTATTTTGTTTCCTGTTTTAATGACATAAGAACACCTACTCTGATTGACCCCAGCTAAAAATCCTCTTACCCCCCCTCCCCCCAAACTATCCTTACTATCAGGATTTTTCTACAGGCTAATTAACTGAAAAAAAAAAAAAAATACAGTTAGCATCAATTATTTGTTCTATGGACTGATATTTAGGAGTATTCAGAATACCTAAGAATAATTTGGAGTATCTACAAGGACACCCTCCAGGACAAAGCACATAATTTAAAGTGTTACTGTAATTAACATATCTATTAAAAACTCATAGGAACCTCAGGAAAGTGATACAACTATCACTTTTCTTTTTTTTTTTTTTTTTTTTTTAAGAGGGAAATAGGGAAATAGGAACTCATTTTCCCCCAAAGAGAGGGTGGACTGCTGCAGCCCCAATACTGCAGACAAGGTGCGACACGAGGCACTACCCTGCTGCCGGCCCTTTCGGGCTTTATCCTCCCAGAAATGCCTCTGCTTTGGCTTGTTCCCAGCTCCTGCACTGGCTGTTCTGCCCCAGGAGAAAATATTTACTCTCCTGAGACTATCAGACATTGCACAAGATAACACCCAGGGCTGCAGAAACCCCAACACAGATAAAGCCTCACTGATGCTTGGATGATGCCTTGCTGCATCCTCTCCTTGCTCCCTTTCAGGTCAAACCGGATCTTGCACATGACAATGGGACACACACAAAAAAAAAAAAAAACCAAAAAAAAAAACCACACCAGGTTTTCAGGATAACGCTGCTGACTTGTTGTTTTTCAAACCCTCTACCATCAAGCCCCTGCGGTGCTGCTAACCTCTGCTGATCCCATCAGGTGGTTTAACCAGGGAGCTTAGTGGTAAGCCCTGTCCCTGCAAGGAGGCACAGAGTTATATAGGGTTATTCTCTGCCCGACGGGGACCACAGAGGCTTTCCCATAGCACAGGGATAATTCCCAACTTCAATTTTCAGGAAGAAAATTAAGTTTACAAATGGAGGAAATTCACCCTAAGATGCAATGTTTCATCATAGGGTCAGTTTGGGTTTGGTTGTTGTTTTTTTTTCCTCTCCTAGACTTTATTTTATTTATGTTGATGTAGCTGTTAAATCCTGTTAACATGCTGCAAATCCCTGTCTAGCTGAAAAAAGAATTTGGCACCTTTAAAAGGTAACTGGCCTACATCTGTACCCAAATAAACCCCTTATGGAAAGGAAAGGGGACAGGTAGGGAGGGGAAAATCTGCAGCAGGGAGGGCAGGGGAGCAGGAGGGGTCTTGTAGAAGGAAGGAAAAATGGGATAGGGAACCAAAAAAAAAAAAAAAAAAAGGGATAGGGAACCAAAATAGGCCGGGGCCACCAAACCCAGCAGGATGGCCATCAGAGCAGGAAAAGCAGTTCACAAGTACTGCACTATTATCTGGCTACAAACCTTATTCTCTGGCTACAAACCTTATTCTCTGGCTTACCTAGCCCGAGCAAATGAACAATATTATTAAAAGACAGAGGAGAAATCAAACAGCAGCTTGGAGAAACCAGGGAAGCCTCCTGAGAGCCAAGGAAACCTGCACTATCTAGGGAAGAGCGAGATTATAATAATTAGGTCAGTTGGCGATAAGCCTTCTCAGTGAACACAGGCACGCACGCGCTGCTGCCTTGCTAGAAAGTGGTGATGTCCCCGAGGAGCTGAGAAACCCAACAGCAATATGCCAGGGGCATGGACAAGACTGGTAGCAGAAAACCTTCTCCAGCTGCAAACCAGGACATGACAGCAGCTGCTCACCTCAAGGTCTGAGCATCGGTAGCTGCATCATGGGAAATTCCGATGGGATATTAGAAAATGCCTTCGCTGTGAGCGTGGTTCAGCACCCAACAGGAGGCCCACCCTTGGAAACAGCAGTCTCCATCCTTGGAAACAGCCTCAAGACTCAGCTGGATGAGGCCCTGAGCAGGCATGTTTGACATAGAAGCTTGCCCTGCGCTGAGCTAGAGGGCTGGACCAGAGACCAGAGGACCTCCAGAGTCTATTTCAGTCCAGAATAACTCCAGGATCTTACGTAGGGGGACCTTCCCTTAGCCCAGACTTCCAGGGCAAAGCCACCAGGTCTGACCTCCAGCTTAATCAGAGCCAGAATAAACTTCTTCCCAGTGCAAGTGGCCTGGGAGTCCAGGTTGACCTTTAGGAGAGGTAACAGAGGTTGACGTGAAGCTCAAATACACAATAATCACTCACAACAAGCAAAGCCTTCTGCTCCAGGAGGCAAAGAGGATGGTCCTACACAGTGAGTACTATATAAGGTACGTACGCGCTTTTCCCTGTAAAAAGGGAGCCGGAAGCTCTCTATTATCCGTCTCTTCCTTCCTGGATGGTTCAACATCAGCTCTGCCCATCCAGGCAGCCTCATGGCTCAAGCCCCACATACAACCCCAGAGTGAGAGCTGGACCGAGCTCACATCCAGATGTTTGACACCGAACCACACAAACAGGAAAGGGAGACCAAAGAGGAGGATGTGCTCACCACCCTGACCCTCCCTTCCCTCTTCCTCCCCATCTGTATCACACAAGAGCCATCATCTGTCTCCAATTTGGCCATCCAACACCAGGGCCCACCCAACCTCCAATCCAGAAGACAGAAACCAGTCACCATTTCTTGGTCTTCAGGGTCTCCCTTCAGTTGGTGACTTGAATCAAACCCCCACCTTCCAAAACCCTCTCACTTTTGTTAACAGTGGAGGCAGATACCCCTTTCACTGATCTCTCCAAATTTTTTTCTGAACCGCTTCTTTCCGAAAACCTCACCGGTATTCCCACTTACCCCTACAACCCACATCACCTCCCTGGATGGCTCAGGACAACCCACGCACCAACCAATAGCATGAGATGCTCTTGTGAAGCCTCACACAGCTGTTCCTCCAGCAAGACATGTTGATACCAGCTTCCCACCAGCCACTGCTGAGTAGTCCACCAATACATGAAGCCCTTTGGGACATAAGTACTTCACTGATTGATTGAGCACAGTTAAACCCAATCTTCATACAAGAAGAGCATCCTACAGACTCAACTGTCCTGTACGTGCTTCATGCAACCATGAAGTTCCTGCAGTCACTACGGCTCGCTAGCCAAAAACCATAAACCCCCCCCTCAAATATACACAAATATTTTTCCATACTCCTAGGTGATGCAGAAGACCTCATGCACGACGCTCATGTTCAGACAGCAAACTCCTCTCGTTAGCTTCCCAACAGATGCTCTCATTTGGTTAGGTACTACAACCTCCCTCCAGCGTGTTAGAAAACAGCAGCCATGGTTTCTCACGTACCTTGAATCAAAGTTCACTGCTTTTTTGTTAAAATAATTAGCTAATCAAACCCACTGCTTCCAAGCTGACACTCCTTTTAATGCTTTAATCAATAGACATAGATGCTCAGAAGAGAACTAATATGGCCTGAGTTGAGTGTAGGTGCTGCGAGGACAACGCTTTTCATTCATGTCACTGGATGATGTGGAAGAGCCCCAAGAAGAGAAGAGCTGGAGGCACACAATGGACATGCCTACTGTAGTAAAGTGGATAAAGAGATAGAATTAAGGAAATAAGTGCAAATTTTTAGTTTGAGGCTTATTAATCTGTGGAAAAAAGGAGAGGAAGGCTTTAAGCTCAGTGTAACACTTGCAGACAAGTGAAAAAGTTGGGAAGCATTAAGGGATGGAGGGGAGGACTCGCCAACAGATCCACCTCTTGACATTCCACTTAGACGGAACTGAGAGTCACACCACCAGATGCTTAACCACCACCTTGCTGGTTAACTAACGGCCTCTGACAGGTTCATGATTTGGTTGGATTTCTTAAAAGAAAAAAGAATGAACAGAAGCAAGCAAAACCCAAATTGGGTTACTGAAGCATTTCTTGGTGATGACCAACTTCAGACTTCCCAGCATACCCGACCACCTCCACACAAATATTCACCTCAGCTGCTGAATTTCCTCAATTACAAGTTTTTTCACAACATCAGCCACCACTTTATCATGAAACAAGTTTAAAGCCCCTTCCATAAAACTTGTCTTTAATGCCTGTAGTGCCTCACAGCAACAAGAACTGGCCAGAAAAGGCAACACGATGCCCCCAGGCACCCTCACTCCTCCTGCTGCGATGGGCTGGCCCAAGGCAAGGGCCAAGAGACTCAAGGAAGGAGAAGCGCGATCTCACATGGGTATTACAAGAAGGAACAGGCTTTGTTTTCTGGGGGTTCTTGTAAAAATATCTGGAAATTCTCAGAGTTTATATTTACTTACTAGAGACAGCTTAACCACCAGCATCCTCACCAGCGTACCACCACATTTGTTGGCTACCAGACCAAAATGATGGCTTCCTCACAAAGTGCCTCCTTCATCTTTTGAACCAGACTCTTTCCTTGTGTATTTATGGTTGGCGTTGCCTGGAGAGACCTTCCTCCACACACTTTTCAATGCTTTGGCAAACAGCTCATAGAGAAGTTAAGTAATGTGAGGGGCACGTGAAATCTCCCTCCTGCAAGGTTACCACACCTTCTCCAGAAACATCTGGCTGAACTGGACGGGTCTGATTCAACAGAGGCCGCAATAGAGATCAGACGTAACTTCTGGGCTCTGGGCTGCTTACTCCAAAATCTTGGGCTAGTCAAGGCCATTTTGGGGCACTCAAAAAGATACCTTTGCTATCAGCAAATCACATTCACGGTTCAGTACAAGGACTCCCAGGTAACCCCTATGTACTTGGAGGTACCTTAGGGCTGCTCCAGCCACACTGCAGAAGCTTGGTCTAGCCCTGCTGAGCAAACACGGTATTACCAAGTTATTAAAAGCTCTGCTGGCACCGATCCCACCACACAAGACTACCACCCACCGTGCCAAAAAGCCTTGCTTTTCAGTTCTTCTCAAGCCTCTGGCACAACAAGGTCACGATGAAGGTCCATAACAATACCTACAATCTTTGGTGCCAAATGAGGCGTTAACACGCAAAAAAAAAAAAAAAACAACCTTGAAACTTGTGACCACCACAGAAGTCCTTGCTCACAGCACACGTGCTTCAGTAAGGCCATGTCTGGAGTTACTGATGTTCTGCCAAAGGCTTGTGGAATCTTAAAATTCACCACTCGCTTAAATTTAGCCATGTCAAAGTGGAATCAAACTCCACTGCACGCACCATGCGGACCAAGAGTGAGGATTTGTTATGAAGCACCAGTAGCTCTATTACCATAAGCCACCAGAGAAATCCTGCCCAACCTCTCCCAGCCTTCAGCAACACACGCTCACAAGACATTGCTCCCAGCCAGAGCCAACCAGGGAGCTAAGAGATAACCCGGGAGAGTCAACCATCAGTGAAGGACAGCAAAGGCACAGGACTGCTGCCATGGAGGTAAGATCTCAGCAAGGATCCCACCACATACATCCTGAGCAAGGTTCCCATCGCATACAAATTATTACCCCTGGGAGTAATACTTTGACAGAAAATAAAATTTGAGGGATGAATAATTTGAGACAAAGATAATTCCTACTCCAACAACCTTATAAAACAAAGGAATAAGTGGCGCATCTTGGAATTTCCTGAGCAGATCAAAATTGCTTTCAGGGTTTTAGTCTCTGGGTTTTGGAGGGGGAGAGGAAGGGTTCGGGGGTTGTGGGAGCTTCTCCTATTTTCCCTTCTCCCCTTTAGAAAGAAGCAGAGTTTGCAGCCAGCTGTGCCACCTTCCAGAAGAGAACAACTAACCTGAAAGTAATGCACTCGTTTTTAATAAAGTACAAGGCGTGCCAAATGCCTGGTATCACTTAGAGTGGCAGACGATTTAATGACTCCTTTGCAGAGCAGCAGTGTCTGAAAGCCCTGCGGACAGCAAAGTGATGCTTCCTCCCTGGTATTTAGCAGCCGGTTCAGCTCTGCCATGAAAGGCAAGCTGGCAGCAGTCCTGCACGGAGTGAGCGTCATCATCCATCCATCATCCATGCAGACCTCTCCCATCAGTGCCTGGGCGAGCACGGCATCCTTCAGCGGTGCCGGTAGCATGACCGGAGTAATCTTCGCTCTCCTCTCTCTGGTGAGTCCATGCCATCAAATGTCATCCTTTTTTTTTAATAGTATGTCTAGGTTAGCCCCCAAAATTTCATTTGGCTGGACTCGCCTGCCTCTCCACAGATGTCTGTGCTCACGGATGGGAAGCAGAGCAGGAGACCTGGAGCTGCTGCAGGTCTGGCAGCATGTTCTCCTCGCTGCGTTACTATCCTCCTGGCACAGGGAAAGCTCCTGCCAACAGCTCATCCTCCCCCACCGTGCCCTTCCCCACCGAAACGTGCCGTGAGGAGGCAGACGGGCTCCTGCTGAATGAAGCGAGCGTAACCGAAGGTGCTCAAGGAAAACCTCAGCCAAGCGGGCAAGGGATGACTGTGCAAACCAGAGCAGGGGAAAGGCTGAGTCACTTCCTCCCCCAGAGCCCTAAATAGAGAAGAGCGTAAGGAAAATCATTCTCCAAGCTGACAAAAAAGGAAGAGAATCCCCAGTTTAAAAAAAAAAAAAAAAAACAACACACACAACAAATTCAAAGTGCATATAGTGACAGCAGAAGGGAAAGGGACAGAAAAGGCAGCCTCGTGCTGCAGCTGCAACAGGAAAGGCTGTCATGAGCAGAGAGGGGCAGAGCATCATCTCCGGCTCCTTTGGGAATGGGAGTTTCACTAATCAATTTTAACAGCAGCTCCAGCTCCCAGGCACATTCATGGACCATCAATGGCGCCGAAAAGCCACCACGCTGCTGCCTCGTCTCCTCTAGGCGATGCTTCCAGCTGCGACCTTGGTCTCGATGGGAAACGGCAACGAGTCCGCGCAGAGCCTGGCCAAGCTTTTGGGGACAGATTTTACCCACTCCCCAGTGTGCACACACTCTCTACGTGAGCTTCTAGGTGGCAGCACGTGAAATGCCACTATTAGGAGCAGTAACAGTATAATACCCGATTATCCATCCCAGCAGGTATACGGCAAGGCTAAGCTCAAGGCTGGAAAACCTTTTTGAACTGTGGGATACCGGTACAGGCAGAGTGGAGAAAAAAAATCAGCCACCAGCTTTTTTTTGCAAGCTTGGTCGTTGTGCACAAGCATGAAGTCCTGGGACAACAGTGTGGCAGCGTAGAACAGAGTAGTTTGGGTTGGAAGGGACCCTTAAAGGTCATCTAGCATCATCCCATCACACCCTCCCAAGCAGCATCCCTACAGCCAGCTCCTCCTTCTTCTGCATGTTCAAGGCAATTTGGGTTATTTCCTTAAAGAGAATTTAGTGAATTACTAAAGCCACTTCTGAGTTAACTGACCTGCTCGCACCCAGACAGATAATATTGAAGCTCATGATTTCTGCAGCCTCTCCTTGTAGGCAAGAAATTTGGATTTCCCTTTTCCACCCTCCTTCTTACAGCCTGCAAGTTCTTATCTTTGAGACCTGCACTCCTCTGTCAAATTTGGCTGAAATTAGTCCCCAGGTTAAAAAAGCTTCTGGAGAAATAGCAAGTGACATCCCGTCTGAGTGCATAAGCCTCATTTCTGTTAATTGAAAAAAAAAAAAAAAAGCAGCACAGAAGTATAGAGAAGCAGCTTAAAAGTGGCCGTTTGCAGTCGATAAATAACTCTTTCACCCCATGTGATGCAAATATATTAAAAAAAAAAAAAAAAGCTGTGAAAATATCCTTTCTTGGAGCTGATTCCAAGAAAAATGATGTGTGCTCTGCAGATGCTCCGAAACCTGGGAGGGAGCGAGAGGGACCAGCACCCTGGGGTGAATCTTTGCATTAAAAGCATCCAAGCGGGGAAGGATACTGCAGCTCTGCCAACAACCGAATGCTCCATAGGGCTACAATGTCCTGCCCGCCACTGATGCTGCTCCGAGCATCCTCGCAGGCAGGAAAAAACACTCCGCTGCCTTCACTGGCCAGCACGGGGATGGACAGAGCAGGGATGCAGGGAGGGATGGAAAACTCGCCGTTCACCAGAAGAGCTTTCCAGAAGCGTGCGTTTCATTTCAGAGCTGTGGTCGGAATGTGAGAAACTGCTTGTCCCAAAACAAGAGGAAAAAGCTTCTGGAAAAAGCCATACATCACCTTGTCAGAGGTAGTCCCCTGCAGCTCTTCAGCCTCTTCATCCACATCCATGGCCTCCTCTTCCTCTAGAGGCATCCGTAGCCATCGTGGCGAGACCCCACGGCCCCTGAAAACTCCAAACTCATCTACTAGCTTGCAATGATGAAATATGCACGTGGCAAGAAAAATAAAGAAATCGATCCAAAAGCACCCTGAGCCTCTACATCCTGCTGTGAAGGCACCAGCTGCAAAAATTATTGCTGCAAGTTTTAGGATCGCCAGCCAGGTTTCCCGAGCCGGAGAAAAATGTAATTAAGGATGCCTCCAAGCCAATCGCCTGGCTGGGGAAGAGGCCTTTCTTGGATCACCGATATGCCCTGATCTAAGCGAATATGGCTCCTGTGGGTGCAGGCATCCACCCCCCCCCCCCCCCCCCCTTCTCTCCATGCAAAGCAAACATCACCTTAAACATAAAACATTTCTGTTATTAAATTCCAGCTGACAACCACAGCACAACCACAACCCTTCCTGCTTTCTTATCCTCTCTTGCCCAGACACCCAAGATGGTAGTTTTGACTGCACGTTATTAAAATCCCCTCCGGCTTTGTTGCAGCCAGACACGGTGCCCAGGAGCCCTCCACCTCAGGAGTTTGCTTCTGGCCAAGAGATGCAGGGGCATGCCAGCACCCAAAAGCAAAACAGCATTTGCAGACCACTGCTTCAAGCTGGCTTGGTTGGGTCTAGACTACACAATAGTCCTGCTGATGACCAGAGCGCACACCTCTCTACAGGATGGAAAACTCCTTTAAAATTCACCCCATGATTATTCCTGCAAGATCCCCCAAGAACAATCACTAAGATGTGTTTTCACAGACCTGAACACCCGTCAAAGCCACCTGCAGAAGCTGGTGGCCCCAAAACAACATCTCCATGGACCACATAGCAGAAGGAGCAGCTCACAGCCACAGGCAAGCCCAGCTCCGCAAAGCGGCTGCCCCAGCCCCGATCTCACCCAAGGCTGTGCCACCTGCGACCGGCTCCACGCCGGTTGGCAAAGCTCTGGCTTCACAAACGAGATGCTCAATGCTCGTGACAGCCAAGACCCCTGAAACATCTGCAGCACGTTTCTGTTCTAGCTTGAAAGCATTGTGCTTGCAAAGCCGGACTCATGAGATTCAATCAAACGATGCAAAACACTTGGGATTGTACCTACTTATTTGCAGAAGACCTTCTCAACACTAGCTTGGGGACAGAATGGGTACCATCGCTGCCAGGTGGCACAGCACAGCTGATCGCAGAGACCCAGATTGCTGTGGCGTGACGTGCTGCCGAGGCGCAGCATCCCATGCCACCGTTCCCACACCAACCCAGCCGCTCGCCTCCCATGTCAGCCACCACCCAACACAATCGTCAGCAGAGGGACAGTGACAGCTTGGTTGTGAATACCAGCTTCTCCCGAGGTCCTGGTGAACACAAGCCAAGCAACATAGCTCCTTCAGGAATCCATGAGTCCAAAAGCATTTTTCAGAATTAATTACAAACCCCGTAAAATGGTTCCCTGTCGCAGGCGGCTGGGGAAGCTGGTGGCAGCTGTGTGTCTCCCTGTAGCTTCTGCTTCGGTGTGGGGCAGACTGCGGCGGTGGCAAGGCCTTCCTGGGGTGGCACAGGTTGTACAAACCAGTCTCAGTGAGACAGGTCAGATCCGGAGGGAGGGGAAAGGTAGGGGTTTTTTTTTTGCATAAAGGCCAATTAAAATAGCTGGTGAGAAACGAGAAGCTTGTGGGCACCCACGTGCATCCTCACATCACCCAGGCATGACATGACACCACGGGATGGGGCACACCACACAGCCACCCACCTCCACTCCCCATCCCAGGGACATCCTCACCACGGACATGTCATCCCACCCATAACCCTTTCCGTCCTATCACCTAAAAGATGCGGATGACAGCCACTACCACCCAGCGGCGTGATGGACGCAACCATGCAGGGGAAGAAGGTAAAGCTGAGGTAGTGCTGGTGGCCAAAGAGGAGACACCCTCAAATTGCTGCACATTATGAAATAGTCCTGTGGCATGCTCCTGGCCGACAGGCACGGCAGGATTTGGTCCTGCAGAGATAGCAGAGGCAGAAGTTTAGTTGTGTCACCACAGCTTCTCCTACCACCTAAGAAAACAGGTTTTTCTTCTCCTGTACCACCACTACTATGTGCTTGGGGGACAGAAAAGGCTGAGGGTTGTCTCTGTAGGAGAGGAGACAGGAGCAATGGCTTTTCTGAAGTAAGCACGAGGCTACTCCTTTTCAGCCTGTGGTCCCTAAAAACTCAGAGGTCCATGGAATGCCTCAAAGGAATCTCCAAAAGCTAATTCAAAACAGCAAAGATCTCAAATCCATTATAGAGACACCAACCCCGTTCCTGGCCACTTTTGGGGTATCTCTACATTGCGGAAGACTGACAATGACGATGCAGAGTACAGCAAGCCAAGACCAAACACAGCACAGCTTGAGGCAGACACAGAAGAAACAAAGCCTCTCTTTTCAGTGGGAAAGTTGATGATTAAATCCACAAAAGTTTTTGAGAACACCAGATGTCATTCCTATTTCAGTCTGAACTGAGCAGGAAACATTTCTCTTAGGATCAGCAGCAAGGCATCTATGTTGTAAATGACTACCTATAAAAGTAGATACATATGCACACACATGTATATAAATAAATAAAAATAAAATAGCCAGTCTCTCAAACAAACAGAAAATGATTGGTTAGCTACACTAGCCCTTTATTTCAGATGACTCAGTAATGCGCTGATTATATTCAGGTAGCAGAACAGCACCTTCTCCGAGGAGTTTCACAAGAACATCCCAAAGCATTTATGGAGATTACTCGTCCAGAAGCCTCAACGCTTCCAGATTTTCAAAACGGGAACAGTTGTCCTTTCCCCAACCTGATGAAGATCACGAGCTACAAAGCAGCAGACTGTTAACTCTGAAACATAACAACGGCACGTGTAATGAAATGTCTTAATACTTCCGTCAAACTAAAGAACAATTAAATCATTCGCAATATTTAATTGCTCCATTGAAATAGTCAAGCAATATGCTAAATGTACCCCAAACAGCTCCTGAAATAGCTCATCTGATGCCCCCAGCTTCCATAGAAACCATAGAGTCTTGCTATACTTTTAGGTATAGCTCCTCACAAACACACAGGACCCCAAAGACTCACTTGACCAGCAAGAACATGAAATTAAATAAGGTCCAGGAGGGTTTTCTTGCTGCTCTGCAGAGACCTACGGGCGAAAATTCAACCAGTGATAACTACCGCAATTTCACACCATTCCTGCTGGGAAGAGACCAAGCAGTGGCAAGGACGGCTGCAAGGAGAAACAGGAGAGAGACACCAAAAATGAGAAGGAAGGAGAGAGTCAGCGTAGCAAAATTTGCCTGTATCAGGAAATCACAGTACAGTGAACTCAACAGAGCACTTCACTCCAAAGTGAGGATGCTCAGAGAGCAAAAGAAGAGTATTTTTCTCATCCAAGACCGAGTACTGGAGGAGGGACATCTGGAGATAAAGCTCAGCACCTTGTCATCTTCCCTTCCACAGTCTGAATCAAGGGCTAACAACTATCAAGCTTCGCACGTTATTTTTCACGGCTCTCAGGAACCCTCCATAGACCATTCCCATCCCATTTGAGCGCGAGGCTGATTCAGCTACAGGAACGAAGGTGTCAAAGCCAGCCAAGCTCCTCAGGTAGCTCACTCCTCTCCCAAATCCCATTGCAAGGCAGAGCTGGTGTTCAATGCATCTCCAAAACTGTTTTCTCCAATCTCCTGTGACTCAGGGAGCTCCTGGGTGCTGGGCTTTACCCTCCAGCTCACCTGAGACAAGTCATTTCCCCCCCATCACCTTCACCTGCAGCATCCAACTGCTGCTCCTCTGCTTTCCTTTAAAAGCAACCTGAGATCTTATAAATGATAAAAAATGCTTCCTAAGAGCTGGACAAGTCCCATGGCACTTTAATCACAACACCTGAAGTTCACAGAGCCCACCGGTGCAGTGCCCGTATTGCAAGGAGGGTTCAGACAGAGCTCAGAGGGAAAGAGTTTTACATACAAGCACATCCCGAGTCTCCCAAAACAGACACTGCTCATCTCTCTGCCAAAGATAACACACTTAACGCAGGGAAGCCACAGCCTACAAATTTTACTCAAGGCTCAAGGGAATAAAATCCAGCGCCAGGTTTTGCTCTTGGACCTCAGGACCAGCGAGGGCAGAGCAAAGCCTTTACGGTCCTTATGGGGAAAAAGAACGTGAATAGACACAATATTTTTTTTCCACTTGCTAGAGAAAAAGTGTGACTATTTGTCTGTCATGGTCACAGAAGCCATAAATGGGGCATGATGCTTCCCTATCCATCCTGCATGGCACACCCTGTCAGCGTCTGGATGCTCCGAGGATGGTCCACCATCAAAAAGCCTTCCTAGGTCTTGGAGAGGAGGGACTATTAAATCACCTGGTCTTATTTTGGTATCTTTGGGTTGAGAGAAACAACCTGGAAGCTCAGTGTATCTTCTGCTTCCTCCCATCTCTTTCATTTCTGTTAACGAGGCTGTGACTTCAAGCTTCATCCTATACCTGCCTGAGGTGGAGGAAGAGTAGCATGGATTACTGAAACAGGAGTGCAGGTGGCACAGATGGACACATGGAAATGGCCTATTTCAGGGGACCCACCATGTCTCCAGAGAGGCCCGAAGCACTCCAGCCCTTCTCCTTGTGCTGGGAAACAGCACCTGCCCTTTTCCAGTCTAATGGGATTGCTACCTCATCCCCTGTGGGGTCTTACTGGTGGGGGGCTTCACCCCTTCCAGAGGAGCCTGACACAGGGAACAGCCCCAGGAGATGAATCTTAGTCTCATTTTATGGCAAAACCACTCCAAGGACCAAGTTTTGAGGCACCGGGATGCCCGGGACACCCAGCAACTGCGCCTCCAAGCGTACAGCTTTGCTGGGAGCAGCCGCGGCAAAAAATGTCCCACGACTGCCGGCTGCTCCACTACCACTAACATCTGTTGTCCCCTACTGTCACCCACGGTGCCCCAGACCACGTGCAGCTAGAGTGACTCTGCAGGAAAACGACAATCATAAAATAACAACAAAATGTAGTCCCTGGCGAGCCCTCGCTTGCTACACCCGAACCCAACCCAGCATCAAGGATGGGGAAAACACTTCCCAGGAGGTGGGAGAACGCTCCCACCTCTGGACCACACAGCAGGGGACATCCCACCCGGGGATGTCCCCCCTGCCCTGCACAGATGCTCAGGGTGAAACCGGGTGGTACCTCTGTTGCCTGCGGACGCTGCCACCGCTCTCATCCTCCCGCCCCAGCGCCTCGCTGTGCACGAACCACCGCCAGCTCTGCTGCAAAGGGGGATAACGATGAACGCCGCTAATTGCGATGGGGACCGGCCGAGAGCTCGTATCAGATGGGTTCCCCCTCTCTTTTTTGTCCGTGGCGGGGGAGGGGGGGCTCACAGGAGGAGATGGAGTGAGAGGCCAACCCTGTCCTTCGTTAGGGCTCACGAAGCGGTGCGGGAAGCTTCCAGAGGCCGAGAGCCGTACCCGAAGGCGGCCCCGCATCTCCCTCGCCCCCGTTACCGCCCCTCCCGCCCCCGCCGGGAGAGGGAAATCCCGGGGGAGGGGAAGGGTGGTCCACGGCCACGCACGACCTGTCGGCCAAGGGAAGGAAAACCGCGGGGTTGGGGGGCACGACACGACGAGGCCGACACCGGCCGAGAGGCCACAGCCCCCGTCCGTCTCCCATCGGCAAAAATTAACACACACACCCCCAAACCCCGCGGCGGCCCGACCCGCCACCGCTCTGTGCAGCCCGCAGCGCAGCCACGCGTGGGGTCTGCTGTTTAGGTTGGGGTTTTGTGCGTGTGTGTGTGTGGTTTGCTTTTTTAAATTCTTATTTCTGAGGGAGACAAAAGGCCGCCCCCCCACTCCCCCCCCAACCCCCCCCCCCCCCAACCCGGCTGCTGTGTCATCGCCCCCCCCCCCCCCCCCCCGCCCCGGCCTTACCGTGCTGCGGTGCCGGGCGGTGTCAGACCCCCGCCGGGAGGCTCATGGGCGCCGGGCTGAGGTAAGGAGAGGACAAGGAGGGGACAGACACACACAAGGGGCGCCGCCCGCCCGTGAGGAGACACCGGGCTCCGGCTGGGGCGGAGGGACGGGACGGGGCGGCCGAAGAGTGACGCGGCCGCCGCTTCTGCTGCCGCCGCCGCCGCCGCCCCGCCCGGGCCGGCCCCCGCCTCTGATTCCTCCGCCGCCGGCCCTGACGGGAGATGTAGTCCGCGCCCCGCCGCCCGGCCTGCCCGCCGCTCCCGGCTCCCCAGCACCCCCGGGGGGGCCTTCGGCACCCTCACCCCCGGGACCACCGAGCCCACCCACCCCCGGCTGTTAAACCGCCCACGTTTCAGAGCGGCTTTTGCGGTGTTATTTTTTCCCTCTCCCCGCGTTGGACGCTGTAATTCCCATTTTCGGAACATCTCTCTGGCCAGCACGGCTGGATCCTTCGGGATTCAGCCCAAGAACCCCGTCTTCTCCCAGCCCTCCATGACCACCCTCATCCTGCTGGGATTTGGGGTGGGGGGGTGGGGGGGTGGGGTGTTAAGCTGAGCTTAAAAGAAGGAAACTGCAAAAATTTCCATATAAATCACAGAATCATGGAATGGTTTAGGCTGGAAAGGACCTTGAAGATCATCTAGTTCCACCTCCCTGCCCTGGGCAGGGACACCTCCCACCAGCCCAGGTTGCTCCAAGCCCCGTCCAACCTGGCCTTGAGCACCTCCAGGGATGGGGCAGCCACAGCTTCTCGGGGCACCCTGCGCCGGGGGCTCACCACCCTCAGAGTGAGAAATTTCTTCCTAATATCTCATCTAAATCTCCCCTCTTCCAGTTTTATATGGAAATGCTGGATTTGAGCAACCTGGTCTAGTGGAAGGTGTCCCTGCCCAGGGCGGGGGGATTAGAACTAGATGGTCTCCAAGGTCCCTTCCAACCTAAACCATTCTATGATCTGTAATTCTATGAAATACACCAAACTCTCAGTCCAGAAATATAAAAAACATAACTTAAACACCTTTTAAACACCCTCATAGCCAGCTGGATGCATATAGCCCCTTCAGACCTGCTCAAAGCCGCTTGGAAATGTTCCTACAAGTGATTTAAACCACCATCTCCTCACCCCACCAGGTTCCCAGAAACACCAACCCGCCTCATCGTTCCTCTTTTCTTGTTGTTTGGATTAAATTCGAGAGGTAACTTTATTTCTAGCCATGGATCCTTTGTTGCTCTCCGTCTAGTTCTGCCCTAACCCTCAGCCGGATAAATGGATCACGTTAATGAACATCACTGGAAGAACCGCGGCCATAAATTAACCAGAAGAGCTGCCCTCTGAAGAAACCTTAATTCTACTTTGACGGCAAAATCGGATTCAAAAGATCTCTCTCCCTGCTGTGCTTTATTTTTGGCCGTATCGTTTGCTGGGCAGGTTGCCATGACAACCTTATAGTCACCGGAGGGTGGCTATAATTGGGAAAGCACATTAATTTAGCTCCTGAGTTGTTTTTTTTATTATTATTATTATTATTATTTTGTTGTATTTGAAGCAAAGGGGAACCTCCTGGATTTTCATATTTTTATCTAAGATCATACTACGGTTTAATTATTAACCCGAGTGCCGATAGCATCGCTCCAGTGGAGGCTGAGCTGCCGTGCAGAGCTCACCAGGGCAGACGACGGCTCTGCCCGCATCCCCTTTCCCCGGCTCATCTCCGTCCCCTCCACCCCCCCCCGAGCCCCGAAACTGAGAGCCCCCCATCACCGGGATTTCCCAGGGATGCTCCTGGTGTGTGGGAGCAGGGATTGGGGGGGAGGGTGGGGGGGAGGGGGAAGGTAGGATCCGCTCTTGCATTAATGAGCATTTTTTGAAATGCCGGTGCAATTGGGATGGTCAACTTTAACATGACAGCAGTTTGTCTCAGCTCATTATTAATGGCAAATCGCCCTTTTTGGAGAACACCGGCCCGTAGGAGTGATATTAATGGTGTGAACGTGCTGGCATGTGGAAAGTCCTGCTCCTGGGTGGGCATGTCAGGTCCTGGTCCCACGTGGTGGCTCCTGCCCCAGCCTCCTCCAGGCATCCCTGCCCTGGTGACATCACAAAATGCCACCGGGCGCTCGCCTCCATCCTTGCTGGAAGCAGAAAGGTGGCCGAGGACCGGGTGCTCTGGGTCAGGAGCCCAGTTGGGTGCTGGATCGTGTCCCACAAATTCCAGCCTGAGATTTGCGGTGCCACCTCTGCCATCTCGCTCCCACCCTCGCGTGGTTTGAAGCTCCACGGCCACACCGGTCATGGCGTTTGTTAGTAACCTGTCCCAGCAGGAAGAAAGTGCACTTTTACGGAAGCCGGGGACTTTTCTCCAGGAGCTGGCGTGGCTCCTGGTCCAAAGAGCAAAGCGGAGCTGCTGGTCCCATCCCCACGTGGGTGCAACACTGCTCCCCTCCAGCCCGGTGCCTCAGCTCCTCCGATGTTCACGCTCAGCGGCTCGGCCTCCTCCTTTTATCCCTGCTTCTGACTTCATCCCCTTCGAGGGAAACTGGGAAAAGGAGAGGGTTTCCCCTTAAAAGACAAAAAAAAAGAAAAAAAAAAGAAGAGAGGAGTTGTGAAAAGCCGGGGATGATGGAGGAGGGAATGGAAACATCCTTCTTTCAAGGAAAAGATGCTGTGGCTGCTGTTCTGGGTACCATACGCCAGGTAATAACATGAGATGACTCAGTGCCTGGGAAATTAAATTGGCTCTTTATTAAAAGCGTGTATTTAGGGAGGCAGTGAGGCGTCAGGGGAGTTCCTCCATCGCCGTGGCAGAGGGAATTGAGGCAGGCTGCCTGGCTCATGCCAAGCGCGTGTGTCCACAGGATGGTGGAACCCGTGTAGGCAAGCCCGTATCCCACCTCAGCATCCTCCCAGGGCTGCTCCGGGGAAAGCGCCGAGCATCTCTGCGAAGATGTTAAGAGCCTGCCTCAGCTGTCTCCCAATTCAGTGGGAACTGGTGGATCTCTGCCAGCGGGAAACGCTCCAGCCTCAGGATTTTTGTCCCAGGAAAACAGCAAGAGACGGAAAGAGCAGCCGGGGACGCCGAGATATTTGAGAGCACAAACTGCAACCAAAAAGATGCCGTGCCGAACTCTGCCCTCGCCCTGGCAATACCCTTTAAAATGGCTTAGCGATGGTGGGAACCTGCTGCTTCGAAGGGGAAATATAGAATATTTACAGCGTACCTCGCTCGTAGCTGCGGTGTGCTGGTAGCTTGGCGCTCCTTTGCTAGCTTGGAGCAAATCCTGGCTTCACAGAGCGTTGCTGAAGGCAAAATTCAACGTCCTCTGTTCTGCTCAAATTATACATCCCCTGTGTGGAAAGCTCAGTTACGCACACAGATAGGTACTGAAAAAAATAAACTAAAGAAAAAGGGAATTCCTTTTGTCTTCCCCCAAGTACTTCTGGCATAGATGGGATGATGGGGATGTCTCCCAGGATGGAGACACAGTGATGTCCTCAGTGGGTTTTCAAGTGACCCTCAAATTATTACCGCGTCCATCAAGTGCTTAGATCCTCCATCAGAGACGCCTGCGGGAAAAAAAAAAAAAAAAACAAACGCCCTTAAAACAGTTGGGTTAACAATTTTCCTGCCAGAGTCCGAGAGATCATTATTCTGGTCGGGCTGCAGTTGAGTTGAAAGCAAATAGACCTCTAAAAAAACCAAATAATAGACCTACTGTAGAAGCAAGGGGCTGGAGACAGAAAAGGTCTTTATTCCCATCCTGACAGAGCCGGAGCGATGGCTCTGCCCTCCTTCCCAAGCGCTGAGACGTCTGTCCGTGCCTGAGGGGTCGGTGGTGTTGGCCGTGGGGCTCCAGCGGTTCCTCCTCCACTCAAATCTTATGGGTTGAGACAGCCTGGCTGCAAAACTAGAGAGAAATTGAGGTGGTGGGATGTGAATGTGGCCAGCCAAGACGTTCGTGGCAAACAAGACAGCACAAAGTTGTCAAGACTCTCTTCTCTCTATCTGTATAAATCAAATTTCAGAGCAGGGAACCCACGGGTGAAGCAATGCTTTGCTACGGCAAGAGGAGAAGCTGGTTTTGAAACGCCGAGTGCGGGGACGGGCTCCTTCCCCCAATTCTCAGTTATTTTTAGAAGGCCATTTGGATCCAGCACAGCGATCGGTGCCAAGGCTGTTTTTAAGTCAAGGCTAAATTCACTAAATTCGGCAGAGGTCTGGGACAGGACGGGTCCGGGCTCCTGGTGAGCCGGGTTTACGAAGACTGCTTTGCTGCAGATGGGTTGAAATTCAGCTCTGATGCCGCCTTCCACACCACAGATGAGAAGATGCGATGCAGAACATTTGGATTTTCTCCTTGACCTCCTGTGTCGCTTAAAATAATATTCCTAATTTCCCGTATTTCACATAACTCAGCTGCATAATGGGGCTACATGGACATAATTCATTACTTTCCTCTCCTGATTTAATTCACAACTACATCTTTCCATTAAAAAGGCTTTAGAAATGCAAAGTATGATTACCCAGGTAGGAACAAATTACCGATTTAAAGGATTGCCACTATTCTCGCCCCGAGGAAACGCGTGGACAGTTGCAAAGGTCAAGCTGCTGAGGAGACCGAGCCAAGAGCTGGCAGAGACGTCCCAAGGACTTGGGATGGACGATGAAGGATGTACGTCCAGACCAGACCAGGCGGGTCTTGTCAGATGCTTCCTCAGGGTGACAGAAAGCATCTTAGACAGGGACATCAATAACTCTGGGTTTGCTGGAGAACGGAGTCAAATTAACCATCGAGAAGCGCATTTTGCTGGCCAGGAAATATTTTAGTAACCCAGAAATCTCTCCCTCTTCCTCTGCTTACAAATGACTGGCATTAGAGCGAGGGGCGTGGGAAATCCAGGGCGCTGGATGGAGGACGACAGCAAGGCACTCTTCCAGTTTGACTCTCCAGGGAGACCTTATTGCCACCCTTCAGTGCTAAAAAGGTGCTTAAAAGAAAGATGGGGACAACGTTTTTAGCAGGGCCTGTAGCGATAGGACGGGGGGTGATGATTTTAAACTAAAGGAAGGGAGATTCAGAGTAGACAGAAGACAGAAAATTGAAACAGAAATAGAAAATAGAATTGTTTACGCTGAGGGTGGTGAGACACTGGCCCAGGTTGCCCAGAGAGGTGGGAGATGCCCCATCCCTGGAGGTCTTCAAGGTCAGGTTGGACAGGGGTCTGAGCAACCTGGTCTAGTTGAAGATGTCCCTGCTCGTGGCAGGGGGGTTGGACTAGATGGCCTGTGAAGGTGCCTTCCAACCCAAACCATTCTATGATTCAATGACTTGGCCATTTCATCACTCAGTATTATATTCCATATGGGCAATTTATTGACATCGTTGACTTTTAAGCAAATTATAGCCCCAAAACACTAGTTGGAATGAGGTAGTGGCAAGAAGGAGACTAAACCTAAGAGGTTTTGGAGGAAAACCAAGCTGGAGAGGTAGTGCTCTAGTCCTGGGAATACTTTTCATTAGAAACAAAGCTGAAGAGAGCAGACTGGGCACCATACCGGGCTGTGATGGCTGCGCTACCCGAGCCAGCTCTGCCAGAGCCAGGGCAGGTACCGCCATGGGGCTGGTAGCCCAGCCCTTGGCTGGAGAGGGGTGGAAGGCAGCAGGACTCAACGGGCTTATGTTTGGATGACTTGGGCTCTTGCCACTGGTGATGATAGATTAAAGCCTTCAGTTCTCAGCTTCAGTTTTCCTCCCCTGAAATGGGCACAGCTCTACTCACCCTGTTGGTAAAGTGTTTTGTGAGTCAGCTTTCACCAGGTGTAAATCACCACCGGTGTTTGAAGAGCTGCCCCGGGTTAGCAAGGACTTAGAAGGACTCTTTGAACACGTCTCTGGCCCTCAGGACAAAGTCCTAAGAGAAAGTCTTCCTCTTTGGGAAAATGAGAAGTGTCTCAGGGTGTTACAGTCTTATGCCTCATCTCCTTCAGGGTGGTGACAGTTTCCTTGCCTGACCCTGGGTTACTGTGGGATCCGGTGGGGAAGAACATGGAGCCCACCAAGGAAGCTTTCACCACACACCTACTCACACCAGCAGCCCAGCTTCTTGTTTCTCCTGCTCCTGGGAGTCCACATCCTCTGCAGTCACCTTCCTCCACCCTCTGTTATCTCCCACACATCTTCTAATGGTGCCTTTCCTGGCCCTGACTCACCTGCTGGTATGGAGATCCTCCCTTTCCCCCCAAATCTTCTCTCATCTCCACCTACCAGCAGAGCCACCACAAACAGGAAGGAAGGTTGGCAGCAAACACCATCACTCCAGCACCCGTGGAGCATGGGAGAGCTTGGAAAACATGTCTGATTTTTGTCAGATAAGTATAGTTTATATATTACGTGCAACGAACTAACCGTCAGGGTCCCTCAGACTCCGTTCCTTCCAGGGGAAGGACTTACACACCTACCTCCGCCAAGGAGATGTCATGTCTCAGAGCACCTGAGTCTTTCATCCTCTTTTTCCCACCGGGCATCTCCCCACCGTGAAATGATAGTCCTTAACCACATAATAAAAGCTTACTCGGGACAAGGCAACTTGTGGTTTCCACACGCCAGCAGGTCACGCTGAGCAGCGACGAGAGCCCGGGATTTATCCTCGGTCTGCTAATAAAATAAACAAGCTTATCTTCACGCGGGCTTTGCATCTTATCGCATTGCTTTGGTAAAAATACGCCCGCTGAAGTCCTCCCCTCCCTTCCCCAGCAGCTGCCGAGGGCCGGTGCCCCAGTTTAGACCCCTTTTGCCTTCCCAGTAAGGTGACTGGGGAGGAAAGGGAAACATTTTTTATTCCCTGCTGGCTGCGAAAGGTGTTAGAAGAAAAGGGCTTGACACGTTCCTGCTTTTGATGGGGGGAAAAAAAAAGAGATAACAGTATCAAACCACAAGCATGCCGGGCGGCCGGCTGGCATTTTATCATGCCGTGGCCTTCAGGAATCGGAGCGGGGCAGATTTATATTAACCACACTGGGACAGAGATATATAGAATCACAGAATCACAGAATCTCCTAGATTGGAAAAGACCTGTAAGATCATCTAGTCCAATTATTAACCTGACACTGACAAGCCCACCACTAAACGGTGTCCCATATACATGCTAGAGATGTCCTCGTATGTACCCACAGGATAGAATATACACACGAGATGAAAATTTGCGGCTGCTGAATAACCAACAACGTGAAGGTACCTACTGACCCGCTCAAGGGGAGTTAGTCATCCTCTCTAGGAGAGACCCTGGTGGTTAAAGATTTGGCTGGTTGAGAGCAAAAGTCCTATTTCTTTGCCCTGAAACACACAGTGCACAAAGTCTGAAATAACAGAGTTAACGAAAGATCTTTCCACCCAGGTCCCACCGATGCTTTTCTCCCCCGTGAGATGGATTGTGTCCTCGCAGTTCAGGGCACTGCAGGACCAGAGGGGCTGGGGGAGCCTCCTGCCTCCCCATCACCCCGGGGTGCTGCTGGTCACCCACCCCTTCCTCCAGTGGCTGAGCAGCACCCTACCATCAGGCTGTGGCACATCTTAATTTCTTTTCCAAGCAGAGCAACGTCTCCCAGCTCACAGTCTCCTCTGTCCCCTCAGCATCTTTCACTGCTCTCACCTGTGTCTCCACGGTGGTAGGTAAATTTTGCTCCAGAGCCTCCGCAGTTCATAAACATATCATACTTTAGCTAAATCAGATTGTTTTACCCAGATCTCCTTGAACCATCCCATTGAACTGGCTGGAGGAGACAGGAGGAGCTCTGTGCCTGGGGGATGGCTTCCAGGATACTGGGCTGGGACTTCACAGGAATATGAGGATCACCAGGAGCCTTCATCTCCAGCCACTGCTTCTTCATCTCTCTCCCCCCATCAGCCAAGGACAATGGATGAGCTCCAGGTGCCCGACCGTAAATCCATCAACTCCAAGGCTTTCTCACCCTGGAGATTCATGCCCAAGGAGGACACACACATCCCTTCTCCCCTCTCCTGCCTCTCCCTCCATCACCAGCACCTCCAAGTTGCCTATTTCCCAGGTCTCTGGTAAGAAAAAGACAGCTGAAGGACCATTGCCATAAGAGAGCTGCAAATCAAACCATATCCAAAGCTGTCCTTAGGAGGTTGAGGGAGGTGATTCTGCCTCTACTCCACCCTGGTGAGACCCCACGTGGAATATTGCATCCAGCTCTGGAGCCCTCAACATCAGAAGGGCACAGAACTGTTGGAGTGGGGCCAGAGGAGACCACGAAGATGATCAGAAGGTTGGAGCCCCTCTGCTGTGAGGACAGGCTGAGAGAGTTGGGGTTGTTCAGCCTGGAGAAGAGAAGGGTCTGGGAAGACCTTATAGCAGCCTTCCAGTACCTAAAGGGGGCCTACAAGAAAGATGGAGAGGGACTTTTTACAAGGGCATGGAGTGATAGGATGAGGGGTAACAGCTTCAAACTGGAAGAGGGGAGATTTAGATTAGATATTAGGAAGAAATTTTTCATTCTGAAGGTGGTGAGCCCCTGGCGCAGGTCGCCCAGAGAAGCTGTGGCTGCCCCATCCCTGGAGGCGTTCAAGGCCAGGTTGGACGGGGCTTGGAGCAACCTGGGCTGGTGGGAAGTGTCCCTGCCCAGGGCAGGGGGGTGGGACTGGATAATCTTCAAGGTCCCTTCCAACCCAAACCATTCTATGATTCTATGATTCTGTGTTTGGACTCACACAGTTTTACAGCTCAGACAAGAAGCCAGTTGCTACTTGCTGGGACGAGATGTGTTTCTCCAGGACATCTCTCATAGGGGAATGTGTGTGCACAGGTGGGAGCACTTAACGCTCCACCCCGGTTTGTTACAGGCTTTCAAATCGCCCATGCTTTTTCCTAAAAAACCATCCGAATGCTATAAAAAAAGATGCAAGCTTTTTCAGAGCTTTGGCTTTAAAATAAACTCGCTTTTCTGATGTGTCACTTGGCACGATGGTGCTCTAACCAAGCTGGGGACCTCCAGGCAGGGATGGTCCCACAGCAACTTGGCTTTCCTGTGTATCAGGACTGGTCCGTTTTCCCCAGGGATGGGACACACAGAGATGTTTTCCTATGTTTCTTCCCTACGTTGAGTGGGGAAAATCCCTTTGTTTCAGAAGTGACAGTAAAATCTGGGAAGATGCTGAGCTCATCTCTCCTCAGCTTCGCTCCTATGAATAAATATCTGCAGGTCTTTGGAGCTGGACCAGGGATGAACAGGCTCAGCCTTTCAGTCGGGAGTTATTCCAGTGTCCCCTCTTCTTCCACTGTGGAAATAAGATGTTTAATTTAACTTAATTTCTAAATTATCCTAATTAAAAAGATCTAGCAACACAATTATGTGCCCTCCACAGAGAGAAACTGCTTTCTTGAAAGGAAAGTAATCATGAAATACCCACTTTTGGACTCCAGATAATATAATTTCCAGCAGATAATGTTTGATTTCTGTATAATAAACCCGTGTTCCCCAGCTGGGCTTCATTCACACGGGCTGGAGTGCAGACAGTCGCAGTAATAGGTAGTCTCAAACCTTGGTTAGCATCTTTCTGGTCCCAGAGCTGAGAAAAACCCGATTAATTAGAAGTCCTGGATTTTTGCAAGGAACTCCTATTCATTTGGAGAAGCAGAGTATTGCAAAGCCAAGCACCTTAAAATCCTCAGCATCTTCTGGAAAACCGTGAGATTTTGGGTTCTAGAATAGAACCCAGTTGGAAAGGGACCTACCACTGTCATCTCTTCCGACTTCTCTCCTGCCCAGGTTCTGGAGCACTCAGCAGTTGCACCAGGTAAAATCCTTTCTTAATGATGACATATTTGATCAATTTTTGGATTCTGGCGAGTCATAAGAAAAGACACCAAATATCGTTAGAGTCAAGCTATAAATCACAGGAGAGCGAGGTGGTGGGAAATTATTTTCTCCAGTTTTAAAGAAAAAAAAAAGCCTGGTTACGTCTTCCAAACGACGCATCGGAGGAGGAGAAATTGGACTTCAGGAAGAGCTAAACTTTACGACGAAGAGAGCCCTGAATAAATCTCCTTCTATTCGTTCTCTCCAAGACACAGTGATTATAATTGATGAGAAATGAAATACAGGGACGCATGGCAGGACATGAAAGATGGACAAATTGAGTTGCAAGCGTTTAACAGTGAAGGCAATTAAGGGTGCAGGACCTGGGGCTGTGGTGGATTCCTCATCAGCTGGAGTCTTTAATCAAAGTTGTTTCTTCTTGGGGTGTGTGTGTGTGTGTATTTAATAGAGGCTTCTAAAATAGCGCACTAAAGTTTAAACAAAACGGTGGACGTTGTACGGGGATTACAGGGTGCGGTCCTTTGGGCTGCGTAGGAGAGGGCATCAGAGGAGACCGTCGCTCCTGGCCTTGAGCTCAGCAAGTCTATTCCTGCTCGTCCTGGGAAATATCCCCATGCAGACATTGCCTTGGAAATCCCGGATAAATTATTTAGGTGTGCTGGGACGCAAAGGGAAGCGTCCAAACCTTGTGGCATCCCTGTGGCTGTGACGAGGCGGTGACCACCCTGCGAGGGCACCGGGGAGAAAACACCCGAAGGAAAATATCTGGAGAGACAGGAGTTTGGGGTTTTAATAGATTTGAGTTTGTATGAATTAAATGGGCTCTTTGCAAAGGATTTAGCCATCAACCAGATCTCAGGCACTGGGAGTACCAACATCCCTCACAGTTCTGCAAGCCTGAAGACCAGATAATGTATCTGATGGCCCCAAGTAGCTAAGATACTTCCAACATATATAAGGAGGTTTCTATTTCCCATATTCAGTGTTAAATTATTGTTCATGAGTGACTTTGCCTTCTGCTGCCTGACTCCTGTAGGGTCAGAGGGTTCAGCACAAGTGTTGATAAACCACATAATATGTGGGAATATGTTCTTCTCCATAATAATGTGAGTATATAATTCTCCACAATATATGTGAAAATGTTATTCCCTGTAATACTGAGAATATATAATTCCCCATAATATATGGGAATTACAGGAGGACATCTCAGAGAAGCAAAGGTCCTTTCTGTCACTGGGGCCACAATACCTCCACCGAGGACCAGACTGATGAGCTCCTCCTCATTCCTGCCGCACACCTTAACTCGATCCATGTCAGGCACATGTCCCCAAACCCACAGCCCCATCCTTCCCCATCCCTTTCCCTCCTCTTAACGTCACAACCTCTTTGAGACAAGAGCGGGGAATTGCCTGCCTCTCCTGCACCACATCCAACACCACATCCAACCACAGCTCCAGCGTTGAACGTCGGCGCAGACAAAGCAGGCGTCAGCCTTTGAAACCACCGCCCTGGGCTCCTGTTGAGGTTCATGGCAGGTGAAAGGTGGCAGCAAAGTTTACATAAAGCGGCGTCAAACAGAGCTGGGTTTCTGCCTCTGAGCTATCAACCGGAGAAGCTGATATTTTGTTGATTTTTTTAATAGGTTTCATACAATAGTTGGTCACATGGAGAACAAATTACAGGAATATGTAGAAATGTATTGTAGAAATACAACTCTTGATGCATTCACCCAGGCGTTCAAAAAACTAACCTGGAGCCATGTTTCTCCATGAACGCTACTGAAGCACACAATATATTAGACCATTTCTCTTAGACCATGAGTCCATCTGTCTCAGAGCATCCTCAGTCGTGCAGTACCGCATCCCTGCCCTGATACCCTTTTCTCACGCAGATGTTGTTCCCATCGCTCCCGTACCCATCCTCTGTCCGATCGGCGTCACTAGCAGCGGTGAAGTGCAGAGTGGACATCAGGACATTTTATTTTTTGGATCTGGGAGGGCAGGGAGATAAACCTAATTTGGAAAAAAAAAAAAAAAAGAGGGTTTGTTTTGTATTATTTTGCAGGCAAGTCAGCATAACAAATAGAAAGGACTTCACCTAAGCGCCCAAACACAGGTGTTTTACGCCAGCTGAGACACTTTAGGACATCTGCATGGGGCACATGGGTGACACAGGACCTCCAACACACTCCTGGACCACCAGTGGGAGACCTTGGAGCATCCCAGGTGGATACCTGTGTTCTTGCAGCTGAACCAGCTCTAAAATATCTCAGTTTGTAGACCAACGTCAAATGGTAGAAGCCCAAAACAGATGGTTGGGCAGACCATAAACTGAGGAAACATCGGAAAGTCACGTTCAATCCACACTGAGGTGTACGCTTTCCCTCTCTGCCCTCATCTATCACATCCCCCCTGCTTTTCCTCCCACCTCCACCACTCATCCTTTCTACACTCCAGGATGGAGGGAGGAGAGAGGTCTCAATGCGGTAGCTCCCAACTCCATCCCTGCACAACACAGCCTTGGGCAGGGTGAGAAACCTTCCTCAGGAGATGCCCAAGCTGTAATTTGGGCATCCCGGATCCATGCAGGGGTAGGCAGAGAGAAACAGGCTCCTTCTTCAGCGGGAATGCAGAGAGCCAGGAGACGATTAGATGCCTACAAAGCTCCTCTGTTGTTTGCCTGCCATGAAGCTCCCTGCCCCTTTGACCTCATCAAGCTTTAGGATTTGAGACACACTAAGTCAGCTGAATCCTTTCACATCCCAAATGCCCAGACACACACCCCCCTCGACCATGTTAACAACAGCACTATCGCACGGTTGTTTCCAAACACTTCACAGTCGGATCGAGCTCAAGGTTTCTCGTTTACCCTTCCTACAAGGTAAAGGGAGAGAAAATCAGGAAAGGGAAAAACAGGAAAAAAACAAGTTTCAGTATTCAGGTTCTTAACACTGAGTAGTTAAAGAAGTGGGAAGAAGCATATTTTATTTTAAGTAAAAAGTCCATGCTTCTCCATGAGTCTGCCCTTGAACAGATGGGATTAAAATGGCAATTAAAGGTAGAAATAATGTATCTCTATCACAGCATCACCGAATGGTCAGGGTTGGAAGGGACCTCTGGAACTCGCCCAGTCCCACCCCCTGCCAGAGCAGGGGCACCTACAGCAGGTTGCACAGGACACGTCCAGGCGGGTTTGGAATGGCTCCAGAGTGGGAGACTCCCCCACCTCTCTGGGAAGCCTCTGCCAGTGCTCTGCCACCCTCAAACAAAAGAAGTCCCTCCTCATGTGTAGATGGAACCTCCTATGTTCAAGTTTGTGCTGTTACCTCTTGTTCTATCACTGGGCACTACTGAAAAAAGACTGTTCCCATCCCCCCGGCACTCGCCCTTTAAGGATTTAGAAGTGTTGATAAGATCCCCCCTCAGTCTTCTCTTCTCCAGACGAAAAAGCCCCAAGTCCCTCAGCCTTTCCTCATAAGAGAGATGCTCCAGTCCCCTCATCACCTTTATAGCCCTTTCCTGGACCCTCTCCAGCAGTTCCCTGTCCTTCTTGAACCGGGGAGCCCACAACTGGACACAGTGCTCCAGATGTGGCCTCATCAGAGCAGAGCAGAGGGGGAGGATGACCTCCCTTGACCTGCTGGCCACATTCTTCCTGATGCCCCCCAGGATGCCATTGGCCTTCTTGGCCACCAGGGCACATTGCTGGCTCATGGGCATCCTGTTGTCCACCAGGACTCCCAGGTCCCTTTCCACAGAGCTGCTCTCCAGCGGCTCAGGCCCTAACCTGTGCTGATATATATATGAGATAACACTTAATGCAGATGTTAGATGTAAGAAAAAAAGGTCACCAAGCAAACCGATGCCTTCAGGAGATGCTGTCATTAACTACTACACTGCATCAAACGATCTCTTCCTTGCGTGATCTTGAATGATCATGTCCTTCGGGAATTCTGAACAAGCAGATCTCATGCTCAACCCTCTCGGTCTTGAATTAAAAACAATGTCGTGCTTCCCTGCTTTTTCAGCTCTCACATGGTTTCCTTACTGAAGGCAGCAACACGTTCTCTCTGTCTAAGGAAGCCACCGCTGTCAGACCAGGGTACTTCAAACCCTGCCCCGGGGCTGAGCCAGCTCGGGTCCAGCCTTCTGCACCAATTTCCGCAGCAAACACGCTCCGCTGCCACAACGGATCCGATTTAAACTAGTCAAATGGATATGAAGCTAAATACTTAACTCCCAGCTGAAATAGTTTTGGTTTAGGAAAGATCCCAGCATGCTGCTTAAGCCAAATTGCATCTTATATTTAAGACTCGACGCGTGCCGTATTTACAGTGCCATATTTCCATCCTAGTCTAGAACGTTATCCTGAAACCAGGGTGCTCCTCTTTGCTTCATCTTCATGCAATGATTAAATCCATGGGTTTGCATCTCTCCGTGCCTGGCCAACCTACTGAGACTGTTAAGAGTCATGACATGTTTTCAACCTGCTGAAGGAAGAGCTATCTCTAACAGCTTTCTAGTGGGTTTTCTTTGGTGCAAAGCTGCAGGAGCCTCCCAGAGCATCTTTCCCAAGCGTCTGTGGCCAGCTGGATCTGCTCTTGGTAGGACCAGCTGCACTCACGCCGGCAGCGAGTGTGGGAGACATCCAGACCGCTTTTCCACGCACAGGGCCAGCTCTCCTCCTTGCAAGCCCCCGTTCAGCCGCCAGTGCTCCCAGGGTCTCAGGGAGCTCAGCAGCAGCAGGAGAGCTTCCAGGCTGGAGTTGGCCACAGCAGCTACCTTCCCCATCCCATCCCATCCCATCCCATCCCATCCCATCCCATCCCATCCCATCCCATCCCATCCCATGGACTAGTGCCTGGTCCCATCCCATCCCATCCCATCCCATGGACTAGTGTCTGGTGCTTCTGCAGCCTGATGCTCCCCCCATCCCTGTGCTCCTGCATCCCACTGTGGTTGCACCCCAGTACTCTCCTACCCTCCCAGTGCTGGTCCCCACTCCAATACCCACCTCTGCCATTCCAATAACGCACATCCCAATATCCCCCATCCCAGTACCCCCATAGTGGTGCGGCCATCCCAGTACACCCATTCTGGTGTTCTCATCCCGATGCTCCCATCCCAGTATCTCCAGCCCGGTTCTCCTCAGCCCACCCAGGTGCTCCCATCCCAGTACCCCCATCCCAGTAACACCCTCCCAGTACCCCCCTCCCGGTACTGCCCCCCCACCCCCGGCAGCGGCGGCTGGTGACGCTGTGGCGCCCCCTGGTGGCGGCAGGAGCTGACTGCGGGCAGCGCCTCTGCCTGCACTCCCCGAACCCCTCAAATTCCCTGCCTGCACCCCTGCCTGCACCCCTGCCTCCATGCCTGCACCCACTGGATCCCGTGCCTGCACCCCCCCAATCCCCTGCCTGCGCTGAACCCCTGCCTGCACCCCCTGCACCCCTGCCTGCACCCATCATAACCCCTGCCTGCAACCCCCCAATCCCCCAAATTCCCTGCCTGCACCACCTGGAGTCCTGCCTGCACCCCTGCCTGCACCCCCTGCACCCCTACCTGCACCCACTGGATCCCGTGCCTGCAGCCCCCCAATCCCCTGCCTGCACTGAAGCCCTGCCTGCACCCCCTGCACCCCTGCCTGCACCCATCATAACCCCTGCCTGCACCCCCACCCAATCCCCTGCCTGCACCCCCTGCACCCCTGCCTGCACCCCCTGGAACCGCTGCCTGCACCCACCATAACCCCTGCCTGCACCCACTGGGTCCCCTGCCTGCACCCCTGGAACCCCTGCCTGCACCCACCATAACCCCTGCCTGCACCCACCCAATCCCCTGCCTGTGCTGAACCCCTGCCTGCACCCCTGGAACCCCTGCCTGCACCCACCATAACCCCTGCCTGCACCCTGCCTGCAACCCCCAGAACCCCTGCCTGCACCCCATGGACTCCTGCCTGCACCCACCATAACCCCTGCCTACACCCACCAAATCCCCTGCCTGCACCCCCCAATCCCCTGCCTGCACCCCCTGCACCCCTGCCTACACCCACCTGAACCCCTGCCTACACCCACAAAATCCCCTGCCTGCACCCTTGCCTACGTCCCCGCCATCCAGCCCCGCCGACAGCCCCCACACCTGTCCCACCCCACCAGTTTCCCTTTCCCATCTGTGGGATTCAGGGTTGGGGCCTTGCCTGCCACCCTGCCTGCACACCCACGGCTCCCACTTGAAGCGAGAGGACACGGGGGACACTTCCCACCTCACCCCACACAGGGCACCTCCCAGACCTTCCCCCACGGCGCCATGGGGGATGGCACAGAGGGACCTGGTCGCCTTACGGAGCATCCCACAAGAAGGGCTGAGAGCAGGAGGGATGGTGAGGGTGGTGGGGATGGGACCTCAGAAGGTGGGTCTGCAGAGAAGGACCATGTCCACCAGCTGATAATGTGCATGTAAGCCCTGACACGCTGCAGTTCCCACCCAGCACATCTCCTCCACCCATCCACATCCTGGGGTGAGGATGGGAAGCATGGTGAAGGCCAGTGACCACCCCACAAGCTGCTGTGAGGGACCATCTGGGACAGGCTGTCTCATTGCATTGCGTTACCCACCGCGTTCCCCAGCTGCCCGCAGCCCCTCGGGCACAGCAGCTGTCCTGCTCTCAAACCAGGTCCATGAGATCTTCTGCTCTTGCAGCCCCTTTCTTCAGGTCACCTGTGCCTCTCTGCCCATACTCTTGCACAAGATGAAGTTTTTCCCTTGTGCTTTGGAGCCAACGAGGAGGGACAGCGTGTTCCCAGCCATTCCTGAGGATGTCCCATCCCCCGGTGACATACCACAGGGCCCCACGAAGCAAGCGGGTTCCTTTGTCACCTTGGTGGCAGACCATCCTGGCAGGGCTCATATAGGGTCTGAGGAAGTTTGTAAGATTTCTTGCTTGTAACTTGATGAGGTGGCTCTACTTTGGGGAAAAGTTTGGGAAGGGAAATGGTCGGCAGGGAAAAAGCACTGACTGAGGTTGGAGATGGGGACATCAGAGAAGCCCATAGCACCTGCTCCCATCCCAGCTGCCACGCTGGATTTCCCACCAGCTGGGCTGGATGTGCCACCTGCTGAGGGTGTTCTAGTCGCTGCAGAGATGTTCACCACTGAGATTTCAGTGTCCAGGCAGGGTCCTGAGCTGAGCGTTCCCACCTAGAGCAGTCTGGGGGTTGTTTCCCCTGCCCAAAGGCATCCTGAGGCTGAAGACAACCTTATGAGATGCCTCTAACTGTGGTCAGACCCACTCCAGACCTGGTGTCAGCCTGGTTGCCACAGGCTGCAGAGCTCAGGGTGGTATAGCAAGCTCTGACCCCACCATGGGGACAGGTATCTCTCCCTTTTGGGATGGAGACTGCTCGGGGAAATGCTGCCAGGAACAGCATGGTAAGAAGTGACCCAGCTTCCAGCAGCCAGGAATGAAAGGTGGGAATTGGATGCAGCTCCCAACTCAGTATCTTCTAACCATCCCTTCCCCTGCGAATACAGCTCAGGGCCTTCCTGAAGCCAGGCTTGCAGATGAAAAGGCAGAGACAACCTGCAGCAGCAAGTCCAATAGCTGTGTCTTTGCAAGAAGATACTTTAAAGTTTGTTTAAACTTCCTCCTTGACCTCCTTTGGATGCTGCCTTGTTCTTCCCCTGGAAGTAATGAGTAGTTTGTTCTCCAGAGGCCATCTCCACACCCATATGTGACTGTATCTTCTCTGCTCTCAGTCTTAAGACTCCATGGGCATACTTGGAGACCCGTTCCACTTCCCTGAATATCCTTTGCATTGGGGAAAGTGCTACAAAGGGTTAATTGGGGCTGCAGCTGATTTCAAATAATGACAGTTTTAAAGTACAGGACTCTGCTAGCAAGCTAAGAACTGGACTCAGGCATGAAGGTCTGGTGGGGCACTAGGAATCATCACAGAATCATAGAATGGTTTTGGTTGGAAGGGACCTTAAAGATCATTGAGTTCCAACCCCCCTGCCATGGGCAGGGACACCTCCCACCAGACCAGGTTGCTCAAAGCCCCGTCCAACCCGGCCTTGAACCCCTTCAGGGATGGGGTCTCCACAGCTTCCCTGGGCCAGTGTCTCACCACCATCAGAGTGAAAAATTTCTTCCTAATATCTAATCTAAATCTACCCTTTTCCACTAGGAAGTTCTTCCATGCACAGGAGAAAGTCCAAGGCTGTGTCTACACAGAGCCGGTCTCCCTTGTGGAGCAGGTGGCCACGTCCCAGCGACGCAGCTCTGTACTGGGAAGGATCTGGCCCAGGAGATCTCTCCTGGGTTCCTGTGCATCCACCCAGCAACCCAAAAGCAGGAGGGCCTTTGATTTTAAGGTCAGGACCTTGCCTCTGCTGGTTAATCATGAAGCCTAACCAGCACCAGCTGGTGATCTGCTGGGTGCTCACAGGTTGGGTGGTGCACAGGCTGCTTTGCTTGGCCCAGATGCCCTCTCAATGGCCATGGTGCCACACAGAGGGTAGCATTTGGTGGCACTGAAGTGACACTGAGCCCACTGCCATCTTTTTCTCCAAGTGCATCTGAGCCAAGGCCCTGGGTCCTGCTCTAAGCTCAGGGGCTCTTATCTACACTCTCCACCATTTGGAGAAGAGCCCTTCCAGGTTCTTCTTGTTCCTGCCCATCACCTGCCTGAGCACGGCAGCTCCAGGGCTGCCCACACATGGCACAGTGGGACATGCCTCATGCCCACCATGTCCTGAAGGCGGCCCAGGAGGGACCGATGTCTGCAAAGACCAGCCCTGCTCCCAGCTGTGGTCAGTGCTTGCCCAGAGGCAAGAAATCTGGGTCCTGCTTCCAACCCTGACACTTTTGCCAGGTGGGTCTGACCCCTCTGAGTTCTTCCCCACCTCTCCCAAGAGGCACAAAGAGGGGTAGAAAACAGGACTGGGGAAAATCTGCCTTTCCTGAATTCCCTAGGAATGGAAAATAAATTTGGGGAGAAGCTTGGGGAGCAAATGTAAAGACAGGGTTGGGTTAAACAGCAGGATAAGCTGGAGACCAGAAGAATGAGGGTGGAAGGAGCTCCTCGTTTCTTGGGGCACCATGCTGGAGTATACTGCCTCCAGGCCAGGTGCTGTGGCAGCAGTTTCTCACTCCCCTGCTGGGATCCGGTGATGGGAGAGACTGGAAGGGGAGTGGAATGCTTCAGGGATGCCCTGATCTTGGGTAGGAGCTGGGGGCTCAGCCCTCCACAGAGCTTCCCACCGGTGGTTCCTGGCTGTGCTCTCCGATGTCGGCCTGGCTGTGGGTAGCCGGCTTGAAGCACGAGTTGTATTTTAGGGAGGTGATTCTGCCCCTGGTGAGACCCCACTTGGAGTACTGCATCCAGCTCTGGAGCCTCCAATATAGGAAAGACATAGACCTGTTGGAGCGGGGCCAGAGGGGTCCACGAAGATGATCAAAGGGCTGGAGCACCTCTGCTGGGATGACAGGCTGAGAGAGTTGGAGGTGTTCAGCCTGGAGAAGAGAAGGCTCTGGAGAGACCTTAGAGCCCCTTCCAGTACCTAAAGGGGCTACAGGAGAGCTGGGGAAGGACTTTTTACAGGGGTATGGAGTGATAGGACAAGGGGGAATGGTTTTAAAGTGGAAGAAGGGAGATTTAGATGAGATATTAGGAAGAAATTTTTCCCTCTGAGGGTGGTGAGCCCCTGGCGCAGGTTGCCCAGAGAAGCTGTGGCTGCCCCATCCCTGGAGGTGTTGAAGGCCAGGTTGGACGGGGCTTGGAGCACCTTGGCTGGTGGGAGGTGTCCCTGCCCATGGCAGGGGGTTGGAACTTAATGATCTTCAAGGTCCCTTCCAACCTAAACCAATTCTATGATTCTATGTTTATGCTTACTTTTGGTTTCTCAACTGTTTTCCCAAGGAAGTAATTTGGGGGGATGGACGATAGGGTTCAACCCAGCAGACGGCATCACTGCTGCACCATCCGTAGCCTTATAACATCAACTTTCTGCTATTTAAGTCAGATTACAACTATCATTATAAACTCTCCATGTAGACAGTTTATATCTCCGCTGATAGCATTCAATCAGCGTAAAAAAAGGCTCATTTTCTTGCACCCCCACTCCAGCTGCAGGAACACAGCAGTGAGGGTCACACCCTGGCTGTGCCCAGAGACTGAAACCCAAAAGCCTCATCCCTTTTTTACCCCAAAACCTGATCCCCTTCCTTAACGCTTTGCTCCAGGTGCCCAAGTCCATGAGAACGTCCTGGCCCTCCACGGAGAAGAGTGCTCCCATCCTTCTCAGGGACTTGCTGGATTTAACCTCCCTTCTAGATCCTTCAGAAATATTTCCTGGGCTTTTCTTCTCGCCAAGGAGCTGCTCCCCCGGGGAAGGCGGCGGTGTCCCCCTGCTTCCCGGGCTGTGATTGTGCAGGTGGCCACACAGGGGTGCCAGAGACTTGCCTGTCTGCAGCCATACATCCCTCTGCCGGGCACTAAATCTATCACAGACAGCGCTCACCTCCTGCTGCAGGCCAACAAACTGTCCTCTTAGGGACGTGGACGTCCTGGATTCTGCAGACCCTTCAGATCCTGCAAACTGTGCCAGCCAAGCATGCAACACCGCTCGCAACATCAGAGTTATGGTCTGCCACGAGTCTCGCCAACCGTTCTCAGAGCAGGGCAGGACGGGGACTACTAGGATCCCCCCACAAATGGTAGTTGCAAGTCAGCCCTTCAATAATCCGGGAACAGGGAAAGAATAATCTTATTTAGCCAAGTTCTGTCCCTTTGGAGTGACGTTCTCCTGTTGCGTTATCAGCAGGTAGTAAGGGTCCGCAGGTAAAAAGGCTTAGAGCGAGTCATAAGGAGCAACCTGTGGTTTGGAGGAAATCCTCAGCCCCAACCCCTGATCTTCTGGGAGGTCTGAGGATGACCGGAACATTCAATGTCCAAGTGGAGAACAGTGACTTGTGGTGTTCCCCAGGGGTTGGTACTGGGACCTGTGCTGTTCAACATCTTGGATACATGGACAGTGGGGTTGAGTGCACCCTCAGCCAGTTTGCCGATGATACCAAGCTGTGTGGCAAGGTAGACATGCTGGAGGGGAGAGGTGCCATCCAGAGGGACCTGGACAGGCTGGAGAGGTGGGCCCATGCCAACCTCATGAAGTTCAAGAAGGCCAAGTGCAAAGTCCTATATCTGGGTCAGGGAAATCCCAAGCACAAATCCAGGCTGCGTGGAGAATGGACGAAGAGCAGCCCCAAGGAGAAGGACCTGGGGGTGCTGATTGACGAGAAGCTCAACGTGAGCCAGCAATGTGCAATCGCAGCCCAGAAAGCCAACTGTATCCTGGGCTGCATCAGAAGAAGCGTGGCCAGCGGGTCAAGGCAGGTGATTCTGCCCCTTTACTCTGCTCTGGTGAGACCCCACTTGGAGTACTACATCCAGCTCTGGAGCCCCCAATATAGGAAAGACATGGACCTGTTGGAGTGGGGCCAGAGGAGGCCACAAAGATGATCCGAGGGCTGGAGCACCTCTGCTGTGAGAACAGGCTGAGAGATTCGGGGGTGTCCAACCTGGAAAAAAGAAGGCTTCGGGGAGACCTTATAGCAGCCTTCCAGTACCTAAAGGGGCTACAGGAGAGCTGGAGAGGGACTTTTTACAAGGGCATGTAGTGATAGGATGAGGGGGAACGGTTTTAAACTGGAAGAGAGGAGATTTAGATTAGATATTAGGAAGAATTCTTTCCTGTGAGGGTGGTGAGCCCCTGGCGCAGGTTGCCCAGAGCAGCTGTGGCTGCCCCATTGTCGTGGTTTGGCCTCAGCCAGCAACAGAGAACCACGCAGCCGCTCACTCGACTCCCACAGCCGTGGGAAAAATCAGCAGAAAAGGGCAAAACTCGTGGGTTGAAATATTATAATTTAACAGAACAGACAAAGGGAAAAAGAAAGAAAGAAAAACAATAACACCGGTAAAGGAATACAAGAACGCGATTACAGTACCGCCGCGAAGCGCACCGACCGGACCCGCACCGCCACAACCCGCCCCCGAGTGGCGACTGACTCCCCCGCCCCGGCTAGCTCCTTTTATAGCGGGGCATGGGTCACGTGGTATGGAATACGTGCCTCCCCTGCCGGCTCCTTGGACATTAACCCCATCCTTGCCGGAACCAGGACACCCATCCCTGGAGGTGTTCAAGGCCAGGTTGGACGGGGCTTGGAGCAACCTGGGCTGGTGGGAGGTGTCCCTGCCCATGGCAGCGGGGCAGGAACTAGACGATCTTTAAGGTCCCTTCCAACTCTAACCATTCTATGATTCTGTGATTTTGGGGGGGCTTTCCATTAGGAGTTACAAATATCTCTCCCCTCAAGTTCCATACAAGAAGAGTTAACCATCCCTAGGATGAAGCTAGTTTTAAACGTGGCCCTTACAAATGTGGGCTGGAGACCCCTCAGCTGCAGGCACAGTGCATTTCACATGGCTGAGAGATGTTGCAGGACTCAGCTGGCTCACGCATGCTGCTTGTTGCAGGTGTGCTGCTCTTTGCACGTGTGCTGCTCGTTGCACACGTGCTGCATCCTGGCAGACGCTCTTTCTTTCCTCAAAGAACTTGCTGGATCCTCTGCTCTCTTGTCTTCCTTTCTGCTTCCTTTCCCCATAAAGTTTTAGAGGAAGAAAATGTTTCCTGGATGGCATTTATTAAAATATACCAATTTTAAGGAGCATTTAGGATGCCCAGTTGCTGCTGCAGTGAGTGTGTAGTTGGCCAAATGCGCATTCGAGCAGAGGTGTTGCGTAAGGCAAGGAAGAGCAGAGGCAGCTGAAGGAGCTCCGGATAGGGGAGAACAGCTGTAACAGCTGGATGAAGATGGAGGGCACGCTGGGAGGCAAAGACAGGGATGTTTTTATAAGCTAAGCATGCATCCACAAATCACAGAACTCCTGCCAGTACCTTGACCTCTTGTGTTAATGACAAGGCAAGATCTGCAGGCAATTAAATAAGGAGCCAGACTGAAGCGCTGCCAAATCGCCCAAATTTATCCTAAGTCACATAACAATGTCACTTAGGGACCTGCTCCAGGGATTCAGAGCGTCACCATCTCCCCTTCCTTTTAGAAACAGTCCCCTTCACCTGAAAACAGTCAAGTTTCTAACCCTCCTGAAAGGTGGGGGAGAAGGGGAACGGAGAAACCTGGAAAATATGAACCACGTTTAACCTCACAGTTAAAAAAAATAACAACCCAGGGAGGAAAGGAGAATTGGAAGAGTTGGGGGGGGGGAGGGGGGTGGCTGACTCATGGTGTTTGAATGCTTGGGGTTGGCAGTGCTGCCTGTGGCATTTCTGTCCCAGTCCAGCCCATGAAAGCCTGGAAGTTTTGCAAGACGCTGTTAGATGATCTCTAGCCCAAAACTATGCTTCACTGCGGAGAGTCTACCCAGCTCCGCTCTTACTGTAGCTTGTAACACTGATTTTTCAACCTCTGTTCATGAACTGAGTGGTAGGATGACCAAAGGCCAACATCCCCACAAAGTGAAACGGCTTCAAACTGGAAGAGGGGAGATTTAGATTAGATACAAGGAAGAAATTTTTCACTCTGAGGGTGGTGAGACACTGGAACAGCTTGCCCAGAGAAGCTGTGGCTACTGTGGCTAGCTGGAGGTGTTCAAGGCCAGGCTGGACAGGGCTTGGAGCAACCTGGTCTGGTGGGAGGTGTCCCTGCCCAGGGCAGGGGGGTTGGAACTCAATGATCTTCAAGATCTCTTCCAACTAAACCATTCTATGATTCTGTGGTCCCTTGTCCTGCAGCCAGCATTGGGGACCCAGAGCAGTGTGCTGGAGTACCGTTTTGGCACTGAAGATGAACACACCAGCAGCTCCAAAGGCCAGGCAGTCATTTCAGGCACAGTCTGACTTGGGGACAAATCCCCAGAAAGTTTCTATCCCCCCTCAGCACTTGTGGCACATTAATAACAACTCGCTTCTTCACATGATGGAGGAAAGCCCATGGGTTTCACGAGGGCAGGAAGAGGCGTGCTCCTCTGCCTGGAACTCCTGATGTAAGCAGTGCAGGAGGGCAGGAGTGAGACACAGAAACCCCAGTGGGATGAGCACCTCCATCCCAATGCTCAGGCACTAAGCTCACTTGCAAAGCCAAAACCAAGGTTAAGATTAGGCCGAGAACGGACCTTGAGCACCAGGTGAGGATCTCCACCCTGTGAGGTTGGGGCAGGGTACCACAGCCACCATCCATCAGAAGGTGGAGGCACCAGCCAGTGGGAGCAAGGTGAGTTGAAAAGAAGGGAGAAATTACTGAGCACAGGCTAGCTATCTGCGCAGGGGATGGCTCAGAGCCAGCCGAGCAGCTCTGGAGATGCAGGTCTCCTTAACGCTACCGTCGGAGTTGTTTTGCTGACCCAAAGCAGCTAAAAATAAAAGGCAAGTAGACAAAACATTGCCTGCCATACTGACAAAGCAACTAAGGTTGACCTTAGAGAGCCAGATTACTGTGGCACAGATGGATTCTCTGCAGCCTGCCCAGTGCTTGTCCTGCGGCTGAGGACTTCCATAACACTGTTCTGCCTCAGCAATGTTTCAGGGACCTCTCCTGACAGCTTTCCCCTCACTGGGGCACTGAGAAGGTCTTGAAGGGATAGAGTGTACCATCAGCAAGTTTGCTGATGACACAAAACTGGGAGGGGTGGCTGACACACCAGAAGGCTGTGCTGCTGTTCAGCGTGACCTGGACAGGCTGGAGAGTTGGGCAGAGAGAAACCTTATGAAATTCAACAAGGGCAAGTGTAGGGCACTGCACCTGGGGAGGAATAACCCCATGCACCAGTACAGGTTGGGGGCTGACCTGCTGGAGAGCAGCTCTGTGGAAAGGGACCTGGGAGTCCTGGTGGACAACAGGATGACCATGAGCCAGCAATGTGCCCTGGTGGCCAAGAAGGCCAATGGCATCCTGGGGGGCATCAGGAAGAGTGTGGCCAGCAGGTTGAGGGAGGTCATCCTCCCCCTCTACTCTGCCCTGGGGAGGCCACATCTGGAGTGCTGTGTCCAGTTGTGGGCTCCCCGGTTCAAGAAGGACAGGGAACTGCTGGAGAGAGTCCAGCAAAAGGCTACAAAGATGATGAGGGGATTAGAACATCTCTCTTATGAGTAAAGGCTGAGGGACTTGGGTCTTTTTAGTCTGGAGAAGAGAAGACTGAGGGGAGATCTTATCAAACCTTATAAATCCTTAAAAGGCAGGTGCCAGGGAGATGGGACCACTCTTTTTTCAGTGGTGCCCAGTGACAGGACAAGACGTAATGGGCACAAACTTGAACATAGGAAGTTCCATCTAAACATGAGGAGGGACTTTACCGTAAGGGTGGCAGAGCACTGGCACAGGGTGCCCAGAGAGGTGGGGGAGTCTCCCACTCTGGAGCGATTCCAAACTTGCCTGGACGCTATCCTGTGCAACCTGCTGTAGGTGAACCTGCTCTGGCAGGGGGGTTGGACTGGATGGTCTCCAGATGTCCCTTCCAACCCCTGCCATTCTGTGATTCTGTGATTCTCTTCTACCTAGCACCTTTTTTCCACCTAAGGCATAAGTTTATTTTTGAGACTTCTAATGCTTTGCCAGCTTGAAATATATCTAATAGCTTTACAGGAGGAGACAGGCAGAAGACAGGTATTCTTTAAGAAGTAAGTTTAACCCCCACCCTACCTTCTGCCTGATCATAAATGAATAATCATGGGAAAACACATCACTACAGAGCACCAGGATGCTCCCAGCATCTTTTCCAACACAGCATTTCATAGAATCATGGAATGGTTTAGGTTGGAAGGGACCAAACTAAATCATCTAGTTTCACCCTCCTGCCATGGGCAGGGACACCTCCCACCAGCCAAGGTTGCTCCAAACCCTGTCCAACCTGGCCTTGAACACCTCCAGGGATGGGGCAGCCACAGCTTCTCTGGGCAACCTGCGCCAGGGGCTCACCACCCTCACAGGGAAAAATTTCTTCCTAATATCTCATCTAAATCTCCCTTCTTCCAGTTTGAAGCCATTCCCCCTCATCCTATCACTACTTGCCCCTGTGAAAAGTTCTTCCCCGTGTTTAAGTGAGACCCCAGCACAACTCTCCATCACTGAGCCTCAAAAGATGGAGAGATAATTTATAGTCACCTGCTCCTTCTTCCCCCAGACTTTGCCTTTCGCCTGTTCTCGGGGGAGCACAGGGCTCTCCACTGCCTGGGTGCAGAAATGGGGTAGCTGCCCCAGGTTTAAGGGGCTCCTAAACCCCACTGAAAGCCAACAAGAGTAAAACCTCCTTCTGCTTTTTTGCCAGGCTCATAAACTGGCCTCAGCTGAGACTTGTCCTCATCCAGAGCAGCCTGACTCTTTCCCTGCTGTCTCGAATTATGCATCTCTTCTTTATTCCTCTCTCTTTTCGCTCCTCCTGGGTCTCCTCCTCCAGTCCAGGGCTGCAATTAAAAGTCCAGGTCTCTTCCGTTTCCCATGGAGGGAGTCGCAGAGAGTCACCCCTGCCAGAGGGGGGATTTCAAACCTTCATCTGTGATGTGTCTCACCTCCAGTCCTTGGCCTTGCCTAAACTTTCCCAGCCCTTTCTTGTGGCTAGGAGGAGAGCTCTTCTTAGGATGCATCATCAAGAGACTTGGGTAAATCTGGAATGCAGGTGCCGTTTCCAGCAGTGTATGTTTCCCTGGAGCATTTGGCTGCTTCCTAATGGGAAAATTGTCTGCTAGGATGAATCCAAGAGCCCAAAGCTCTGAGCCCTTTGAAAAACATTATGCCTGAGTCTACTATTTGAGGCAGGTAAGTAACATAGTTTGGGCTTGGGGTTTTTTTTTGGTAGAAAAATAACCAGAGGTACAAAGATCCTGAGAGACATGACATACCCATAGCAAAATTTTCGGTATTTCCCAGGCTTCTTGTTTCTGTCACCCTTTCCCATTTCTTTCTGTTGCCCTACAGAAAGTCTGTAGGCAGCTGGAATACAGCTCTCATGAAAGATGCTGCGTATAATATCCTCGCACTGCACACCAGCGCTCGCCAATGTGACCTTGGTTAAAATTGGAAGCCATCCCAGATCTTTCTCCTTCACTAATATATTTAGAAGCCTTTGCTGAGCCTGGCAGAGCAGCACTAACCTGCGCACTCACAGGGTGTCAGAATAAATGTGCCGTGATAGATAGCTTCGGAATCGCAAGGCTACAGTAGAGCAGCAGGCATGGAACAGGAGTGGGTGTGAGGATCCAAGAGTCATCATCTGGACCTTGGGCAAAGGCTCACTGAGAAATAAATGATGTACTGCCCGTCCCAGAGGCTGGCCAGGGACGTGTGTGCTGGGTTCGAGGGAGTCTAATTTACTCTGCTGGTGGGAAATGCTCAAAGACACCTTTCAGATTTGCACATGCTGATGCTCAGGTTTTTGAAGCCTTGCTGAGATGAATGCCAGGATTAGCCTCTCTTGCGCACTTCCCAAATCACTTTGCCACTAGAGTGAAATATCTTGGCAGGAGATTACTTCTCTTTCAGGAGAGTGAGAGCTGGGAGCAGCAAGCAGGGAGCTTGCTCGGGGAGGTCTTCTCACCCTGGCTATTCTGGAAGTGCCTGATAATACTTATGAGTTATAACACTTCTGATTATCAGGACTCAAGGGAAACCTTCAGGTGCCAGACACGAGGACTGTCACCACCTCCTACCAAGACAGATAAATCCATGCATCACCTTCCCAAATCTTGCTCAGGGTAGACACCGTTTGAAAAGAGGATAGCTTCTCTCACCTAGTTCTCCAGCCCTTTCTGGTGCAACCACTGTTTGAATAGGAACATATAGGTGTGATATACCAATACATGCGGGGTAGCTATGTTAAAAAGAAGGAAGCTGAAAGCGCAAGCATCACTAAGTAGAGATGCTTAATGATATACTACCACAGCGAGTAGCTGTAACTGTCCTCATGCATGATCTAAGCCCACGACAAGTATTTCAACCTACTAACTAGTGGTCACTAACCAGAGGGATATAGGTGTAGAGCATATACATAGGAACCACAGCTCTGCCAGTGAACGGTAACTTGCATATCTCAACGTTCAATCCTTTTGACTACCAGAGATGTGCGAGCTTAAAATCCCTTGGGGTCTCCTTGTAGAGCCTCCCTGATGCCTGCAAAGAATTCTACCTGTAGGCACTGGTGGTATGATTACTTATGGTTAAGCTCGGAGGACTCCTCCAAGAATAGGGTCTAGCTGGGTGATGAGGGATAACTGAGACTAATTAATTTTGAGCCCATATGAAGTAGGTTCGCAGAGGGTTTTTTGTACATGGTGATTTATTGGTGATGGGAGGCACTGGCCTGGTCCAGGCTATATGGAGTTGTATTTGCTGTGTTCCACGTGCTGTAACAATATGGAGCACCTCCTCAGTGCCAGTCACAACGTGATGGTAATTCAGGTGCAATGCAGACTTTTACAAACTTCAATCAGCCTTGAAGAACCACCTCAAAGCTCAACGTGTTCAATTTCTTTGCCGGTTTTGTCCCTGGGCCTTTTTTCCAGCAGTATTATCTCCAAACCCAAACCACTTAGCATGTTATTAGTCTGGTCCTGGCTGTGTTGAACCAGCAACCAAGCCCTCTCAGGCATCTGGCAACTGGTACCCATGCTCATCTGGTTGCTGCTATCCACCGTTTGGTTTTATCTAGTCTTCTACCCACAACTTATCACCAACATCCAACTTGAAGCTCTGTTTGCGCCGCACTGGGCAGATCCTTGGCTGCGATCTTCTTGCATTGCAGTAGTGCTACATCCAACTGCAGCGAAGCAGGACTGAGAAAGTGACACCAGCGATAATGTGCTTTACAATGAGTCATTAATAAAGAGAAAAGTGCTCAGAGGTGGCAAAGTTCCTATTAAGCTTAACAGCATTAGGCCTGTTTAGTTAAGTTTAAGAGATAATTGCTATAGTGACATGTTCACATTTCAAAAGTGCAAAAACAATAGGTCCTTTTTGCAAATGTTAAGACATTTCTCTTGGAAAAGAGAAAGGAGGAAGGAATGAATTAATATCAGCTCGAGGAAAGGAAAGCACATGCTTCACTGAAGAAAAAAAGAAACAAACTCCTGAGGATTTCAGCTTGAAGCACATTTAAAAATAGAAATAGGAAAAAAATATTCAGATATATTCTCTGTGTGAGGTCGTGCTACTGCTGGATGAAAGAAAGGGCTGCCCACTGCAGTCGGCCCTGCTGGGGAGGGGCATGGTACCTCTGCTGCAGAGATAACTCTCCTGAGCATGTTATCAGGTGTTGGAACCTCCAAGGTCACAACTGCCAGCCTATGCACCCTGTCAGTGCCTGGTAATGACCTTGAAGGACCTTTTCATGGCAGCTGAAGCTGATGGAAGGGGTTGCCGCTGCAGTCCCACCCTTGGCCTTATGCCAGCCAGAGATGAGATGTCATGTAGCAAGTCAGAAGCTAAATCGGTCAAAAAAAAAAAAAAAGAAAGGATCACTTAAACATTACAGAATCATAGTATATGGTTTGGGTTGGAAGGGACCTTAAAGGTCATCAAGTTCCAACCATGGGCAGGGACACCTCCCACTAGACCAGGTTGCTCAAAACTCCGTCCAACCTGGCCTTGAACACCTCCAGGGATGGGGCAGCCACAGCTTCTCGGGGCAAGGTGGACCAGTGCCTCACCACCCTCACAGGAAAGAATTCTTCCTAATATCTAATCTAAATCTCCCCTCTCTCAGTTTAAAACCATTAATCCTTGTCCCATTGCTCCACTCCCTGACAGAGTCCCTCCCCAGCTTTCCTGTAGCCCCTTTAGGGACTGGAAGGGGCTCTAAGGTCTCCCCAGAGCCTTCTCTTCTCCAGGCTGAACCCCCCCAACTCTCTCAGCCTGTCCTCAGAGCAGAGGGGCTCCAGCCATCTGATCATCTTTGTGGCCCTCCTCTGGACTTGTTTCAGCTAGAGAGTCCCTCCCTATCTTTCCTGTAGGTCCCCTTTAAGTACTGGAAGGGTGCTATAAGGTCTCCCTTAGAGTGCTTATGCCAAACCAACCCACCAGACACTTGGCTTAGGGTTGTCTAGCCAACTACTTGCATTTCCCCACCTTCTCCCCCACTCTGACCCTCCTAGAACATCTCATGCATCTCCTGGCTTCAAGTGGCCCAGATATTTCCCTGGCCTGAAGAAGGGTTTGTGCGCCTGTGAGCTCATCTAGTTTTTCTGACTCTACCAGTTGGCCTAATAAAAGATAGCATCTCTCCACACACACCACTGACTTCAAGGAGACCTTGCATGTAGCTGGTTCTGCCCAAGATAACCTGTCACTCCTCCGGCTTTGTGCTTATCTGTGGGAACAGGGCGTGTGGGGCGGGAGCCTCCCCTGGGTCTCTGGGTTTCCCTCCCTCTTCTGCACCTGAATGCGCTTATTGTTTGTGCGTCTTTGTCTGTTGGAGGGGAAGAAGGAGGCCTTAAATGAATTGGGTCAAACAAGTTTTTCAGCTGCACACAGGTTAGGAGAGGCCACAAGAAAAGAACCACAGTCCTTTGAAGTCAGGCTGCTCCTTTTCTTTTTCACGGGCTGTTTTTTAAATCTGACAGTGAGTGATACTTTCTCAGATGGAGATCAATTCACTGAACACAAGAACAAAGGCTCTCTAAACACACCACTATCTGAGGTCTTGCATTGCAATGACATACCATTGATGGAAGGCCAGGAGGCAGCTCCAGCTAAATCATGTTTATAATAAGGACAAACCTTTCCTCCAGGGCCTTTCACTCTAAAAAATGCAAGAACTGGGCAAAAATGAGGGCATCTCTCCATTCCTAAGAAAGGAATCTGCCAGCAACAGACCTTAGTTTTATCACTTGTATTTAGATGTCAAGGTGACAGGTACTTTTGAAATGCCTGGCCATGTTGATGATGTTCAATCCATGAAAAGATTTAGGGTCCGAGGTCCACAACTGAGATACGTGGTCTCCAGGCTTCACCGATCCTTGGGCAGTGATGCTAAGGAGGCCACTGTTGACCTGGAAACTCCACAGATCTCTCCTCATTAGTTTTGATTTAACTTTCTGATTTCCTTTGGGTACAAAGAAGGTCCTTGGGCAGCCCATGGAGTTATGCGCAGCTTTCTGTTTAACTTAAACTCTCTTAAGAGCAGGGACCAGGTCTTCCCCTTCCAGATAAATGCCTAGGCAATGAGCTGTAAACTCACATGTTCTCTCTGTCTCTCTCTCTCTCCGCCAGTTAATTATTTTATACAAAACAGAGAAAGAAGCTGAACAAGCCTCACTTCAGAATAACTTGCCAGGTGGCTAAACTCCTCAAAGCTGGGAAGGGGTCTTCTAGGTCTCCTCAAACACTTCCAGGTGGGTGCTCTAACTCATGGGTTATCGAGTAAAAAAGGCACAGCTTCCCCATAGCACTATTTTGCAAGAAAGGATTAGCTTGTACATTCATCTGCAAGAGATGGTCCAGCACAGACCCCTTGGAGGAGCAAGCACCTCCTTGCTGCCTGTTAGCCCCTTGCTCCCCATAGTCTTGTCACCTCTTTCCAGCCAGCTAAGGCATCTCATGACTACGTGATCAATTAAACACACATCCAGACCTGGTCTCAAGATTAGACTTGCCCCGTCTTTGCAGCAAATGCTCAAGCTCAGATTAAGACGACATTAGGCTGATCTCTGAAGTTCTTCCCCTTGTGGTATCGATGTAGCCCAGCTCTGCTCACGCAGACCATCTCACTCGGGACTGAGCGTCTTCTACAAACACGATGCAGCAATGCCGAGCTCTCTTCTAAAACATTTTCATATATGCAAATGAGGTTCTGCAGTCATATCTTGACACAGGCTGAAGAGTTGGCGTCACAAAACTAGGATTTCTTCCAAACCGCTATTGGGCCTCCCTATGGATATTTTGGAAATGCCAGGACACTTCCTTGGGGTTTTTAAAGAGCCTTCCTGGGATGAATAACAGAACCTGCAGAAAGGTTAGCATCAAAATAGCTGTGGAGCGAGAGCATCTGTAGGGGACGCGTAGCCAGGGGTTCAGTGTCACCGATTCTGTGCAGCTGTCCTATGGCTAATGTAAAAGTCTGTATTCTGAAAAGGTCAAAAAGGCAATTAAAGAGACAAAAGACCAGCACTTTCCAGTATTGGAGCAGATGCTCAGCCAAAACATTTGCCTGTAAGATTGTATTTCCTTAAGGTTTATTAACCATTAAGTGTTTTTAGGGACGGGATCATAAAGATAATGAACTGAAGGACAAGTATAGTCAGGATTCCTTCGCAAATTATTCCCGTTGGGTTAGACAAAGGTTTGAAAAGCAAAATGCTTTGTTATGATTTTACAGCAGGAGACCCTGAGCTCGTCCCTGGCAGCTCATCTCTGCTTTAACTTGCCGGTGAAGCCAGGTAACCTGCTGGGTTAAGGGAAAGCTGAGCAAAGCAGCCGCACTGAACCAGCAGCAGGATGATCTGCAAGGACCTTCTCCCTTGCAGCAATGCCAGCTTAAAAAAATTCCACTCTCTCCACCCTGACTGCTCAGTGCATCACCCTGTGCTCTTCAGTTGTCCTGGCACTAAAGCAGATCGGCAAACTGATCCAGGTTAAAAACAAAAAGTGAGGGGTTTTGGGCTGGGGTCTGGTGCCAAGAACAGTTTTAATCAAATTACCTACATTTTCAAATGCAGTCATGTTTGAAAACGTTATTTTTAATCTTGTTGTGCAATGAGAATTCTTTTTTTCCCTCCCCTAAGGCATTTCCTAGTAACTATTAAAATATGCTGATTTCCAACTAAATGTAACATTTTGCTAGATTTTGGTTAGTAGGTGGGTGTGTGATCAAAGTGGAGATTGTGGGATATCCATCACTGAAGAGCAGTAACAACATGAGATGAAAACCGTGCCAGAAATCACAGCTTACCTTGTCTTGGGCACAGGGAACGGATGAGCCGAACAGCCGAGGTCCCTCCTGGCTCTATTTTGCTATGATTCTGGGACAGAAACACATATTTACATCATCATAAAAATGAATACCCATTTTTCAGAGTTTTAATACTTCAATGTTTTACATTATAGAACAATAGATGTTGCATATGTATTTACTCGTTTGTAACAAATCATAGAATTTAATGCAATTTAACTACAATGCAGTGGACAAATGAATTATTAATGAGTTTATTCAGATTTATTCTCATGGACCTGAGACTCATGCCCCAGCAAGCAGTTTGTAGAAGGCCACTTTGTTTTGAAGGATGTGAGAGTCTAAAAGGATGGACATGGGTTGCTCCTGGCCAGAGCTCTCAGGGATGGAGCCTAAATGTGCTGGATAAATAGGGAAACATCAGTTTGTTTAAAACCAACTTAAATCAAGAAAGTCCTGTTGTTGGTGACCTGACTTGACAGATGTATGCGGTGACCAGAAACAAGATTTTTAGAACTAGTGGATTTTCACACCTCATTTTTTTATTCCTGGAGGATTAAAACACACTTTGTTGCTTATTTCAATTGCAAATTCTCTTCTGAGTCCTGGATGAAGAAGTCATTGAGCTAAGTTAGGCAAGGAAATGGAAATGAAGTAAATAAGTCTCCCTGCATCTGCAGAAAAGTCGATCTCTGTCAAAAAGTGCATTAGTTCCTCAAGAAACCAGGGCTTCATGTGCTTTGCCTTGACTGTGACTGCTCCACCGACCTGGTAACATTTGCAAATTTGGTAATTAAGGAAATTTAAAAGAGTGCAATAAAGCTAGGACTATCAAGAAGTTGTAATCCTATATTTTTGAAGGTGTATGTAATTTGAATACAAAACCCTGCTGTAAGTAAAAACCATTAAAAGAGATTAATTTTGGTCTCCATACTGCTGGCTTACTGCATCTCAGGTAGGAAATGGGGATGCCTGATCTGTGTGCAGGGAAGGTTGAAGTCCAGGGGGAAAAATGAAGCTTGTTCTGCTCCGTGACCCGGATCTTGGGGCCATCATCTGCCCACCACCCCCTCGTGGTGCACTCAATCTGGGCAGCCTGGCTGAATGGAGAACCCAAGAAAGTGAACTGCCGAGTCGAGCAGCAGAAATGTCCTGTCTCTGGACAACCTGTGTGCAGCGTGAATGTCAAGGGTTCAGTTCAATTGTGTAAATGTAGGTTTCCAATGCCATGTGAGATGCTCTTGGATGGAGCCTGGTGGGCATGACACAGAGCTCACAGGAGACGTGTCATGGAGCGGTGGCTGAAGGCAAGGCCAGAGATGGCCTCAAACATCTCAGCTAACACAGGAGGCCCCCATTTAGGCAACCCAGAGGCCCATGGGGCCTGAGCTACAGCCATTCTCCTCTCCAGTGAGGATGGGATCCATGCAGGTCATAAGACTCCAGCCATTGTGCCTGTTCCGGCTCACTCTTCCCCTTGCACGGCAAACAGTCCTGAAACCTGAAGGACTCCCAGGCAAAGCAGCTGGATGGAGCCAACAGAGAACCCCCCAGGACCTTTCAGCTACAGCCGACCTCGCCTGGCTCCTGCTTCATCCACCACCCAGACCCAGGGGCAGGGATGCATCCAGGGCAGCAGGGGCTGGGCAGGGTGTAGGGCTGAGGCTCTTTGTACTCTGATTGTTCCCAGATACCGCGTGATGCATTAAAATACTTGGCACGGTGGGGAACACGGGCTTGTGTTCGCAAAGCTCGGAGCACAGAGAGAGTAGTTATCCTAGTCTCTGCCTTCCTCTCCTCCTCCCCATCGGGGAGATGCCACTCAATCAACTCAGGCTCCTTCATATAAGCAAATGAAACCCACGGGCCCCTCCTGCCTCTCTACCCCCTTCTGCCCCCACGTCTGTATTTCTTGATTGTACCTGCTAACGACAGCTTTCGCTACACCCAGGAAAGGCCAGTAACAAGCCCATCTGAGGAACTGGCACCCATCCCTTTGCGTGGATGAGCTTAGGAGGGACTCTGGGCAGAGTTGTGCTAAGCTCTTTTTCTCCTGGAGGCAAAATCCTCATTCCCAAAGTACACTGCAGCCAATTTACCCTGGCCCAGAGCCTGGGAACAAGAGACTATTGCTAAACTCAGACAGCCTCTTGAACTAGGGATGCTGCTCCGTGCCATTTCCCCCAAAGGCACTTTGTGTCAACGCCTCCACTCTTAACAACCTTGCCTCCACTGGATGGCAAAAGTGCCTTTTTGGCATCTGGTTTGCAACGTTATAAAGGAAGACAATCTTCTTGCCAGGACAAGAGAGAGTCAGATGCTATCTGCGCTCCAGTCCACGGGGCACGCTGTGGGGCTGTGTCCAGACACCCAGTACAAGCTTTAGATGTCAGAGGCAGGGTGCCGGGAGGAGCAGCCCAGAGCTCCAGTCAGCTCGCCCTGAGTCTCTGCAATGCTGCGCTGCTGGATGGCAAACGCTCCCATGGGTACCCTGGATCAGTCAGCGCATCTCCATCGCATGCCAGCTGAAAGTCCTCTAGACATGCTCCTGAGGCATCCCTGCTTTCCCTCAGAAATTGCCCCTGGGATGACGGCACCGCAACCAAACTCTGAATCTCTTACTGTCATCCCTGTAGCAGCTATAAGAAGAAACTCTTCCTGCATGGGAAGGTTTCTCAGCTCAGGAGGTGACCCAATGTTGAGGGCACCTGCCCTTCCTGTCCCTGCCACCAAGAGGAAGAGTTTCTGGGGGAGCAGGGAGAGGGTCCCTGGTCCTGTACCTCTTGGTGGAGCTTCTTCATTATTATTCTTTCCAGGCCAGCTTGTGTTATCCCTCTCATAGAGACCTCCAACAGCACCTCCCCATTTCTGACCCCATCCCAACACCTCCCACGTTCACTTCCGAACCTCTCTGTTCTCCCCAGCTTTCCTCACTTCCCCAGCTCTTATTTCCAGTGCTGGAAGCACCCATTTCATACTCAAGACTTTGCAGCCCTGGGCTGGAGCGTGCCTGCTTCAGAGAGTCCTCGGAGAACAGAGTTGTTAATCTGTGACCGGATCTGTTGAGCACAAGCAAACCATGATTTGCAGAGCTTATAACTAACTCAAAATGAAATAAAGTTTCCTGGAAGTGGCAAATGGCACTTTTTGACAGCAGGACCAAATTTCATGCTCTTTCTTCAAGGCGTGGAGGCTTTTCTGCTCTTACAGCAGTTTCATGGAATTATTTATTCTCAAAATCTGGGCAAAACACTGTGCTTTCCCCTCATTCTTGGAAATGGTCAAAATAGTTTGGCTGAAACTTTCCAGAGAACTTCAGCCTAAGGCAGACATCTGGCATGGAACGATTTTTGCCCAAACAATTACAGATTGACGAAGCTATAAGCCAAATTCCTGGCGCCTCAAGTGTTGGGCTCTGTTGCGCTGATAACTGGCTATGCTGGGGACTTGCACCGGCTGTAAGCATGGTCTGTAAACATGATGAAGCTTTAGGGTCTTCTGCTCTAGGAAAAGGTAGGGGAGAGCATAGCCACGAGAGGGAGTGCAATTCCTTATTCTCACCATGCAGCACAGCCCCGCTGCTGTTAACCACATCAGCCCTTCGGCTGTGAGCTGTGTTTCAACTGCGGATGGGTTCTGGTGCAGGGCCTGTGCTACGAGGAGTCTCACCCAGTGAGAATTATGAAGAAAATGATGAAGCACCACGGTACGCTTGTGTCATGTCTAACAAACGGCCCACCTGCGTGCCAGGCTATTGCAGCATTGGGCATTTTGCTTCTGACACCAAAAACGGTAGGTGAAAAGTTACAGAATCACAGAATCTCCTAGATTGGAAAAGACCTGTCAGATCTAATCCAATCATTAACCCAACACTGACAAGCCCACCGCTAAACCATGTCCCTAAGCACTATATCTACACGACCTTTAAATACCTCCAGGGATGGCGACTCCACCACTGCCCTGGGTAATGCGTTCCAGTGCCTGAACATGGAGATTCAAAGAGGTCTCAGTGCTGAATCTCAGGATCTGAACACATGGATGGATCCTACGAGGACATGGAGCACTGTGTATCTGTCCCAGCTCCTTACAGCACCAAAGGAAGAGGGGCTCTGATCTTGAATGGCCAATTCGAGCTGCAAAGATCTTGGCCTCCCCAAAGACGCTAGAGAGATGATGGGTGAGCTCGGGGAATCAGATCCCTATGCCATGGTTCCCAACCCAAATACCTCCAGATGAACACTGGGCTCAGTCTCATTTTCAAAGGGACCAACTCAATGAGGTCAGAACTGTAACGGACTTGTTGCTCCACAGGGGAACGTGCAGGGGACCTACTCGCATCCAAGCAACACTGCAATTGCTGTGTGCTCCAGGCATGTTTTATTCACTCAGGGCTCAGGTCAAACCTGAAACTCGCCATCAAACGTGACCAAGTTATCGTAACAGAACAAGTTATGGCCCATGAGCTGGGCTGGTAAATCATTCCTGTGTGTGTTCATGGCTTGCCCATGTGGCGAACGAAAATGTGTCAGCTGAACTTGCCATGAATGTGGTTCAAACCACAGGTTTTACTTCAGAACTGGAGCACATTAAGAGCTTACACAAGGTCAGCAGCTCCAAGACAGGTTGCTGTGGTAACAGTCAACAGCAGAGGTTTGAGCTGATGCACTTTATCTCGCAGTTTGGGTTGTCTTCTTGTACACATCAGGACAGTCACAGCAGCTCAGCTGAGGGGCAGCTAATCTATGAAACCACCGTATTTCTGTTGCATTGGTTCAGGAACCTAAGGCCACTGAGCCTTGACAAGCACAGGCAGGGAAATTTTGCAGGCGCTGGACCAGCCACAAGAGGGGGATCACAGTGAATGCAAGAGATGCTGAAAATTGACTGGAAAACCTACCGGAGCCCCAGACTGTGATTATATTGGCCAAAGCACACACGTCCCTACCCAAGCTAACTCTCACATCTTACAGTCAGGCCAGAAAATGTGCTTTATTCTCTTATCCTGTGACTTTTATTACTGACCCACAGTCAAACTCATGAATATCTCATATGTGACCACAGAGGGACAGCAGGCACAGCCGTCAGGGCGAGGAGGACAGACTCCTAGGACTCGTGCTATCAAATAATCACCATTAGCTGTTGCGGGTATAGGAAGATGCCACACAGCCAGGCAGGATCTGTTTTTTTTCCCTCTCGAAGGGGTGGCACACAGACACACTAGTCAAGGCAACTGTCATCTTGGGTGTGATCAGCCAGGTTTTTAATTGGCTTGCAGATGTTGTGCCCTGGCCATATATATTATTTTCACTTAAGTTTATGTCAGCAGGAACAGGAGTCTACTAAATTTATCCCCTGTGCTCAAGACTAACTGCACAGGCCTTGAAGGGTATTTTTAATAGGAGGTAAACCTCATCCACAAACAGCCTCTCATTTCAGGCCTACAAATGAGATATTTTCCAGTCCAGTTTAACTCCAACCCTGCCCCTTCCTTCCACAAGCCCCAAATGACTGTTTTCTCCTGATTCTTTGGTCATTGTGTAAGTGTGATATCCCTTGGCAGAGCCTGCAAAAGAGCTGGGGAGGAACATGGTTCCTGCCTATTTGGCTCCTTTTAGGGTTAAAGCCAGGATGGGTTTTGTGCCTAAAGCAACATCCTTCACACAAATGCCAGTATAACATAAATTGTGCTGAGCTCTGAGGAGAAGCAAATGTCAAAAATTAAGTTATTCTTCTGCTTGACTCACAAATCCAAGTAGCATGCAAATAAAGAGGAGCCATCTGTTCAGTCCCTGGGCCATTTCAAGTTAAGCATCCAGCGCCAGCTTCATCTCCCAGTTACATCAGGTCAGCCCTGCTGGCTGGCCTCCACAGGACGTGCTCAGCCTTGCCCAGGACCGCCTGTCACCACACAAGTGTCTGTAACCCTTCGCGCTCCTCTTGAGCTCAACTGGCATGTTGTCGCTGAAGCCGCCTTCAGCCGCTCATGCTCGGGTGCAAGGTTTCCCTACTTCCAGGCAGCTTCACAAGCAGGATTTCAGGGTTTCTCCTGTTTTAGTTCCTTCACTGCACGTATCAGGCCAGGTCCCTCGCTGCCCCGTGATGCTTCGCTGATGCGTCAGAGCAGTTGGTGCATTGATCCGAAATCGGATTTGTCACTGGCTTCAGGGGAGCCTGTGCTACACCCATGGCTGCCCTCCTGCATCTCCAAGGACACTTCATTATCGTCAATATTAATGGAGCCTTTGGATAACCCGTTGGGCTAAACATCGTTGGAGGAAGAGAGGATTATCACCTCATTTGAGAGAGGAGGCAAAGTGAAAGGAGACCTGACCATACTGCAGATGGGTCCAGAGATGTTTAGCAAGCTGGCCGTGACGCAGTCTTTAAGCATTAGCTTGAGAGAATCATCACACCAGGGACAGGTCACCCTGGCAAAGCCTGGCTGTGTAGCTTGAGCTTGTATGTCCTGAAGGACTTGGACTGTGTTAGGTCCACCAGCTTCACCATCTCAGTTCTTCCATTCACTGTGCGAGACATACTCCAGTTGCAGGAATGATGGCAAAAACGATGCCCTCATGGAGCATGCAGTCTGGCACTGAGCGCATGTTAGCACTCGAGCAGGTTTTACTGCCACGCACCAGGCTGAGGTCCAGCAGGCGCTAATTATCATGGTATAGCGAGGGGACCAGAGCCGTAGTTGTGAGCAGTATTTAAGGCTGCATAAACCTAAGGATGAGGAGGGCTCTAGGTGGGAAATATTATTAGGAGAAAGTTTGGGGTCTGTGCTGGGAGCCAGTAATTAGCCACTGAGCAGCAATCTGGGATACGGTCAACACGCGAGTGCTTCTGTCTCACTGCAAACTCAGATGGGGTAGTTTAGGCCATCGTTGAGTGTAGATCTCACAAGCTTCAAGTTGGCTGCTGCCCTTCCTCTGTGCTGCCCTCCTCCCAGCTAAAGCAGCCTGGTTCCAGCGCGTCTTCTCCAAGGACTCCCCCCATCCCACCCAAACTGACGGAAACCCCAGGGTAGGTCCAGGCGAAGCGAGTAGATTGCTGTCAGTGCCAGGGGAGAACAGGAGGTATCAGTGAAGGAACACTCCCTGCATCCTCAATGTATAAATAAAGTAGGAAAGAATCAAATCTAGCTTTGTCACTTGTTGAACAGGCAGCTCCAGACCAAAATCAATGACCAGGTTAGTGAAGTAAAGCAAATAATGTTGCAATGATAAGAGAAAGGCCATTAGATTTCTTGGCTGAATTCCGCAGTTGAGCGGGAGCACTCAAACGGACAGCACACCACGTTTAGGAGGGCTGACACTTCAGAAGCATTGATGTGTACCTGTGACAGATGTTAATCCGGAGAACACGCTTTTGGTATGGTACCTCCTTCAAATGGGAATGGCCGGACCCTCACACAAACACGATGGAAGCTTGGAGCGAGGTTCTTTTCTCCTGCAAGATGGACCGGGTTGCCACAGCTTGTGCTCCCCGAGCCACAGGCTTCCGGTCCATGCTGCTGGCTGGTATCTGCAGGTGGACTGAGCTGTATCACACTCTAATTCGTGCAGGCTGGATCTAACCCAGACTGAGACCATCTTGATTCTGGCGAGAGCCCCACACATGCTTTGGTGTCATCCCTCCAAAATCTGGGCTTAGGGATTTCCCTAACAGGGACTCGAAGGCTTACAGAGCTGGGATGGAGAACAGATGGAGACATGCTGAAGCAACCATGACACGTTTGCTGAGAGGTAGCACCAGGAGCTAACCGGAGAGCTTTTACAATGTGAGTCACTCGCTGAGCTCCATTTCATGGCATATTAAGCAGTATGAATCAAAGACTGAAAATGCAGGGCATGTATTGCCCTACAAAAACACCATCAACCACTTTACTTTTTAAGTAATGATTTGCTATTGATTATGTGCATGAAGATGAGGTAGCTCCCTACCTCTCCTACCAATTCCCACACTCTCAATCACATTACAAGCAAATGCCAGAGTTGAGCCCGCTCTAACAGAGCCGATTTCCTGCTCTTAGGAGGGGTTGAACTGGACAGGTCAGAAATCTCCGGGCAAATGCCTGAGAGTACTTGAGTTGACCGAAGACGTCTGTAAGCACAACTGGACCAAACACGGCAGTAAGGCAGGGGTGGCCACACCTTCCTGACCTTATAAACCACACACCAAAGCCTTCACAACTCCAACAGCCACAAGAGCTGCCAGACATGCCTTGGAGAGATAGGTAGGGAACACAGTGTAGAATCAGGATGCTCATGCAACATGGTTCCCAGGTGCTGCGGTGTGTTCAGGTTCAGTGATCCTTCCTGCCAAGGGAAGGTGAGCCAAGAGCCAAGGATGACCACAGCACAGGTGGTGTCCTTGCTGGCTGGGATATAGACCCGCCGGATCTGAGGAAGGTTGGCAGGGCCAAGTTCTGGTAAAAAGGAATGACCAAGAGTCCTGGGTAAGGTGAGGGGATGAACTGGGTCCAGGGTCTATTTAGGAAAAGCAGGAGCAGGACTGGGACAAGGCTACAATGTAGGTCTGACACTGTTCCAAGACACAGGGCCCCAGGCAGAACTACAAATAGGTGCTCCTACAACACAGCTCAGGTGAGGTGCCCAGGCCTGAGCTTATGTGGAGCCTCTGGATTAATGAGTGGAGGATGCATGGGTGGAGGTGAGGTTGGTTAGGGCGATTAAGGCTAATTAGTGCACTCAGGACCCTGACACAACAAGATGCAAAGTGGAGCAGGAAAAGTTATGCTCCTATTTTCTCAATTTCTAATCTCAGGCCAAGGTCTTCTTCGGTTTGGTCCCATTTCGAGTTTGCCTGTGGCTGGGCTGGAGGAGAAAACAACCACAAGCAGATACAAGTGGCACTTTCTGCCTGGTGACAGGCTGTGTCTAAAGCTGCCCTCCCTCGTAGCCTCTCGCCTGCCATGCTGGTGAGTGTTTGCTAGATGAAGGTGTGCGGGAGTCCTTAGTGCACGTCTGTCTTGTGTCATGCACTCTCTCCAAGATGCTTGTGCTGCGGTGGGTTCGGATGCTTGGGAAGGCAATACCATCTCAATGGATTTCGGAAAGCAGGACATGTACAGAGGAGATCAGGGGGTGGCATCACATTGTTCCTGTCAGCGTGTTTTACATGAGCTTGTTATTTTAAAAATAATCAGGTGCTAACTCTGGATGTAGAGAACATTATAAAGTGTGGGGTTTTTCCTCTGTCCCCTGTGGAGGGCTTCTGCAGCTGGACCTTCCTCTCCAAAAACAGGTGATGCAGAGGAGTCGTAGTTTTATCATGCAAGGCTCTCTGTGGTTATTTGGGGGGCATCCCCAAATCCTGCCTCCGCTTTCTGTTGGGAACATCAGCAGAAAACAGTCACAGCAGCTGCTCCTACCCTTTCTAATTTAAACCTCCCTTTTAAATCCAAAAACGCACTAGCACTGAAAGTTTTCCATTGAAATTGGAGAGTTTTGACTCATCCGGAGTGGCATCCCTGTTGGATCAGCAGTTAGCAAATGGTTACACTCGGTCTCGGAGCAGAGATCCCAGGCTGAGTCGGAGCATGGCTGTGCCAGGGTCCTCCACCTGCAACAGCTGGATTGCAGAACAACGTACCCTAAAGGGACAGCTTGAAATGCTGTTTCGTTGAAAACGTTTGATGAAAGTTTGCTGCATCGACCACCGAAATCCTGGAAAATAGCACGCCAATATGCTGGAAATGTTCTAAATGCACATGGGAAGGACGCCCCCTCCAAATAGCTGATATTGAGGGTGAAGACTCAACTACTTAAGAGTTTAAGCTGACAATGTTCTTCCATGACTCAGCATCGCGCCGACTGCGTTCAGGGACCCGGTGGGAAAGCACGGAAGCCTGATGACGGGGTAGGCTGCCAGAGGAAATAAAAACACACACAAAAAAAATCAAAAATCCCAAATACCCAAAACAACAGCCTGCCAAAGGAAACAACCATCAAAAAAAACCCCAAACCCTGCTGTCAGGCCCTCAATATTTCTGCCTTTGGAATACCACTTTTGGGACCAAGTTGATTAAATGTATTAAAGGAGGCTTGTTGCTGTCCTAATTTCACGGAGCAAGCCGGATTTAGGTGCATTCTTTGCCTCCTTTCCCTGCAAGCCAGATTTTATTCCCTCACAGCCCAGCCCTTAAGGCGAGGAGCGATGCGGGATCATCCCCAAGTTCTTTCAGGTTGGCTTCAGGGGACGATGTCAGCCTACCAAAACAACGGGGCAGGTGGCACCCTCAGCTTGTGATCCACACCAACATGGAAAACGATACATTCAGGAAGTTTTGGTTTTTTTTTTTTTAACTTTTTTTTTGTTTTTTTTGCTCTGAAGAAAAACTTTTATCTTGAATCCCCTTTCCCTGGGCACTGGAGAACGCAGGTGGACAGGGACAATTAGGAAAGGGATGCGGAGAGGATCCAGACCTGCTGGATCCCCTGGAAGGGAATGCCATGAGACGTACCCCGCTCCACCACGCTCTTTCCCGGGGGGGGGGTGTCTCGCACTGGAGCAGCGCTGTATTTTGGTGGCTGTTTTTTTTCCCCACCTAAGGGTTTATTCAGCTGGAATTATCTAATAGTCCACGACACGACAGCTCGCTTCAACCTTTCTCCGGGCTGAAGGCGTACACCGGGGAGCTCCCCCTTCCCAACAGCACCCGCCTTCCCCCAAACTCTGCCCGTTCGCCGCTCCGAGGCCCCGATGCCTGCGGGGCTGGGGGGCGGGCGGGGGGCGACTCCCTCAGGCGGGGCTGAGGCGATGGCGCCTCCGCGCCTCGCGGGGCAACCCCCACTCGTGTTGGTGGCCCTCACTCCCCCTCAGAGAGCCCCTGGGGGCCGTGAAGGGAAGGCGGGGGGCGTGAGAAGGCGGGGGGCGGTGAAGGGAAGGCGGGGGGGCGAGGGAAGGCGGGGGGCCGTGAGAAGGCGGGGGGGGGGGGGCGTGAGAAGGCCGGGGGCCGTGAGGGGCAGGCGGGGGGCCGTGAGGGGCAGGCGAACGCCGCCTCACCGCCGCCCTGACCCTGAGGCGAAAGGGCGCGGCCCCCCCGCTCCCCCCTCAGGCGGCCGCCGGCCCCGCCCTCGCCTCCCTCCCATTGGCTGAGCCGCCCGCCCGTCCGCCGCCGTTGGTCCGGTCGCGCGGACCTGTCAAGCCCGCCGCGGGGGGAGGAAGGCGGGAGGGGCGCCCCCCCTCACCCCCCCCCCCCGCCGCTCCCACGTGGCAGCGCCCGGCGCCCCGACGGGGCGGGCGGAACGGCGGGACCCCCCCTCACCCCCACCCCCCCCCGCCGCGGTCGGTGACACCCCCCACCCCCCGGCGGAGGGGGGTGGGGGGGGGGAGACGATCGGCGCTGAGGGGGAGGGAACGGGCTCCCGACATCCGGGCCCTTCGCTCGCCGCCGCCAGCCGCGGGTCAGCGCCGCCGCCGCCGGACGGGGCGGGCGGCTGCCGGCAGGCAGGTGGGTCCGGCACCGGCACCGGCACCGGCACCGGGGAGAGGGGGGGAGGGAGAGCCCCGGCGGGACGTGTGTGCGCCCTCCTGCCGCCCCGCGTGGAGCCTCCTGCGTGGGGAGGCGGCGGCAGCCCCCCCCCATCCCTCCATCCCTCCCTCAGTGGGACCGGGGGGGGGGGACGGACAGACGCGACGCGGTGCCGGGAGACCGCAGCACCGGCGGGTCCCCGACCTGCGGCAGCACCCGCTGTCACCGTCACCGCTGCCTTCCAGGTCTGCCATTACCCCGCTTCTTTTGGTTGAATAGTTATTGTTAATAATTTTTATTATTTTTTTTTTTGTGTGTGTGTGTGTGTTTTTTGCCTTGATCGGTTATTATTATTATTTTAATGATTGGGGTTTTTTAATTTTATTTTTTTATTTTCCTATTGGGGCAAAACTTTTGCCGGAGTTGCTGCCGCCTCAGCCGACGCCGTCCCGAGCGCTGCCAAGCGCCCACCGACTTCTACTTGTCATTAAGGAGAGGACGAGGGGGGGGGTGAGGGGGTGGCACCTCGGCAGGGACACGGTGGCTCAGGGTGTCGCCCCCCCCCCCCCCCCAATGGTGCTGGGGACCCCTCGGTGCGTTTTTATTCCCTTTTTTTTTTTTTGTGTGTGTGTTTTTATTTTAATTTTTATTTTTAACCCGGCTTAGGGTGGCACCTCGGGCGAGGCGTTGTCCCCGCTGATGCTGAAGGTCTGTGTCACCCTGTCACTTAGGTTTGCCTGGCGCAGGATCCGTCCCCCCCCGTCCCCTCCCCAGCCCTCCCCTCACGGAGAACCCCTCGTCCTCCTTCTCCCGGCGGCAGCACCGAGCCCCGGCGATGCGGTAAGTCTGCCGGCGTGGGCTCCCGCTGCGGGCAGGATTGGGGCTGGCTGCCCTCCGAGGGGGCTGCCCGGAGGAGGGGGACTTGGTGGGGGGCTGCTGGCGCGGTCCCCCGATGCCCAGGGACCCGTGAGCCTGGTGGCGAGCATCCCCGGGATGGGATCAGTGTGGGGCGAGCATCCCTGGGGTGGGCTTAGTTCCACTGTGGGCAGCGTGGGGTGAGCATCCCTGGGACCGGCTCAGTGTGGGGTGAGCATCCCCGGGATGGGATCAGTGTGGGGCGAGCATCCCTGGGACCGGCTCAATGTGGGGCGAGCATCCCCAGGATGGGATCAGTATGGGGCGAGCAGCATCCCTGGGGTGGGCTCAGTGTGGGGTGAGCATCCCTGGGATGGGCTCAGCCCCAGTGTGGGGAGTGTGGGGTGAGCAGCATCCCTGGGGTGGGCTCAGCCCCACTGTGGGGAGTGTGGGGAGAGCAGCATCCCTCGGAGGCGCTCAGCGTGGGGCGAGCATCCCTCGGAGGTGCTCAGTGTGGGGTGAGCATCCCTGGGATGGGCTTAGCCCCGGTGCGGGGAGTGTGGGGAGAGCAGCATCCCTCGGAGGTGCTCAGTGTGGGGTGAGCATCCCTGGGACGTGCTCAGCCCCGGTACGGGGAGTGTGGGGTGAGCATCTCTGCAATGGGCTCAGCCCCACAGTGTGGGGACCATGGGGGGAGCATCCCTCGGAGGCGCTCAGCGTGGGGCGAGCATCCCTGGGACGGGCTCGGCCCTGGTGTGGGGAGCATGGGATGAGCACCTCTGGGATGGGCTCAGCCCCGGTGTGGGGAGTGTGGGGCGAGCAGCAGCATCCCTGGGGTGGGCTCAGCATGGGGTGAGCATCCCTCAGAGGTGCACAGCGTGGGGTGAGCATCCCTGGGACGTGCTCAGCCCCGATGTGGGCAGCGTGGGGTGAGCACCCCACCCATCGTGGCTGCTTTGCCACCCCCCGCGCTGCTGGCAGGGGTCCTGGCATCCCCAAATGTCCCCGCTGTCCCCTGGCTGCGCACGCCGTGCGGCAGGAGGGGGAGCTCGCACCGCGCCGGCTAAACAGGACGGGGAGCTGTGTGGGACAGGGGACGTGCCCAGCCTGTGTGGGGTCCCGGGACCCCCCTTCTGCCCCCAGCGAGGGGAACCCCCTTCCTCTGAATCCCCGCTTTCCGCCAGCCCTCGCCGCAGCTCCGGCGCTGGATTTCCTCCGAGCCCTCCTGCCCATATTGCGCTATTGATTGCTGAGCTGAACTTCCTCCCGAAATCATTAAAGCTTAAAAAATTGATGGCACAATAGAGCCCTTTATTAGCCACATAACTTTTCTGGCTTTCTTCCTTTCTTCTTAAATTTTTTTTTTTTTTTTTAATCAACACAAAAGGGCAGAGCCGGAGCTCAGATTTGTGTCCCGTGTCCCCGCGAGAACCGGGCAGCGTGCCCTCCTCCACCCCAGCTACCCGTCAGCACGGCTGTGCTGGGCTATTTATTAGGAAAAATGGCAAAGAAGGAATCGATGTGTGCAGGTTTTGAGTTTTTTTTTTTCTTTTCTTTTCTTTTAATCTCAGCCTCCTCTCTTTACAGCCTGCAGATAGGTCTCTTTATTTCTGCTCTTTATAAATAAAAATATTTGAATGGGGACTGTAATATTTTATTCCCTGTCGTGCCTATCCTTCGGTTGAACGGTGGCTGAGTTCTTGCTCGATATTAACTTCCCATTTTAGTAACAGTTGAGTTTTCCTGAAGGAAATCCCTCCGGGCTGACCATTACCATGGCATTGTATAACACAGCAGAAAGATGGATTACCTGGATGGATCTCCTCCAGCGTGACTTCACCAAGTGACAGACTTCAGCTAATTCATCCCCCCCGCTCCTGTCGCAATCGTCGGGGTGGGTTTTTATAGATTCTGGGAAATATTTGCGGTATCTCCCGGTGTGCGGTTGTAAATACGGGCGCTGATTTTCCGGCTGGGACTCGTGGCAGCATCCTGCTTCCCACAAAGCCCCGGCTCCTGGAGTCAAGTCGACCCCTGCGAGTTCTCCTTTAGCGGAGAAATAGGAAGTTTTTACCTTTTCTGGTTTATTCAGAGCGGTTTTGAGATGTCTTTGAGTGCATCTGGGTGGAGGAGAAGGAAGGGGGCAAAAAAAAAAAAAAATTAAATGGTGCATTTATATGTGCGAGTGTGTATGGGCGTAAAATAAATCACGCGGTTTTGAAGCCCGTCTAACGTTGTGTTGAAGGATGCCTGGGTGATGCCGTGCTGGAGCAGGGACTGAAAGTCACGTAGAGGGGACACTTGCCTCGCTGCGTGGCCTTGGGCCGGTCATTTATCTTCTCTGCTGCAGTGTCGGTATCTCGGGAGCGTGGCTGCCCGCGTTTTCTGCTCGCCCTGGCTCAACGCTGCGCGTTCCCCCCCGCTCCTCCTCGCCGTAATTTTCCTGTGGCTCTTGCACCCCGTTATTTTTAGGGTGGAAACCCTAGGGTGCAAACCATCCCCCCCACCAAAAAAAAAAAAAAAGCTTCCTTCCTAGGACAGGAGCAATAGGTGCATCCCTCCCGTGCTCCTCGTTCTTCAGGGGAACATCAGCTTCGTTCTGGGTAATGCCCCCCCCGTTTGTCGTCGCTACGGAATATTGAACGCTGCCGCCGAAAACGATGAAGCTATAAAACAAGGCTAGCTCGGAGGGGTTTAGGTTTGCGGATGACACTGAGCTGAGTGGTGCCGTTGACGTGCCCGAAGGATGGGATGCCATCCAGAGGGACCTGGACAGGCTGGAGAGGTGGGTCCCTGTGAACCTCATGAGGTTCCACAAGGCCAAGTGCAAGGTCCCGCACGTGGGTGGGGGCAACCCCCGGAATCAATACAGGTGGATCTAGTCTACCCCCCCTGCCATGAGCAGGGACATCTTCAACTAGATCAGGTTGCTCAGAGCCCCGTCCAACCTGGCCTTGAACACCTCCAGGGATGGGGCAGCCACAGCTTCTCGGGGCAACCTGCGCCAGGGGCTCACCACCCTCGGAGTGAAAAATTTCTTCCTAATATCTCATCTAAATCTCCCCTCTTCCAGTTTAAAACCATTACACTTTGTTCTATTGCAACAGGCCCTGCTAAAACGTCTGTCCCCATCTTTCTTCTTAGCCCACCTTAGCTACTGCAAGGCCGCAACAAGGTCTCCCCAGGGCCTTCTCTTCTTCAGGCTGAACCCCCTCAACTCTCCCAGCCTGTCCTCCCAGCAGAGGGGCTCCAGCCCTCAGATCATCTTTGTGGCCTCCTCTGACCCTCCTCCAACAGCTCCGTGTCCTTCTGCTGATGGTGGCCCCCGAGCTGGAGGCACCACTGCGGGGGGGTCTCCCCAGAGCGCAGCGGAGGGGGAATTACCGCCGTATCAAAAGGGTCTGAGTTTGCCTACACCGGGGCTTTGCCGATACCACAACCAGACGCCTTGAAGACATATTTTAGGCAGCTAAATCTATGTGAAACCCATCTCCTTCCTGGCTTCCAGCGTCCCCGCTGTCCCAGCCGCCCTCCCACCGCCGCAGCCCCATCTCCTCGGCAGCGAGGACTCGCCGTTCTCTTCTGCCCCGCTCCAGAAGCTTATACAATTTTTTTTTGGCGCTTTTCCCCGAAGTCTTTATTCTGGGTAACATGGTTTGTTTGTTTACGCTTTTTTGGTTTCAATCATACATTTATTTATTTATTTATTTATTTATTTATTTATTTATTTATTTGTTGTGTCTGCAAAGCTCCAGGGCTTCCTCCTTTCCCCTCCCCGCTCCCAGATGGTCGCCTATTAAAACAGACACACACACACACACACACAAAAAAAGGCAAATGTTAGAATAAAAAAGGAAATACTTCGGTTCTGTAATGAATGAAGTTTGGCTTTTCCAGAGAGGATGTGGGAGAGAGAAGAAACGGGGGGGGAAAAAAAAGCGCGGCAGGTGTGTTTGGAGGGAAGGGTGTGCCCTGCTGTGTATTTTGAGCTCTGCTGGGTCTGTGCCACTCGTTTTACAGCGCTCCGGTGAAAAGGGATACGGCTCTCGCTGTGCTTTTAATCTCACCGTGTCCAGCTTGGAGAAACAACCCTCCTCCTCGTTCTTATGAACCTGTTTCACTTATTTAATTAGATTTTAGTCCTCCGTTGTCGCTGTTGGGTTGTTTACCTAAGCTGGTTGGTCTGAAAGGGTTTGGGTTATTTTGGTTTTTTTTTTTTTTGGAGGAGGAAGGAGCAGGCGGCTCAGAAGCGGTGGGGCTTGCCAGGCTGCTGGTTTCCTCTCCAGTGGATCTCCAAGAGCAAAGGGAGTTGCTGTAAGAGCGGGACTCAGAAGAATGACTTCAAAGGGTGAGATGACCCTGCCCATCCTGGCGGCAAGGAGAACCAGGAGCCAGCTCTGTCTCCGTTGCAGATGGCGGTGCAGTTCCCAGGGAACAGGACCAGGCTCTTGGCAGACCCCAATAGTTTGGAGGTCCAGCCCATCCTGATGACACATTTGCTGCTGTGACTCGGGGTGGCGGCAGCTTGTTCTCGCCCATGGCTGTGGTGGTTGTCCATACACATGGTCCTTCGTGCAGTGGGACAAACATCTGGCACAGGTAGAGGAGGTGACACAGGGCCTGGACACAGATGTGGAGTTTATGCACATCCTTACGGGTGCCGGTGGGCCACGTCACCCTGCTTTGGGACAGCATGTTGGCTTTGTCAAGGTCCAGCGTGGTGCAGGTCCGCACCTTGCCAGATCAGAGCTGGGATATTGCAAATATCAAAGGTGGGCCATGGAGATGCTGGGAGGGCTGGAGCCCCTCTGCTGGGAGGACAGGCTGAGAGAGTTGAGGGTGTTCAGCCTGGAGAAGAGAAGGCTCCAGGGAGCCCTTAGAGCCCCTTCCAGTCCCTAAAGCGGCTCCAGAAGAGCCGGGGAGGGACTTTTTACAAGGGCATGGAGTGATAGGATGAGGGGGAATGGCTTCAAACTGGAAGAGGGGAGATTTAGATGAGATATTAGGAAGAAATTCTTTACTGTGAGGGTGGTGAGACACTGGAACAGGTTGTCCGGAGAAGCTGTGGCTGCCCCATCCCTGGAGGTGTTGAAGGCCAGGTTGGATGGGGCCTGGAGCAACCTGGGCTGGTGGGAGGTGTCCCTGCCCATGACCAGGGGGGTTGGAACTGGATGATCTTCAAGGTCCCTTCCAACCTAAACCACTCTCTGATTCTATGATATGATAAATCCACCCACTGCTGCTGCATTGCTCACCAGCAGCGGAGCTGGCATGCCGCCTCCGGGCACTCTCTATAGAGAAGAGGAGCAGCGCGGGTTGATAGAATCTCATCCTACTGGTCCATAGAAACCAGCGCTGGAGCACGTGTTGGGTGTGCTTATCGTTCCTACAGGGAACGGGGCGGGTAGAGAGGCTGTCCCCACAAGAACAGCTTTATCTGGGTCTATCTGACTTTGCAGGGGTGTGAGCTGATGGCCTTTAGTTGCTCTTGTCATGGTCTGGGTGTTTTGGTGGGTCATGTGTCTTGGGCTGAAAGGTCTGTCTGAGACTCCTTCTGCCTGAGGTGGGGCTTCTGTGGTCCTCTTCTGGTTAAACGCTTAGATGGCTGCTCTGTGGATCAGGGTTCTCTTTCTGTTCGTTTTGCTGGGGTTTTCCTGGGGATTTGGGGACATCGTCTGGTGTTACCTCTGCTCTCTGCCAACAGCAGCCACGGTACTTCCTTTTCTCCTTTGTGGTCTGTAGAGCTGGTGCTGTCTCTTGCTGCTGCTGTCAGGTTGTGTATTGATAGTGCGGCCTCAGTCATGGTTGGCACCTGAATGAGTTACCGCAATACAAATAAATAAGAAAAAGAAAAAAAAAAGAGTATTTGCAAGAGCGACGGGTTGGAGAGCTAACATTTATGCCGGGCCATTCATCAGAAAGGGCGCCCAAATGTTCTATAAACCTTCACATGCACATAAAATGCTGCTCCCAGGCTTCGAGGCAGCATCAAGAGTTTAATAACGAAACCACACCACGGTTCAGGGCCTGAAATGCAGAATTACCGCCTCCACGTGGAGCTGCGGGGAAAATTTGGGTCCACAAAGATCCTATTGGAAACTGGCCAGGACACCTCCTATGAACATGAGACAGAGGCTTTATTTATGTCTTCCAAGGGGCAAAACCAGAAGCTTTATGGCTTATCTCAAGTTGTCACCTCTGCCAGCCAGGCACCCCCAAGAAGGGGACGTGGCTTCTTTTGGGTTGTGGGGTGAGGGATGCTCTAGAAAGTCCTAAGTAACCCTATGGGGTAATGATTTACTGAGAAAAGTGGTGTCTCCCAACCTGTTGTGGCTACTTCTTGCAGATTTTGGGTCTAGCGCAGATGAGATTCACCAGTCTGCAAGATGGCCTTTGGCCCTACAGGACCTCTTGGGCTCTGTTCCTGGTGGAAGTTTTTCCAACGCTATCTGAACTTTCTCATTGCATCGCGTTTAACAACACACAGCACAGGAGGAGGTTGAGAGGGAGGAGAAAAGTTTACTTCTTGCCTTCTTTTTTCAGTTTAAGCCCAAAACGATATTTTGGTTTATTTATTGGCTCGGGCCTTCTCCTTTCTCCAGGCTTTGCCTAGCGTAAGACCTGAAGATTTGCATGCTTGATCAAATCTGATGGGAGTAAACAAATCAGCATTAGCAAATGTATGGACCTCAAGCTAATTGGCGGGTGATGAACTCCATGACTGTGAGGAAGATGAGCCCTTCTGTAGAGCGCGTTGTACCTTGGCACGGGGACACGAGTCAGAAGCCATTGGCAACTTTTAAATCTAAATCCCTTTGGGGGATTTATTTTTAGGTTGCCTCGCTTTGTCATGAACACACGATCAAAGTAAAACCAAAAAAGGGTGGGCAGGAGCAGGGTGACCTCAGCTAGGTCAGCAATGAGCTTGAGGTTGAAGTCCAGAAGATTCACTAAAATTAGGGACCGTTGGCAGCTTGAGAATTAAGTTCCAGAAGTTAATCACGGTGATGCAAGAGAAAACATTCGGGGGATTCATTGTCGCTGTTAAGCATCTTGATTGTCAATTAAATAGAGGAGAAGAGAAACATGACTGATGATAGTCACTGAAGTTGCTCAGCGGGGATTTGCAGGCAGCGTTGTTATTGCGTTGCCGTCTGCCGGCAGCACTCCACTTGTCGGCTTTGCCTTTGTAAATCGTCTTTTTTTTTGGATGCTTGCGGCTTGGAGTACCTTTTAGGGGCTGGAATTGGGTATTGGGGGCCTTGGTCTTCTCTTCAACCCAAAGGCACCGGGAGTTGGTGCGGACCTGGTGTTGGCCGGTGCCCTGGATTGATTAAATTTATCCCTGAAACTTTTTTACAGTGATTTCCCCCCCCCCCCCCCAAGAAAACAAACCCTTCTTCACCAGCCTATGGAGAAGCATAGCGATGCCATGTGAAATTGCAAGCGGGAAACAAGCAGCAGGGTTTCTTTAACGATCACCGTTTCAAATGATAAGGTTACAAATGAGCCCTTGGATAATGTGCAATTAATACGACGATGCACGAATTTACCGGGTTCGGCTTGTAAATTTAAAGTGACCCATAATAATGACGGGCTTCACAAAATAACCACCAACCTGTAAATTAATTTAGCGTCAGGTTACAAATAAAGCATTTTATGATTCCCCTTCAGAATACAAAAAAAAAGAGGCTGTTAACCTCATTTTTGGGGATGTCGATGCAACTTGAGTATCTCACTTCAGCGGCTTTGCGTATACGTGTATGGATGTACTCCCGCAGCGCCACCTGTGTTATTTTTTGATGCCTTTTTTAGCGTCTTTTATTATGGACCGAGCTCGCAACACTCCCAAGCGTGAGTGATTTTGTTCGCCTGGCTAGTCCGTTGATTTCAGGAGCAGACCTTCTCCGGGGCTGTGCGCGCGGGGTTATTCTAAGCCCGTTATCTTTATCGGGCTTTGAATTGTAAAGAAATGCCCGTCCATCCTTGTAAAATACCCGCTCTTGGCTTGACCGCGAAGTTCCAGCTGAAAGCAAGAGGTAGAAAAACTATCGCGTTAAAACACAGCGTGTTTTAAATGTGCATCGGTCCAGGGAGAAGCAGGGAGGAGGAGGATGGGGTCTTCACAGCAGTTGCTGATGTAGCTTTGGAGGTCACCTTATTTACACCAACAGCTAACTGCGGAGCTGTGACTTCTTCAGAGAAACACGTCGGAGCCTTTAGCAAAGCCCTGGAGCAAAGTGCCATCAGCCCTGGCTGTGGATGAGCTTAGGGTGGTGGCATCTAGGGTTTGGTGGTGCTGAGCGGCTCTTCACGCCGTGATCCATATTGGACCTGGGATGCGCTTGCTGCCGAGCTGGGGAAAAAAAAAACCCCATGCAATATTGGAGTTATTTGTCCCGTGGCTGAGCTGAGCTGCAGGATCGCTTGGTTTTAGGGGGGGAATAGAGGAAAAAAGGCACTTTTGATTTTGAAACATGAGTAATTGGGGAAGATGCTGCGGTGCCGAGCGCTGAGCCTCCCTTTGGGCATCCGCAGATGAGGGTGCCATTGATGATGCTCCTCTTCTGGGAGGCGTAGCTCAAAGGCGGGTGAAGGCATTAAAAAGAAATAAGTAAATAACTCCAAAACCCTTCCCCTCCACCAGGAAAAGTCAGAGGAGGAAATTAAAGTCACCTTCCAGTCTTGAGTGAGTTTCCTCTGTTTTGGCAAGAGTTAGCGCAGTGTCGGAGAGGGAATCTGCTGTAACTTTCCATTGTTGGTGCCACAGTGTGCTGGATGATATGGACCGAGGTGTGGGGAGCGAGGGTGGGGGATCGGGGTGCTGGTGGTAGGATTTCCAGGAGATAACGCTCCCCTTCACCCCACCCAACATGGGGTGGTGATGCCTTCCTTGATGGGATGAGTAGGGGCAGCTGTGCCTTCACAGATGGTCCTGCTGCTCAAGCATCCTTCATGAGATGGACCTCAGGGGCCTAATTTTGGGTGGAGGAGCGGCTGGTGGGTGCCTGGGGGTTAACCACTGTCTGGTTTTGAGCCTCCTCTCGCCCACCTTGCCTTGGTGGTCTCAGTGCTGCTGCAGTTCTGGCCCTGGTCCCTACTGTCTCCTGCCAGTGCCTCCCAGTTGCTTGGCAACCCCGGTGCTGTTAATGGGACTTAGTCAGTCCTCGGTGCTCTTGACGTCCTCCTTCTCCTCTTCCTTCCCAGAAACAGGAAAATGCCACACAGCCAAGGGTGTCTGGCATGGTTCTAGTCCCCCGCCTGCCCCTGTGGTCCCCAAAATGGGCTCATGGCTCACCAAGCTCCTCTCTCCATGATGAACTCCCAACTTCCACAGTTACTGGAGGTGAAGAAGCTCTGCCTGGAAAAGTGGCTGTTTGTCCTTGGGGTCCCAAGCCCCAGGAGAGGACCTGGGGGAGGGCGAGGATCAGGGTCAAGCCCCCCCATCTGGCTCCCTGTTATCCCGAATCCATGCAGCCCACCTCATCCTACGGGGGTGGCTTCAAACCGGGCTTGTTGGGAGGCTCTTCTTCATTATTTCTTCCATGTTGCAGTCTGCCAGGTCATGTCTAGAGGTGGAAAAAATGAGTTTGAAGAAATGTTCTGCTTCCAAGTCAGTGAGGATGTCTGGTCCTCCCCAATACCTTCTCAATCCTCGGAGCACGTGTGCTGTGCATGAGGAGTAAAAGTGTTTCTGTTGTGTCTTTTAACTGGATGTGCCAAACGTCTCAAAAACTTTCAGGCAGGCTGCTGACATGTTTCCATAGGGATGGGATGGGTTCTCCATCATCTTTAGTTGGGATCAGGTGTCTTCCTGAAAAATGTGCTTTAGCTCAAATGCCACACCTGTGCTTCAACAGGCTCTGCTCTTTGGGTTGAGGTGAGGTTAGGTCATCTTGGGGGTTCCTTATAGATAAAATCCTGTGAATTAGCTGCAATCTGGAATCAATGAATGTTTTTAGCCTGTACTTCTGATGGAAATCCATAAAGGAGCTGGAACAAGTTACCCAGAGAGGTGGTAGATGCCCCATCCCTGGAAACATTCCAGGTCAGGTTGGATGGGGCTCTAAGCAACCTGATCTAGTTGAAGATGTCCCTGCCTGTGGCAGGGGAGTTGGACTAGGTGACCTTTGAAGTCCCTTCCAACCCAAACCATTCTATGGTTCTATGATGATCTTGAGGTTGGGAGCAGAACTTGGAGACAGCCCATCGGCTGGATCGCTTATCAAACGAGGAGATCGCTCCATGATGAGGCCTGAATTTAGAAACTGCATGCATGCAAGAAGGGAATCTAATTGGCCAATTGCCTACTAATTCATAGTAATTACCCATGCAAATTAGCTGCATAATTTTGCATTCATTTTGTGCGGGCATTTATGCACAGTATTTCCTGCAAAATGCTGGGATGGTTTCATGCCAGCTGTGGTCCTGGATGGGGACATGCTGGTGGTCCCAGTGGCGGGACAGATCAAGGGTGTGACATGCACAGGCATGAGGAGGAATCCATTTTTCCATGGGATTTCCAGAGCTGTGTCCTTCCCTGCCCCTGGAAAACTGCTTCACCTGCAGCTCAGTTCTTTCGAAGCAGGAGGGGCATCCCTGGAACTGTTCTAGGAGATGCTGCTCATTTTCTTTTTTTCATATAAATATAAACGAACTAATGACCGAAGGGACTTTTTTCTTTTTTTTCTTTTTTTTTTTTTTTTTTTATATTCTTTAGAAAGCACTTAGACTTTTTAATCTCTGCCAAGCGTGTCATGGGCTGGAATCTGCATAGACCTGTGCCTGCTTCATTCCTGCCTGCTTTGCCTGTCTGGAGAAGTCACCTTAGATGCAGTTTGCTGCCTGTGCTATCCCAAACCACCGTTATTGCTTCACGCTCCGGAGCCTGATCTGGGATGTAAATCTCAAGTCTCTGTTTTGTATTTCAGTTCCTTGCGTCCTGAAGCTTGTGCCTTTACAAGGGCTGTCCTAATGATCTCCAAAAATGTTTCCTTATCTCTGTCTGCATCTGTCTACTTAATAGCTATGTGTATTGATGGTGGGCAATGAATCATAGAATGGTTTAGGTTGGAAGGGACCTTGAAGATCATCCAGTTCCACCCCCCTGCCCTGGGCAGGGACACCTCCCACCAGACCAGGCTGCTCAAAGCCCCATCCAACCTGGCCTTGAACACCTCCAGGGATGGAGCTTCCACAACTTCTCTGGGCAACCTGGGCCAGTGCCTCACTACCCTCAGAGTGAAACATTTCTTCCTAATATCTAATCTAAATCTCCCTTCTTCCAGTTTGAAGCCATTCCCCCTGGTCCTATCACTCCATGCCCTTGTAAAAAGTCCCTCCCCAGCTTTCCTGGAGCCCCTTTAGGGACTGGAAAGCTGCAATAAGGTCTCCCCGGAGCCTTCTCTTCTCCAGGTTGAAGAACCCCGACTCTCTCAGCCTGTCCTCATAGTGCTCCAGCCCTCGGAGCATCTTCATGGCCCTCCTCTAGATTAGTTCCAACAGGTTCATGTCTTTCCTATGTTGGGGGCTCCAGAGCTGGACACAGTACTCCAGGTGGGGTCTCACCAGAGCAGAGCAGAGGAGCAGAATCACCTCCTTTGACCTGCTGGCCACACTTCTTCTGTCTTCTTATCCAACCCAGGATACGGTTGGCCTTCTGAGCTGCGATCGCACATTGCCGGCTCATGTTGAGCTTCTCGTCAATCAGCACCCCCAGGTCCTTCTCCTCAGGGCTGCTCTCCAGCCATTCCCCACCCAGCCTGGATTTGTGCTTGGGATTGCCCCGACCCAGATATAGGACCTTGCACTTGGCCTTGTTGGACTTCATGAGGTTGGCTTGGGCCCACATCTCCAGCCTGTCCAGGTCCCTCTGGATGGCATCCCTCCCCTCCAGCATGTCTGCCTTGACACACAGCTTGGTATCATCGATCCCGATCATGAAGATGTTTTGATATTCATCTAGCAAGCCCAGGTTGCCACATAGGCAGGAACATTGGGATTTTCTTCTGTAGGCAGTCCCAAATCAACACGGACACTTTTAGCCACATCACACCACCGTATATTAAGTATATGCTGCAGTTTGGTTTATGTTTTATGTATATTACGGGTATACATTGGTTGCTCAGTGATATTTAGAGCCTATCTGTGGGGGCTTCAGGAGGAACGGGGCAGCAGCTCATTTGGACCTTCTCTAAAATAACCTAAAAACGGGGTGCTGTATGTAATACAGCTGTAGTTGTGATTTTTTAAGGTCATCTCTGTTGGAGGCCCGTACGCCTGGAAACTATAAAATAAAAAGTAGTCCCAGTTTTCCACAGCTGCAAATCCCCCGTGTTACGTTCACATGTTGCGACAATTTGTACTTTAAAGGCACCGTTTTAGCAAAGCTTAATATTGCCTCTCCTGCTTTTTAGTCTTACATAGTTTTGCAAGAGATAATTGCCTATTTGGGAGACAAAAAGCTCATTTTGCCTGGGGCCCTCTTCTTTTTTTTCTTAGCAAAGTAGATCCTTCTTGGGAAGCATTTTGGAAGTCGTGAGTGTTTGGATGAAATCTGGAGGGGAACAACTGGGTGGACGATGCGCAGGTGTGGCTTGTGAAAAACCACACGCAAACCACTTATTTTTTCTGCTGCGTTGGGTGCCGTTGCTGTGCACCTTTTCTTTGCATGCTCTGCCTCCTCTCGTGCCCCACCGTGAGCTCCAGGGGATGGGGACATCTTTGTGGTTTTTGGCAACCGCCGTGCTGGGTTCAGCATGGGATGTGCCTGCCCGAAATAGTTGCAGTTGCACTTCTCTTTTGGTTTTAAGCTATTTTTGTTAGTGTTACGGGATGGTTTTATGTCTTTCCAAATATGCAAACCTTCCAACAGCGCAATCTGAAGCAAGCGGCTCCACGCAGCCTTTCGATGCTTCCCCAGGGCTCCCCGCGTCGTACTGGCCCCAGGGCTGGTGGTGCCTTGGGTGGCTGAGGTGGCTAATGAGCGTCTGGTGACTCAGGTCCCGGAGGACACCCAGCTGACTGACATGACCTGGAGGGCTAAATCTTCCCATGCTGCACCCAATGCTAAGGCATGTCCTCTCCTGCTCCCCCATCTTGGGCATGTCTCCATCGTATTGGCCTCACTCTGTGGGGCTTCCCCAGAGTCCATCACCAGGATGATCCCCTCCACACCTGCCCATGGGCTCTCCTCCTCCCTCCCCACAGCTGAAGCTCATCATCGAGCCACCTCCAGGTCAGATCCTTCCACAGCTGAGCAATAGGAGGCTCTGCTGCAGACATGGCAGGTTGGCTGGCCAGCTATGCCTACAGGTTGTCAATAATAATTCATTAGCAGCATAATGGAAGTGGTGTATCTGTATAGAGCACCTTTTTTTTGGGTGGATGGGGATGGATGCAGGTGGGGGTATTGCGGTAGGTGGCTTTAGTGTGCGATAGGGTTTGGGAAAGGGGCTGTGCTGCTGCTTGCTGCTGTTTTCTGGACAGACAGCCATCAGGTTTTGCTCTTCTTCAGAGCTGGAGATGCTCAAGATGAGTCTTCAGGGAGGGAAGAAGGAAAAGGGAATTCTTCTTAATCCAGGCTGAGCACTACAGAGCACTACAGGTTTGCAGTCCCTCTTGGTTGAGCTCCATGTGGAAGTGGCAGATCTTCAATCTTCACTTGGAGTTCACTTCGCTGAGGTGTACTCAGTAAGGTGACCTTGTGCAGGCTGGTGTCACCTCACCTGAGACATCTGCTCTATTTCTGACCCTCTTCTGCCTCTAGTTTTGGTTTGCAAGAGGGGTGTAGCTCACTGAGGCTGCTGGACCAGACAAAGGCACCAAAAGCAAGCCCCAAGCCACGTGCTTGCTCCCAGCCCACCCTCCGCCTTGCCAGAGGAGATGGGGGCAGGGGTGGGATTGTACGTTAACCCCGCAAAAATGGATGCGATGGAAAAAAAACCAGACCCTTTCCATCACCGAACTCCCTGCCCAGCTTCGCAAAGCCCGCGGTCTTCCAGTTTGTAGTAAACTACGGGTGGGAGCGGAGAGCGGGCTTTATTTTTTTAATTTTTAATTTAATTTTATTTTTTATTATTTTGACCTGAAAGTTTAGAAATCCGTGTTTGAAAGAGGAATAAAAGGGGAAGCCTTGGGTTCCCAGAGAAGCCGCCGCAGGGTGTCTTGCTCTCCTGCAAGCATCCTCCGTGACCGGGGCAGGTTGCTGGGGCGTAGCATTGCTGGAGTTATCGCGGCTCACGTGGACGTAGCCGAATTAGCTGGATTCCCGTCAACGGGGAGCTGCCGCCGTGCGAGGCAACCGTGCGTGGCTGTGCTCTTCCCCTCTTTGCTGGGTGGCTCTGAGAGGTGGGGCTGGGTGCAGACTGGGATGGGACGTGGGTCGGTGGGATACGGGAGGTGCTGTGGTCTCTCCTACAAGACGGAGGGAGAGCCCCGTCCTGTGTCAAGGAGCTGAGATAAAAAGGCCTTAAAGAGGAGCAAGCTCCGATGTGCAAAAGAAGAAAAAATGGGACTTAGACGTGTCTGCTGCAATGGATAATCTTGATTTTTTGTTTTTCTTTTTCTTTGCAGCTTCTAGCGCTGAGTTGTGGGGTGGGCAGAGGAGCATCGGCGTCTGTAGAGGGAGAGCAGACCCTGAGCTGGGGTCAGCCTTGCTTTGGGCTGAAGGGTTGCTGTGATGTTTGACACCAGCTGAAGAGGGACAGGATGGCTTCTCTTGTGTGCCCGGTGCTTGGCAGGGTGTGCCTATGGTCTTGGAAGCGGTGATCCGTGGTGTCTTCTCGGTTTGGGCAGCTCTGCTCTGCCCTGCCCAGGAGGTCCCATGCACGGGTAGGGGACTCTGGATGAGGGTACCCCGTGTCTCCAGGCAAAACCAGATGTCTGCGTGCAGCTCTTTCTGTACCCTGGTGTCTTTTCTCCACCGTAAGCTTTGAGTACCTGGACTGAGGCTGGACCAAGCCGTGGATGCGCCGGCAACTGAATTTAAGCGGGACATTTTGGAGGCAGAGTGTGATGAGTAGAGAGCCAGGGGAGTCATCCTGGGCTCAGCAGAAACCTTTTTACCCTATTCAGCCTCATTGTCCTCACTGTCCCTCCAACTTCTCCGTTAGTACAGAGGAACATCAGTTGGGGTTGCCTTCCTGTCTGATAGGGGTTCTTCTGCTGGCAAGTTGGCTTTAGGTTATCAGCTTTTTTTTGAAGTCCTCTTGAGGTCCCACCAGAGTGGATCTGTCCCACGACATTCACCCTTCCCTGACTCCCGTGCTCCTCAATCCATCTTTTGGCTTAATCTTGCCTGAGCCCTTTTGAATTGTCCATGGGATGTAGGAGGACAACTTGTGTCTATGGGCAGTTGTTTTGTTGGAATTCCTGTGGGGTTTTGCTTTTAATAAGATAGACCATCTGCCAGCCATTTTTTTTTGGTTCCTTTGAGGAACCTTAATTTATGAGAAAATGGCATTTGTACCTTGCTTATTTTCATTATACCTGAAGAGAGGAGTGAAAGGTGGCTCAGACGTGGAGATAGTTTTGGGTGAGGAATAAAACATGAGTTCTGGTCCTCTCACAGAGGAGGACGTGACGGGTAAGATCCTGAAACAATAGGAAAAAGAGAGATACGGAAAAAAAGTGTGATACCGTGGGGTGGGGCTTGAAGGGCAGTTGGGCATGTGGGAGACAGTTCATGAGCTGCAGGTGAAAGATCTGACCTGGAGGTGGCCGGAGGACGAGCATCAGCTGTGGGGAGGGAGGAGACGAGCCCATGGGCAGAAGGGGAGGAGATCATCCTGATGGTGGACTCTGGGGAAGCCCCACAGCATGAGGCTGATGTGATGGAGGGTTGCCTGCGGTAGGGGAACAGGAGAGGACATCCTTGAATGTGGGGCGCAGCAGAGGTAAGAGTGGACCTCACGGCTAACGGTGGCACATTGGAAAATACCATGTTTTGAGCTTTTCTTTGAAATGATGAGGGTGAAAGATTAAGATTTTATTTTTTGGGTGAACGGAGGTGGGACTGTGCTGTAACCACAGCTCTTTGGGAGCTGGGGTTGGGGAAGAACCACCAGCGTGGACACCACGGCCGGCATGTGTGGTGGCACCTCACACAAGGGCAGCGCGGGCAGGACTGGGGGATGCTGCCTGCTCCTCCCTGCCCACGGCATTTCCCTGGAAGCTTGTTGCCAGCAAGGAGCAGCGGAGCAGGGTATTCCCGTGCCCTGGCTTTGCCGGCCAGCCAAACCCAACGCTGGGTGGCTTTGTGGCCGTGAGTCCTTGTTAAAAAGCAACAAAGCAGGGAGAAACCTGGGGGAGCGTAGAAGTCCAAGCCTGATATTAAAGCAAACCAGATGCTGCTTGGGCTGTGGTGCCCCATGGTCCATAGGAGTGAGGACGCAGAGGTGGTCGCCCGTAGCTACATGGGGGCGGTGGGAACAGGAGAGGAGGGAGCGGTGAAATCCAGAATAATCCTTATTTTTATTTTTTTTTCCTCTTCTTTTTCTGGAGCGTTTTGGTCTCGCCCTTGGACAAAAGCAGGATAGTGCGGTGTGTCATTTCCTCCCCGGCAGCTATTCAGCGTGGCACCGTGTGGGCTCTGCCGCCCCCTCCCCTGCCCTGGGCACAGATTGCTCCTTGTTCCAGTTGTCTGTACCACCCAGGGTTTCCTTTCCAAGTTTGCTCACACCCTTTTATAGCTGTGCAGGAGAAAGCTTTAAAGCCACACGACCAAGGAACCGAGGAGGCAGGAGGGATATCTTTAAAAAAAACGAGCATGTTGCGGTGATGGAGGTGGGCTGGGTGAGGTCTGGTGGTGCCCTGCACGGAGATGATCGGGTTCAGCCCTTAAATAAGCTCCTGTTCGTAGCCAAGAGGGCAGCTGGTCATGCGTGCTGTGTAATGATGTCTTTAAAAATGAGAGCAGCTGCATTTTTAGGTCCCAATCCAGGCGCGGAGGCAGACTGGGAGGACTGGATCCTGAGCGGGATGAATAGGAGCTGGAGAGCACTGGTTGGCCTTGTTGGAGAGCTGGCGCGGTGAGGTGGCCCTGATGCTGATGGTGAAAGCATCAAATATGGTGGTGTCTCAGATGTTTTTGGGGACAAAGGAGAAATCCAGATTTACTGATCTAGGCACAGAATCACAGAATCACCGAATGGTCAGGGTTGGAAGGGACCTCTGGAGCCCCCCCAGTCCCACCCCCCGCCAGAGCAGGGGCACCTCCGGCAGTGGCACAGGACACATCCAGGCGGGTTTGGAATGGCTCCAGAGTGGGAGACTCCCCCACCTCTCTGGGCAGCCTCTGCCAGTGCTCCGCCACCCTCAAACGAAAGAAGTTCCTCCTCAGGTTTAGATGGAACTTCTATGTTTGAGTTTGTGCCCATTCCCTCTTATCCTGTCACTGGGAACCACTGAAAAAAGACTGTTCCCATCCCCCCGGCACCCTCCCTTTAAGGATTTAGAAGCATTGAGAAGATCCCCCCTCAATCTTCTCTTCTCCAGACGAGGACTTGGACTTTTTAGTAAGAAAGATGCTCCCATCCCCTCATCATCTTCGTAGCCCTTTGCTGGACCCTCTCCAGCAGTTCCCTGTCCTTCTTGACTGGGGGAGGGACAGCGTGAAGGTGTCGTCCTTTCTGTTTTTCGTGAGCTCATTTCACCAAGGAACCATCCCGTGGGCAGCGCCTTTTGCCCTCCCCAGTTTGCTTAGGTGGCAATCAAACGGGCGACCTGGAGGCAAGCGGCAATTCATTACAGCCCTAATTTAGCATGCAATGAAACCCGCCGTCCACCTCGTCTTTCCGTCAATAAGTTGTGTATGACACAGAAGAAGTGCACAAGTCGATGTGTTTACATCCGATGAAGGCTTCTTGCGGAGGCTTTTTTTTGGTTTTGTTTTTTTTTTTTTTTTTTGCTGGAGTCTCTCGGCCTGGATGCCGGATCGCCGCTCAAACGACGGGGAGTGATGCTGTTAAACAGTAATTGGCTACTGAATTATTTAACTGCACAATCTCTGTAGCAGCAGCAGCACCACCAGCGAACTCTTAACTCGGAATTGTCTCAGCTGGGAAACAAATACGGGGCGCTGCAAACTCAGCGGAGCCGGGAGGCAGAATAATTCTGTAGAGACTGCTTTTTTTTTTTTAAAAAAAACAACTTTTTTTTTTTTTAAAAAAAACTTTTTAAAAAAAAAACCTTTTTTTTTTTTTTTAAAAAAAAGAAGTTTATAGCTATATTGTCGATAACGGCCTCGTGCAGAGAGAAGTTTATGCTAATTGCCGATCAGCTGCTGCCTTTTAATTTGTAAGCTGAGTTTTGCTGCTTTTCTAAGGAAAAGGTAATGTTAATCCATTGCAGGTTGCCCAAATTAAAGGTCAGCGTCTCTTTGCACCTTCTGAATTCAGCGGTGTTTGCTGCGGATACAGTTGAGTTGTAACTCAACTCCTGCCCTGGGTCCCCCTGGAGGACACAGGCTAATTCACAAAGCAGCTGAACTTAACAAGCAGAACTCCCCACCAAAACAGGCGCTATGTCCCCCAAAACCATGTTGCGGTGGCTTGAAGCTGGTCGAAGGCCACCGGCTCTTTCCGCGCGTGGTTCAAGACCAGGCATTGCGGTGGTGATGCTCGTCCTTCTCTAGAGCAGAACCTCACCGCCCGTGATTCTCTCCCCAGTTTTCAGCTTGGCCATCGCTGAAAGTTCTCTGCCTCTGAGGTGCACCTAGAAAACCCACCAGCAGATCAACGGAAAACCCAATCTTGGTTGTATTTGCCTGCAAGTTGCAGGCAGCAGAGCCAGGCAGGAGGCTTTGCACGCCGATACCTCTTAGCACCAACTCCACCACGAGTGCAGCCCGTCATTCAGAGGGAGTTCCAGTTCCTCATCCGCCAAGCAGTTTCTTCCGTCCCTTTGGTGTCTGTGTGTGTAGGAGTATCTAAGAACTACCTGGTGACTCTTCAGGGTTTGCTTTGGATTGGCCTGTGATCTGGCAGCTTAAAGGCCTTTCTCCCGTGTAGGTGCCGCCTATGTTCTCAACGCGGTGCTCGGGAAGGATGGCGTGACCCTGAGTCAACATCTTAGATGCTCTTCTCTTTGAATTAAAAGCCCAAAGCTAAATTATTTTGCTCCTGAGGACAGAGGGCGAGCGGGGAGGGGGGAAAAAAAGGAGGTGCAGGCGGTTTGCGGGGCCTCATTCGCGAGCTGCTTGTCCCAGCAGCGCCTGGTGTTTGCTGTGGGTTGGGCTGGTCCTTCACCGCTTTGTTCTTTGAGTTTGTATAGCACTGAGGAATCAGGAGGTTCCTCTAATTTAAGGATGGAGGCGGTGATATGTGCCTTGGAACACCCCCGAGCTGCAGTGGGTCTCCATGAGCATCCCCAGGGAGCCTCAGCTGAGGTTTTTCCATCCCACCACATAGGCATGAACCGCTGGTAGATGCTCCGATGACTTTTCCAATCACGGTTTGATTACTGCTATTAACGAGTTATTTACTTGCCTCTGTGCCTGGCAAGACCCAGCACTGGAACAGGGCTCTGCTTTGCTACACGGGGCATAAATATTCTATTGAAATGTCCCAAAGAGTTGATTTTTCTACTGCCTTGCTCCCATCAGGTCCCACGGCAGGAGGTTTGATGGTCACCAGCCCAGCTTTGCTTTTCCTCATCTTCATGCAATTCTGTTGACGCCGTGTAATCGGCAGCGGGATCCAGCCCCGTGATTCAGACCTTCCCATGGCTGCATCTCGGGGAAGATTAATCTTCCTAATGGAAGCCGGGCTTGTGACAGCTTGGGACTTTCAAACCTTGGTCTGTCTCGATCCCGAATAAACCGGGGAGATCTGGAAGGCTCGGAACTTCCTGAGCAAGCGATGTATAAAATGAAATAGTTATAATTAACTTCAAAGCATGAAACAGTCTGTCTTTCAAGCAAAAAAAAAAAAAAAAAAAAGATACCTCCCTAGGCTTGGGTTAAAAATGAGTGTTTTTTCATGTCTCATTAGCTGTGCCTTTAAAAAAAAAGTGTGGTTTTTTTTTTTATTTTTTTAAATTCTGAATTGTAATAGGTAAGTGATAATGAAGTTCTCCCTTTCATAGTAACAGCGTGGTTCTGTCACTGGGGCAAGCTGCTTGAAGCCCGAGTGTTTGGAAACAGGGTTATTGTTGTGTAAATCAGCGTGCGGTCACTTAATTAAATACAATCAAGGCTTTGTGGGTCTCTGAAGAGCAGCATGGAGCGGTGGCCGGGGCAGAGGGGGCAGCAGGGCTGCTGCTGGTGCGGGGGGATGGAGCCTTCTGCACAGTCCCTATATCTATACGTGACCTGCCTCGTAGCTGATGGAGGCAAGCGTGGCATGGATGGATGGAGAACATGGGAAGACCATAAGGAGCTTTAGACCTTGCCCATCTCCCCATATGGGTTTATTTTGGGGGGCACTGTGTGGACCCCATGCACGCACCCCGACTTTAAAGGATTTAGCTGTTGGTTTCCAAGCACCGTCCAGCAGCTCTGGCTTTGCTGCCCCATGGTCTCCTTCCTGCACGGGAAAGGAGTTTCTTCCGAAAGAAACCCCGCGTTGGCAAGGTGGCCCCATCTCTGTTTCGTGCATCCTTGCCTTTGGCTTGGGGCCAGAGCTTGCATCCCAGAGAAATAATACGTATCCAGGAGGCCAAGACAAACAACGTCTGCCTGCTTTTTTTTTTACGACCTCTTGTCGTTCCTCCCAGCCATCAACACTATTCCCTTAATAAAGGACGTTTTGATCTACGTAGGGGACTTCCTTGGCTTTAACCATGAGAAGTAAGGAAGTTGGCAAAGGGAAGGCCTGGAAAGACTGGGGGCTCCTGCTCTCCGCAGCATTTTTCATGGCAACGTTTTGATTTAGATCCTCATTCCAGTTCAGAACTGGGGATGATGAGCAGGTTTTAAACTGAAAGAGGGCACATTTAGATTAGATATTGGGAAGTTGTTCTTTGCTGTGTGGGTGGTGAGACCGGCGCAGGTTGCCCAGGGAAGTGGTGCCCCATCCCTGGAGGTGTTCAAGGCCAGGTTGGACGGGGCTTGGAGCAACCTGGGCTAGTGGGACGTGTCCCTGCCCAGGGCAGGAGGGGTGGAACTGGATACTCTTTAAGGTCCCTTCCAACCCAAACCGTTCTATGATTCTATGAGAAGGACTATTAGATTTGAGTGGGAAATGTAAGCAGTGGATTTTGATGAAAGGCAAGATGCTCCAGCTGATAGCCATATCCCCTGGGACTAACCCAGCGGCTGGTCTCATCCTGGTGACTTCAAGCGCAGACGGTGGCCCCATCACCCCCGGGGCCCTTTGAAAACCCTACCAGGAACATTGGGTAGGTGCAGATGATTCAGACCAGCACTTTGGACAACAGCATCAACAGTCTACTTGAAGCCCCAACTCCTGGTCTCAGATCCTGGTGTGGGTTGTCTGCTTTGGCTGGTGGAGTGAAGGGGAGAGCAAGATGTGCTTCTGCCTTCGTGGTTTGAAGGAGAAGCTCAGAAACTTGTCTGCCATTCAGACTTCGAGGCAAAAAAGTAATTTGTTTAAGCCATGGGAATTTTTTTTTTGGAAACTGCCAGAGGGGTTTTGAACCTCCAGGGCTTGCAGTTCCGAGTGCGACAATTAAAAGTTTGGGGTATTTAGTGAACTCTGCATAGCTGTTTTTCCTCTTTCATAGTTCCATCATACCTTCTAATTAATTCCCTTTAATTGCTTTTAATTTCCTTTCCTCCTTATTTCTCCCTTCGTATAACTAGTGCTGTCATCCTTTTAGTTTGCCTTTCATGTTGGAGACTCTCTGTTTGATTTCGTTTCACCCACGTTGTGTCTTGCAGCTATTTCATTCCTGGAAAGCTCCGGCTCCAGAGATAAAATCTAAGTGGATTCAGAGAACCTAAAAGGATCGCATGCTTCGTGGCTTTCTCTTTAGTAATATAAGAGATAAACAGAGCGTAATAAAAGATCCATCCTCCTTGGAAAAGGGCCATTTTTCCATCGCCTGTATTTTTGTGGTACCGTCATGCCATGGATGCTCTTAGTCACCGGTGACAAGATAAAGAGCCTCCCGGTGTCTAACGCTGACGGGTGTCTGAGGCTGAAACGGGCTCTTAGGATGACACACCGTCTCGCTCTATTTTGATTTACTCGCCGCCGCCATCCTACCCGCCAGCCCCTCCGAATTCCCACCGCTGGGACAGCCGGCAGCGGGGCTGGCACCTTGCTGGCAGCCGTGATCCCTGCCTGGACGGAGGGGACACGGGGAGGGTGGCAGGGGGCTGTTTTCGGCCAGATGAGGATCTAGCCTGTTATTAAAATTTTGACATTTGTCTCCGATAGCTCTCGGTTTTAATATGCGCTGAAGGGCACCGTGCGTTTTGATGGAGGTACTTTCCAGCCCAGTCAAAAATAAAAGATAAAAGCAAGCAAAACTGCTGACAGAGTCCTAGACGCTTGGATCGAGCCCTTGGCGGGTGGTTATCAGCAGAGCCCTGTGGAGCTTGGCCAATATACACCATCTGAAGAGCTGGTTAAGGGTAGGGGAGTCGTATATTTAAGTTTTCTACACCATCTCCCTTCTTGAGTGGAATCAGGGGTGCTTTATCTCATCTAACCTCTCTTCCTGCTTGCTCCTCCATTCGTAACACTATTTAAACACTGTATTCCCTGTGCTTTCCATGGTCCAAAGCTACCAGGCCTTCAAAACCTCTTTGGCAGCTTTCCTCCCATCTGCTGAAGAATTTATGTTTCCAACGCTGTCGTTTAATTGCCTCCAAGGACTGTGGGAGCGAGTACAGAGCTGCATTTCTACTAGGCTGCACTGGTGCCCAGTATCAGACTGTCTATCAAAGGTGTTGGCTGGACAACATCCACCCAACGGAGTGAATGGAAGCTTCCTCTCTTTTTGGAGGAAATAAAAAATGACCAGCAGCATCTAATCCCCCCTGGAATTGGCCCAGTTGCCTATTTTATATTGTAATGGAGCTGCTGGGATCGCAAGGAGCGTGATTGGGAATCAGCTGGGGACTTTGGTGGTGAGGAAGGTCTTGGTGGGCAGCAGAAGGTAGTGTGGAGCAGCGAGGGCTGTCCTGGCTGCTGCGGGTAGGGATGTGCACCTACAGTAGGGTCGGGTTGTGGGACAGTGTGGTGGAGAAACTTCTTTAGGCTAATCCAGATGCTGGAAGGAAAGAAACAGCTGAGTTTGGGTGGAAACCATGATGGTGGAGTGAGAAATGGGAGGAACCGGGACTTCGAGGTGCCAAGAAGAGTGGTGCTAGAAACAAACACATCTTCTGCCACCAAAAAGGCTCACTCGTGCTATCTCGGAAGTTTACTATGGATTATTATTATTCTGCTAGAAGTCATAGAATCATAGACTCATAGAATGGTTTAGGTTGGAAGGGACCTTGAAGATCGAGTTCCACTGTGATCATCTAGTTCCAGTCCAAGCAGTAGTAGTGATTTAGCCTTGCAGGGTCCCCAGCCAGTCCTCCCTCCATCAGTAGCCTGTTCTGGTGAGCGGCCGTCATGGTGAGATGGTGGAGCAGCGCAGGTGGGAGATGTTCAGGGCTGGTCTGTGAGCTGCAGGGTCCGGTTTTGGAGATCTAGCAGCTTGAAGTCCCCTTTTATAGGGTGATGCAGGGTTGCTGAGGAGGTCTTAGTGAACTGTCCCTCTCTGACAGATCTTACAGCAAACACTGCTCTGTCCAGGTGAGACCAAGCTATGACCAGGAGTTGGTGGCAGCCAGGTTAGCCCTGGGGCTGTCCCCACTGTCTAGGAGCCCAGGACCGAAGTGGCTCTGGGCCAGGCAGTCACCAAGATGTAATATTTTGCAACAAGCTGATCTGAGGGCTCTTCACCGCTGCATTTGTAGGTGAATCATCCTGGCGAGAGCCGAGAGCAAGCGAGCGATCTCTGGAGGCGCTGAGGTGGCAGCAGTGCAGGTTGCTGGCAGCCCCAGGCTGGGTGGCAGTCGTCCCATCCCGTCTGGGCATGTCCCCATGGCCAAAGCCGGGGCTGAGATCAGGGGGCTGATCAGTCCGTAGCCAGCTGAAGACTTGGCCCCTGGTCCCAAGAGTAGCCTCTTCTTCTTGAGACTCTGGGGAATAATGGAATCATGGAATGGTTTGGGTTGGAAGGGACTTCAAAGGTCACCTAGTCCAACTCCCCTGCCACGGGCAGGGACATCTTCAACTAGATCAGGTTGCTTAGAGCCCCATCCAACCTGGCCTGGGATGTTTCCAGGGATGGGGCATCGACCACCTCTCTGGGCAACCTGGGCCAGTGTCTCACCACCCTCAGCGTAAACAATTTTTTCCTTGTATCTAGTCTGAATCTCCCCTCTTTTAGTTTAAAACCATTACCTCTCGTCCCGTCACAACAGACCCTGCTAAAAAGATTGTCCCCATCTTTCTCGTAAGCCCCCTTTAAGTACTGAAAGGCCACAAGAAGGTCTCCCCGGAGCCTTCTCTTCTCCAGGCTGAACAACCCCAACTCTCTCAGCCTGTCCTCATAGGAGAGATGTTCCACCCCTCTGATCGTTTTTGTGGCCCTGCTCTGGACCCGCTTCAACAGGTCCGAGCAGCAGGACTTAGAGATCCTTCTCCACGGTGTGGTGGGGAGATGCACATCTCCTCTTTGGCATATCCCTCCCCCCTAAAAAAGGCACCACAAGAAAGTTTTGGGGAGCCAACCTTGGACTAACACCCAGCCAAGAGCTTGGCAGACCCTGCGTCACCCCTGAGCGAGACAGGGCGCTTTATTTCGTTGGTAGGAACCAGGTTAGCTTCTCGGCCGAGCATCCCTCTGCGCTGCGCTCCCGACTCTTCCCGCTCCCGTCTTAATAACTGTAAAGATCGGGGTTGCCAAGGTCTTCCCGTTGCTATAGTGAGATTAGATAGGGCAGAGCGCTGCATTCCCTCTGCCGAGGGGAGAAAACACTCCCATCCCTTCCCTGGGCTTCACTAGCAGCTTTTTTTTTTTTTTTTTTTTTTTCCCTCCCCTCCACCAGCAGCTACTAATTGCACCTGAAAGACACGCTACGTATTTCACCAAAATTAATATTTCATAGCCTTTAAAAAAAAAAAAAAAAAAAAATTAATTATCGAGGCATTTTCTCCTGGAATCAACTTAAGAGACACTCTGGCTGGAACGAGTTTACAGCGCTAACTGTGAAGTTAAAATATTTATCTTCATCAACACGTCGCTCGAGCCATACTCTTCCTCGCGGGGTAATTAGCAAGAGGCACGTTAGTCCAATCAGCAGGTGCCTGGGAGACACAGATTTGCCTTTTGCTTCTGGGCGTGGTGAGGAGATGATTTATTAAACGAATTTGAGAGCTGCGAGTCTGGCCAGACCTCTGAGTCAAACCGCTGTAGGAAAAAAACAAAACACCAGCCGGAGCGTTTGCAGGCAGAAGATGGGGCGCAGTCGTTTCGATACGGACGATTTTTTGCTGATGGGGAGGCGTCCTCCCCAAAATCTCCCCGGGACGTACAGCAACTGACCCAGGGACCGCCGGATCACAGGAGGTAGTTTTTATTTTCGTTTTCTTAGGGTTTATTTTCCTTTTTCCTAGTTTGTATTTTAATTTTCTTGGTGCGCCTGGGGACTTGGGTTGGTTTATAGAAGAACTCAGGTGAGATTTCCCCCTGTATAGGAGCGCATGGCTTGGGGGATGGCGCGTTGTCCCTCCCCTCCGCCTCCTTTTTGGGGTTTAAAATGTTATTTTTGAGGCCCTAAAGTTTAACCCTCTATAGCCTGGTGCCAAACGTGCCCTGAAGAGGGATCCGTGCGATCTGCTGTGTGCGCGTGGTGGATGGATGGTTTAGGTAACGGGAGGGTTTTGGGACTCGGGGCGGTGTTTTGTGCGTGTTGGGTGCTGGTACCCCAGGCTGTGGAGTGCGGTGAAGGACACGGGTCTTCTGGACGCGTTGCTGTGGGGTGCACTTCCCAAAGCTCATGTCTTTGCTAGGGAGCCAGAGATGTTTGTGTCCGTAAACCTCCGAGACTGGTGAGGAACGTGCAAGGGAAGAGCTAGAGGTGGCCCCGTAGCCTAGGAGAAGGTCCTTGGCTGGTGGCAGTGGCAGCCTGGTGAAAATTATTCAAGCTGAAGGTCTGTCGCTGGGTTTTTCTCTCTGAAATCCCCTTCTACTCCTTGGGGCCCCATCGATCGTTTATGCGAAACCAGACAAGCGATGACACACGATCTGACCGAGATCATTCCAGGGTCTTGAAGCCCAGTGGGTGCACGGACCTCGCCGTTTGCTGCAGCTTGGGTGAGCTGGGGTGGGATTTGCGGAAGATGTGTCTGATGTCTGCCAAGTTTCAGAGGTTCAGAGCAGAGAAATGGAAAATGCAAGCGATGCTGGGTTGGTGGCCTGGGAAGGGTCTGGTTTCCCATCCTCTGAGCAGGTAGGTGTATTCTTAGCAGGGGTTGAGATACATTAGTCTTCCCCTCCAACAGCAAACCTCAATTTTTAGTGAAATTTTTCAAAACGGACGTCGCAAGCAGCATCGAAAGCTCTCTGTGCAGAGGGGACTGGTGTTAGAGATGCAGTTTTCTGTAGGAAACCGCTTCTTGCAGAGATTTTCTGATGGGTCCCAATTTGTGCTGCCGTTGACGCTTGCCTACCGTCTGCCCTCATCTCTTCAACTCACTGTCTGCCGACCTTCCCCAGATGTGCTGAGGCTTACAGCCAGAGGGGTTTGTCAGAAGAGCTTTCCCTTATTTTATTTGCAGGATTTGCTGTAGCCAACATTGCTCGATGTCGATTGCCTGGTCTGCTCCACTTAAGCGAGCTCCAATCTTGATGCTCCCCTTGCTTCCACCACGGCTCTTTCACTCGTGGTCGGGCTGGGAAGTGCTGTCTGGTGCTCTCCACGTGCTGTGGTTCCCACGTTTTTTTTTGTTAGCTCTGTCATGACTTAATCTGATCATCATTCAGCGGTGATGGCTAAATGGCACGGAGTGCGCTCAGCGCTAATCACTTGCAGGAGACGTATTCAAAGGTTACATCCTGGTAGTAAATGTCATGCCCTGTGCGGTTCAATCAGGGCTGATATTTATGTGATAGTGCTCCACCGTGCCCGGGTGGAGAGCCCTTCTCCCAGGGAAACCCAGATGTTTTGGTGGCAGCAGGATCTAACCCCTGTTTCTGGGAGTTTGGCTTCTTCCTTGCCCTTTTCCAGCAGATAGTTCCTGCTGCCGCTTGGGTTGCAGCTGCGACAGCCACCCTTGGTTTAACGCAACGGGGACCTTGTAAAGGACCAGCAGCTTCTCCTTCACCACAGCGTGGCCAGGAGAGCAAAGCACGCCGTGGTGGCATCGTGGTTGGTGCCCTGGGTAGGCAGGAGGAGGCTGGACCTGGCCAGGAGGATGGTTTCTGGTCCAAGTCCTGCATCTTTTTCATATAAAATGGAGGGGGGACTCCCCTGTATGTGCTCCCCGTCTGGCTCCTGTGCCAGCGGAGAGGCTTGGTGGAGGTGGGATCTTGCGTGTGGAAGGGAGCGGGTAGAGACTTGGCCCCGGCCAAGTGAAACTCGTCCAGGGGAGGAAATCTCTTTCCTGAAAGCCACGCAAGCCAAAGGGCGTGATTGCCCATGGCGGAGTGGGCTTATGATGGGTTTGGGGGAGAAGATTGTTTTGGGATTGTGTAGAACTTGGTATAAACGAGGCAACTAGCCGAGATGATGAAGAGGAGGTTGATGGTGGCCCGGCAGTGGGAATGGGAAGAATAGCAGCAACAGGCTGCGAGGGGGCTCTCAAAGTACCACGGAGACCTTTGAGTGTGGGGCACGTCATACCTGGAGTACTTAATCGTCCTTACAGCTGATGAACTACTCAATAAGCGCTTTTCAGACTGTATGACAGAGAGGGGATGTGTGTGAGCAAGATGCTCGGTCCTCATCCGTGCCGAGGGGCAGCGGTTGGCTGGTCCACCAGCACACAGATCCCAGCCCCGATGTAACCAGCCGCGTGTTGCTGCCGCATGGGGGATGCGGAAGAGAGCCGGGATATGGTGGGGAAGCAGGGAGAGAGGGGAGGATACGCTCCCAGCTGCCTTCGGGATCGTAGGGGCACTTTGGAGCTCTTCTCAGTTATTCAGGTGTCCAACTTTTTGGCGTTGCGGCCGGTCCTGCCGGCTGCGGTGCTCGTCTCCCTCTTCCCCAGCGACGCCGGGAGACATGCATTATGTATGGCCACTAAACCTCTCACCTTGTTGCTTCTGATTACGGAGAAATTACGGGTTACTGGACCAGACTGTGCAGCCGGTGATGTCTGCGCGGCTTTGATGCCCCGAGCAGAATTCGGTCAATGATGCATTACTAAGTGCAGGTGCTCAGCAGCAGCCCGACCTCAGCCCTGGAGCTCCTGGTTATCTGAATCCTGGATTTCACAGGGAATTTGCAAGCCTCAAAACTTGCCTCAAATCACTCGCATAATTTTTTTTTTTTTTTTTTTAAAGTCCTCCAAAAGCTTTGGGCAAAGCATGTGTTTCGGGTGCTGTTTCCCGTGACTCAGAGGTTAACTAGCAGTTGGCTGTGCTCACCTGGTTTGCTTGCTAAAAACGAATGGGGAAGAATTCAGGGGTTTGTTTCCTGCGAAGACAACTTCTATTTCAGTCGAGTTCATCTCTGATTATGGGCTGTCAAACCTCAGAAATTCCTAACTGCCTGTCCACTCTCTAATTTTTTTATTTTTTTTAAATAGCAAAGGAACGTAGCCGTCTCCTAGCGGAAAGCCAAAAGTATTCATGAGAGCAGGTGGATTTTGGAGGACTCCATGGTGTGCAGGAGATGAGGATGCATGCCTGGGTAGCAATGCAAGCTTGGTGAGCAGCCTGGTTTTTGGCAGTAGACCGTAGGCACTGGGAAGCCCTATCACGGGCACATTAAAACATTTATGTCCAGCTCCGCAGACCTTCCTTGGGTCATTTGTTGTGTTATGCTGTACCGGGAATGTCACGAAGAGGAGGACTGTCTTTCTCTGCTACATTTGAGACCTACCAAACTGTAATTGTAGTCAGTATTTCAAGGCTATTGCCCATTTTGTGGTGCCCAAGTGGAAAGGCAGAAAGAATTGAGTGATGGAGACGTTGGAGTTGGTTTGGCTTTATCTCCAGGCAGGGCTGTACTTGGTGTTGGAGATGGGATGATGCTGGAACGAGTCTGGGAGGAGATGGTTGCACAATATGACAACGGAGAGGCAAACAGTGTTAGTTCAGGTCTGCAGAGATGGTGCTGCGCTGCGGGGAGGAGATGACGTGATGTCAAAACTAACCTGACGTGGTGACAAAGCAACGTCACTGTGGCTCTTTGGAGGCAGGATTGTGCAGTGACACCTGATGCAGGGCTGCCCCGAAGCACGCAGACATGGGCAGCGAGGTGGCTGCCCTTCCAGCTCCCCGTGAGTGCACACACAAGCACACTTGCGCACGTTTTTTTTACTCTATGTTGGACCGTTACCCCAGAGCTAAGACCGTTGTGCATCCCTCTGCCACATGCTGGAGCTTGCTGAGATCAACTTGGCTTGTAGGGGACCATAGACAAGATGTTGGTGTGTTCCCCATCCCTTCTGCTCAAGAATGAGTCTTCTCTGTCTGAGAAGGGCTCCAGTGGTGGGCTTGGGGTTGCACTGGGCTCCTCTTTGATGCTTTGCCCTGTCCCCGGCATGGGAAGCCCAGTGGTACTTGGCCATGAGATCTTTGTTGCTCCACACACAGTATTTGCATTGGTTGGTTTGCTCAGGACATCGGGCAGCTTGGTGCTTGTTTGCGTTGGTCTCGGTGGTGCCTGATGATGATCAACCCTCATACGGGTTTTCTTCTGGCAGAGGAGTGAGTGGCCGTTGAGGACATGAGCTAAGGAGGGTCAAGAAAGTCAGGGCTACAAGGAGGGAGGCCTGAATGAGAAGTCATCTTTGAAGAGGTGGCTTGGGCCTGGGCCTCCTTCTGGAGGTGAAGGTAGAGTGGCCCTGGGGTCAGCAGATACGCGGGGGTGAGGAATGCCGGTAGCAAAGCAAATGGAAAGCTGGGGAGGGAGAAGGAAGTGGTGGGTGGTGAGCAAAGGGAAGGCAGCTGCCTGCAAGCCAGAGCAGGCAGGGAAGGGCAGAGGGCTTGACGTTCATAAGCCAAGAGTGTATTGGGCTTTGGCTATATCTGCCCCGGCAGCTCTGCAGGGTTTGGTCAAGCCTTGTCATCAGGGAAGCTGCTGCTCTGGGGACACATCCCATCTCTTCCTCAGCCTAGATTTAAAGAAGAAACTTTTTATGAAGAGGCTGGTGAGACACTTGGCCCAGGTTGCCCAGGGAGGTGGTGGATGCCCCATCCCTGGAAACTTTCAAGGTCAGGTTGGACAGGGTTCTGAGGAACCTGATCTGGTTGGAGATTTGCTCATTGCAAAGGGGTTGGACTAGATGATTGTTAAAGATTCCTTCCAACCTAAATCATTCTATGATTCCTGGCAGTGGTCAGCTCTTGTCTGCGGCTGGGAACCCTGCTGATCTCCATGCTTGCTGCAGAGCAGGTACCTACCCACAGGTCAACTTGGGGGAGGAAGTAAGGTGAGGACAGGTAGCAAAAAGCTGATGCTGAGGACTGTAATTCATCCCAGGGGGTGGGGTACCCTTGGGGGGACACCTGGATGTTTCCCTGGCTCGGCCACTAACTGCCTGGGTGACCGCGACGAGTCACTCCAGGTTTTGTGTTGCCACTGCCTTGTCTGTGGAGCTTCTCTTTGCTTTTCCAGGGTGGGGATCGTCTTTGATGTCGCAAATAAAACATCAGTAGCCCTCTTGGCTGGGTCTCTGGACCTCTCTGGAATAGGAGCAGTGAATCGTAATGATACAAGATTCAGCCGATGCCCAAAGCCAGCAGGCCGCAAGTTGTTGTGGTTCTTAAGATCATCCACCTCCTTAAGGAGGGAGACATCAGAAGGTCTGCAGTGAAATGAGCCTGATTTTGCACAAACCAAACTTGAAGATTGCTGCCTTGTGAAACTTGCACAAAATACAGGCAAAGTTCAGAACAGGAGATGGCTTGGGATTTCCTCTTTCTTCTCAAATACAAGGGACCCCAAAGTTTGCTGGTTTGACCTTTGCAAACTTTATAGAAGGCAGCAATGAATTTGCACGGGTGGGATAATCAGCTGGAATGGAAGAGGTCAGTGAAAGAGGTTTTTGGCAGTGAAAAAGAGTTGGGGAGCCTTAGACTGCTGGTCATACAGTTAACCCAGATGATAGCCCTCGAGCGTCCATCCCACCAGATATGGTGGATCATCGTGTACGATCCAGCTGGGGGTAGATGGGAGCAGCTCCAGAAAGAGAGGACGTGGGGTATGGACTTGGCAGCACGAGGGAGGAGCACACAGCTCAGCCGCATCTGCTGGGAGGTTTGAGCCGAATTTTGTGTTAGTGTTAATTTCTGCTAATGAGCAAAAGGCCAGGCTTGAGATCCAGCTGCTTGATGGGTGGGTTGACGTTTTAGAGCAGAACGAGCTTGGATTAATGCAAAGTGGTTTAGACCTGAGATGGAGAGAGGTTTTATTCTCCCTTTTAAAACCTCTGTGGGATCTTCACAATTAACTTCTTGGTGACTGTAGCTTCCATGGTGTGAGTTCTGCTCAGACTTGGTGTGTGACCTTGGCCGAGTCACTCTGGACCAAGATACATGAACTTGATTTTGATGGGTACCTAAATAAGGGCTGGAAGCCCTCTGGACCTGGTCCTCATATATGAAGCCCATGAGTTAATCCCACGTGGGACCACCTGTGCACATAGCATGGTTACCTGCTAATTGAATTCCCCTGCTCTTTTTCCCACCTGGGGGAGCAGAGATGATGCTTTTCTCCCAGGCTCTGGGAGGTTTATGGGGCACCTGGAAAGATGGGGTTGCAACAGTGTGGAGCTTCGTGGAAAAATATAGGGGAATTTGCCATCGTGATCCGAGGGCTGGAGCCCCTCTGCTGGGAGGACAGGCTGGGAGAGTTGAGGTTGTTCAGCCTGGAGAAGAGAAGGCTCCGGGGAGACCTTAGAGCCTCTTCCAGTCCCTAAAGGGGCTCCAGGAGAGCTGGGGAAGGACTCTGGAGCAGGGAGGGGAGCCATAGGACAAGGGGGAATCATTTTAACCTTAAAGAGGGGAGATTGAGATGAGATATTAGGAAGAAATTTTTCACTCTGAGGGTGCTGAGCCCCCAGCGCAGGTTGCCCCGAGAAGCTGTGGCTGCCCCATCCCTGGAGGTGTTCAAGGCCAGGTTGGACGGGGCTTGGAGCAACCCTGGCTGGTGGGAGGTGTCCCTGCCCATGGCAGGGGGGTTGGAATTGGATGGTCTTCAAGGTCCCTTTCAACCCAAACCATTCTATGATCTGCCCCTTATTATAGTGATTTGTAAAGGTGACCGACGTCCATGTACCAGTGATCACAGACCGCCGAGGGCGTACCCTGCAGGTCCCTCTGATGCTCCGGCTCTTTGTTCATCTGTGGGTGGAGGTGGCTGCTCCACTGCATGGGTGGCTGAGCAGGAGGCAAGCTTCTTCCTGCCCTGCCCTTGCACACAGCCACTTAAATGCATTAAAACTCGTATCAGGGCAGGTTTTCTGTGGCAGAGAGCAAAACCAGCATGGCCAGTAAGTGCTCTGGCAGCAGGCTCCAGAGCAGCCCTGGCTCTCTCTCCTTTCTCTCCTTGCCCTGCCAGGTGATGCCTGCAGTCTGGCTGTGCTGATGGACACCTCTTCTCCTTCATCTCTTCCCAGGCTCGCGCGTGAAGGGCTGCAGCAGCTTCCTTTGGGCTCAGAGCCGTGCCCGGCACTCTCTGGGAGAAGCCAAAGCCCCGGTGTTGACTTCTCCCTGGTCTTCTGAGGGTTGGCGTGCAAAGCTCCTGCCCGGGCTGTCATGCAGCGAAGTGGCTTCCAGCTTCATGTTGGCATTTTAGGGCCCCAAATCCCCAGGAGAGCATCTGAGCAAGTTGGTTTTGCTATAATTTTTGGTTTTAGTCAACAGCCCTCCTCCCTTCCCCTTCAAACCCTTCCTCTGCTCTCTGTTTCCTCCATCGAAATCCTGTTTCCTTCTTCCTAAATCCTGTTGCCTTCTTCCTACCAGGATTCCGTCCCTCCCTCCCGAGGAAATCCAAGCTGTATATTTTAATGCTGGAGATGGATATAAAATATGACCAAGGGTGTGGACAACTCTGTTTCAAAATGCCTGCGAAGGTTTCTCCAAATAGCTACAGCCTGCACATAGTGGCCCGGCATCTCGGAGAAGGTTTTTCTCAGGAGATGACTGCGTGCTGGGGTTCATCATTAAGTAGGGGCTGAGTGGTTCCTCCCCCCATCGATGGGTTTTCCAAGCCCTTATGCCCATCTCCGCACATCCAGGGTTTATCCCAGGTTAAGAGGGAACAGTCTGGAGGAGTCCCGGCTCCCGGTACTGCTGGCGTAAATCATCCTCATCAGGTGGCATCCCTAATTTTGCTCTCATTTACAAGGGTGCAGCTGCGATCGGTGCTGCTGGGAGCATCACCCGCGCACGGTAACGGAGGAGTAGTCAGGGTTTTTAATCACTTATTCCAAGCGTAATTCCCAGGCTGCTCTGAGTCACGTCGAGAACTGTAAAACAAGGCGTCTAGCGGACGTAAAAAGGCTCGTGAAGGTATTGTAACCTTTAAGCTGTGGTTGTGTAAAGTTTTAGCTGTGCAAGTGGGAAACAAGATGGTGAAACCAGGAGGAGAAAAAGAGTACGGACCGGGCAGTGAGACCCCAGTGACTGTGCAGTGTGCCGTTAAAGTCAGGGTTTTTCTTGCTTTTGGCTGGAATTGTGCGGTGGGGCGGGTAAAGGGGATTAGATTTAAATTGCTTAGTTGGTGCAAGAGAGGCTCCCAAGTTCAGAGCACGTCCCCGTGATTAAGATCTGGCACAGTGGATGATGCGTTCATCTAAAAACTGATCCACAGGGAGTAATCACCGGGTGAGCTACTGCCCACTGATTTCCCCTGTGGATACTTTGGGCCTGAAGAGAAAATGAAATAGCTTCCAGGATAAGCTGGGACTTCAGATTGGAGCAGACCATGTCATGGGCATCCTGCTACAGGACTGGGTGGGTTAATGTGGAATATTCGGTACACCCCTAAATGATGGTTTGGTGCCTTCCTCAGCTCACCCCTTTGTAAGATGGCGCATCCAACCCTGAGACCGTTCCCAGAGGGATGCGGAACCATTGCTTAAATTGTCTGTGGAGATGGAGTCGGTCCCCAGATCTTCACTCTCCCTTCTCCGTGTTCACTTGCTTGTCTTCCTTATGGCAGATGTCAACCCTTAGACCTTGTTTAGACCAGGCTGTGCACCTTCAACCAGACCACCCATCTGAGAAAGGTCTTCTCACCTGGGGGCTCTCTGCCCCACAGAACTCAACCATGCTGGCGGTCCCTGGGTCAGGGACCTGTTTCTTCTGGCCCAGGAGGGGTTTCTGAAAGAACCTGCCATCTGTAAACCAGGTAGGGTGGACCTTCAGTGGTCCCGAGTGACGGGTGCACCAGACCCTGGCCTGGAGACTTGGCTGTCTGGGATGAGCTCAGACATCAGAGAAGTCCTCTCATTAAATTGTACCTTGAGGGGGCATTACCTCGTTGAACTGCACACTCATTAATCCCACATGAAATTTGGAGTGATAGGAGTGAAAATGGGATAGAAAACTATCGTGCAGAGGAGAACTTGTGCTTAAAATATGAACGCTCCTTTGAAAAATGTCATGACATTTGCCGTGCCCTTGGCTCTTGCATGAGCTTAGAGTCCTCCTGGCTTCCTGGTGATTTGGCCCCTGTATCTGCTCCTCCAAGGTGGACACGTGATGTTTGGTCTGGCGATGCTCTTCCTCCGCGCCGAGGGTGACCTGCCATCCTCATCCCGTGGCAGAGATTGTGTTTCTCATGTTCACTGACAAGAACATCTGGTAGTTGTCAGGGCTGTCACTGAGCCGTTAGGAGACCCCTGCCAGGATGCTCTCTGTGAAGGAGATCATATGTGGGAAAGGTAGGAGGACTGTAGATGGAGCAACATATCCATACGACCGCTGTCCTCTAGCTGTTGACTAGGAGATCATTGCCGTGAAGCGCTCAGGAAAAGCTGCATCTTTTCATCCAGCAAGTACAAGTGGCAAACTTGGACATTGCCACCTCCAGAAGGCCCCCAGAAATGGTCTCAAGTCTTCAAACATCTGCCTGGACGTTCAAGTCCTGGACCTAACTTTCAGCTGGTGAGACCTGAGCTTAGGCAGGTGTGTGTCCTGCATGAAATGAGCCTTATCAAGGTGCTGAAGCATTTGTTAGTTATGAATAGCAGCAATCAGTTTTAATGAAGAAACTGCCAAGAAATTCTGAAAGTAAATTCATTCATGAGGTTGTAATGGGTTTAGAAAAGAAGACAACCGATCGAAACCGAACGTAGTGAAGTGAGGCATAAATACACCTCTTCTGCTCCTTGGGATTGTTCCTGGTGGCAGGAACCTTCCCACGTGCTGCTCACAGAGCCAGCTCTCATCGGTCCCCACGTGGTGAACTTGCAGTGATAACTGGAGCCTCCTGATGCCCCGCAGCAGGTCCCTCTGTCCTTCTGGGCTGTGGTCAAGCCAGCTGCAGCGGTGACAGGATCAACAGTGATGGGTTGCCCATTAAAACGTCTAGCCAAGACTGTCGGTGCCCAGATCCTCCCCAACAGGGAGAAGCAGTCTCCTGGGAGAAGAATGAGGTTTCTGGGAAGGAAACTTCCCATCTCTCTGAACCCGGCAGGCTGGGGGAGATTGGGTTAACACCTCGTTATTGCTGGCCCACTCAGGAGACAATGCTGGTTTTGCTTTATTTTATTTTATTTTGATATTAAAGACATCCTTTAAAGAAGTGTCAGCTCATAGGTTGTCACTTTTATGATTAAAAAAAAATGTAGCTGCTTGCTTGGGGTATATTAGAGAACAGCAATGAAGAAACTGGCTTAGATTAATAACTGAGGGCTTAATTAATTTTCATTATTTGCATAATGGTGTCCTCTAATTAATAGGTAATTGGCAGCCTCTGAATTAATGCGGGAATGGGGTCTCCAGTGATGCCATCAGAGAAGGGTTTTATTGCTGGGAAGTGCAGCTTTGCTGATCTTTCTAGTAAATTTAGTACCCAGGGAGAGCCAAAGGGTGTGTGTGACGGCGTGTGCTGTGCCTGGGGTGGCAGGGTCTTGCAGGGACAACATGCGTCTTCCCCAAATGCGTCAGACCTCAAATGCAACCGCGGTCTTGGTCAAGCCTGTTGCTGGTCTACTGCAGGCAGAGGCCAGCCAAGAAGCTGTCCTTCTGTTTTAATCTGTCTTAAGTAGCTTCCACAGTAGTTGCTTGTATTGAGACCATGGGTTTTCCTCTCTTTTTTTGTCATTAAAAGCCTATCATGCTGTCATTTTGCGTGTCCCTTCTTCAGCTGGCAGATATCTTACTGCTGGTCCAGATGCAAATGGCGCTTGTCTTGGATATATGCTGGAGGTGGAATCTCTCTGCTTCTCTATTTCTCTCTCCTTTTTTTATGCTTCGGTCACGCCAGTATTTTTGATAACAACCACTGTGCCCAGAGAAGTTCTGGAAGCTCCATCCCTGGAGGTGTTCAAGGCCAGGTTGGACGGGGCTTGGAGCAACCTGGTCTATTGGAAGGTGTCCCTGCCCATGGCCGGGGGGTTGGAAGTAGGTGGTCTTCAAGGTCCCTTCCAACCTAAACCGTTCTGTGATTCTATAACAGTGGAATGGGACTTGAGCTACAGAGCTTGGCGTGAAGCAGAGAGAAACCGGTGTTAAATTTTGAGGTGGGAAGGAGGCAGAATATGGGAGTCCAACCTCTTTGCTGGAGGTACGTCCTGGCAGTAGCTAGGACGCCAGCCTCAGCGAACTAGGTGCTGTGCAAGGAGCAAAATGCAGTCGGTGTCCTGAAGAGCTCAACTTGTGAGATGAGAAAGACGAATGGATGCAGACAAATGGATGCTAACAGTTGGTCTTGGTGATCTTACCACTTCTTTTCCAGCCATAACGATTCTATGATAGAAGAAAGGTGGGGCAGCAATGGGACATCGATCTGGGGTAATTGTTTCTTGGTTTTCCTCTTCACCAAACTGCCCTAGGGCTGTCCCATCTTAATTTTAGTGAGTCTTTTGCCCCTTGTCAGCCCGGTGATTAAAGCTCTCTTCCCTACATCCCAACATGCGCTCAGTATTTCCCACAGCGATGATCCTGCTGCCTTCAGAGAGGTGACATGGATGCCTGCCTTGGGGTTCACACCCACTCGTACCTGCAGTGAGCTGGGACCTTAGAGCTTATTTATTTTTATTCCAGTTAATCCACTCCTCCTTCTCAAAGGAAAGCTACAGATATCTACCCTGGGAGTTTTTCCACTCATTTTTCCACTGAACCCTCGTGAGATACCACAGGCTTTGAGTGATGGTTATAGGCTCTGACAAAGGAGAAGCATCATTCTGAGAGACAGCAGGTGTTTTGGAAATAAATGACAAAAGAAAAAAAAAAAAGAGGTTATGGAAGTCAAAAACGTCCATTTTTGTCGCATGTGCAGTTCCGAACGGTCTGTCCTCACCAATGGAGGGAGCACAATTTGAGTAAAATCACTCGAATGAGGTAATAGAATTATACTCCCATGCAAAGTCCCGTTATTCACAAAGCACATTTGTTTGGATGCAAATCACCGAAGACCTTTCGCTGATACGGTGGGGAAAAGAGAGAGTTTTCCTGAGCCTCCCACAATTTAACCGCTGAGCGGATTAATACTAATGTAACAGCCAAATACCCTATTAGAGCCCATTTGTACTCTATTATACTCTGGGGGTTGCCGCTCTTTGGATGTAATCTTGAACAGAGCTCATCAGAAACTGCCTACGAGAAAGTACATTTATATAATACCTTAAATCTCAAAATGTACATCTGGGAACCCCTTTCCCAAAGCCTGGAGCTCTTCCTTGCCCTTATTCCTTTGGGTAAGTCGCTTCTCGTGCGCAGGTTGTTTCCGAACCTGGTGTCGGTGGGAGAAAATACCGCCTGCAGTAGGGTGCAGAGGATACTCCACTCACCTGGAACGACAGGGAACTTCTACATGAGCGAAATAGTTACCAAAATTACTAGCCGTGCCAATCAACAAGGCCAGGGCTCATTCTTGCAGAAAAGAGTCAAGGAACCTTTAATGCGTCTTACCTAGAAGAACGCACATGCACCAAGTCTTGGAGATGCCACCTTAGTGCGTTGGCCCAGTACTAACGCCTGCTGGGATGCTCAAGAGTATTTCCTTCACTGCCTTGGTTTTCAGCGGGAGGATTCTTGTCGATCAGCCCAGATCTGACTTTATACCAAGAGGTTTTCAGTTTAAGAGTCTAGAGAAAAGGAGCAGCCTCCTCAGGAGTGTTCCCAGGAGCTGTGTATTTCCCATAAGGTTGCTTTTTAATTTTTTTTTCTTGTTGTTCGTAGTTCAGCGGGTGAAGAGCCAACTTCGTTTAATAAGGGATGTTGGCTGAGCTTCAGCGGTTAAAAATCTACAGCAGGGCATGGATTAAATACAGAGAGATGTGGAGAGTGGAGGAAAGGCTGAATGTGAAGAGGCTTGTCCTTCTCCTGTCCCTAACCTCAAAAAGAGAAGAGGTAAAGGGATTGAGAGAAAGGACAACGGGAGAGGAAAGCGAAATGCAGATCTACATTATTATTTTTTTTTTCTATTGCGTTAATTCTTTTTTCTGCAGCTGTCTCATAAAAGCAGTGTTTTGTCGTCTTCTGTATTTCATACCTCCCGTGACCGTGGTGGGATACCTGCTTTTATATGATGGACAATGGGAGTGCAGTTGGCGTTGAGCCGAAGCCTGAGCTGTTCTGCACCTCATGTGGATTTGAGTTCAAATAAATAGTTTGACTCACTCGAGGAGTGAATCGGAAGAAGGAACTTGAGCCTCCAGCCTACAAGCACCGTGCTGTGCAAGCAAGGCGTATAAACATGTAAGTTATTCTTTAGTGTGCAGTTCAATGCAAAGCTCGCGCTGGAGGAGAGTCGGTATTTCAGACCTCCCATAGCCCTGTTCCAGGATCTCGATGAAGGCTGCAAGGATATTTTTGGGTTAGACCCTTTAGAAATCCAGGAGGGTGGAAGTTTGTTGTCTGTCCTAGGCAGTTTGGTTGTCTGTCCTGTTCTCGGCTTTGTCTTTCAGTCTGAGCGAATTACAGCGTTAAAAAGTAAAAACAGGAAAAACAACCCCCCTGAGCTATCACAGCACAATGGGGATAACGTGTTGCTAGTGGTGGGGGACCCTGTATTCAGAATTCTTGCTGTTGGAAAACGTTGGTACCTTGCTGGTCACGCTTGGGGACAGGTTCTCCTGGCCTTGACTGACTCAAAAGCGCTTTGGTCCGTCAGTCACCCAAGGAGGTCACACCAGAACGGTGACGGATTAAAGCCTGATGGTGCAAATTCTCCTTTATAGAATCCCAGACTGGTCAAGGTTGGAAGGGACCTCTGGAGATCATCCAGTCCCACCCCCTGCCAGAGCAGGGGCACCTACAGCAGTTGCACAGGACGGTGTCCAGGCGGGTTTGGAATGTCTCCAGAGTGGGAGACTCCCCCACCTCTCTGTGCCAGTGCTCCGCCACCCTCACAGGAAAGAAGTCCCTCCTCGTGTTTAGCCACTGTCTGTCCAAGCTGGGTCGAAACCAGTGAGTGTGGTATCTTTTAGAATGATGACTGCAGGCGGCTCCACCGTGTCGGACAGCCCAAGTACCTGGTGAGCATTGCAGCTGGCCTGGGGGTTCTGCTGAGTCCCACCACCAGCCTAGTGGCAAGCAAGGATGGGTTGTGACCACCCTCACGTCCCCTAAACCCTTCGCCGAGGCCTTTGGCTGATGGATGTGCCTATCCGCATGAGTATTACTCATCTGAAGAGGGGTTGCGAGACAATAACCTTGGTTGTCATTGCCAGCTGGTGTTGTCGTGCCTCCAAAGCCTTGCAAATCACTCACGGCTTGACGTGGTCGTCTGTGTATGTGAGGAGAAATCTACTGAGAAATTGTTTTTATTATATGTTAGTGCTAGCAAATAAATAATGTTCCCTCTGTCTTGTGCATGGGGAGATGGTTTTCTTCCGTGCCTTCAAATGGGATGATTAATACCAACCATTAATCCCCATGAATGACAGCAGTATATTAGGAGCGAAGCACATGTTAAAATAATTTGAGAGGCTGTTGTCGGGTCATAGGCTAAGCCATTCTCTTCATATATAATATTTTCATAAGGTGTAAATATTTCTAGACTGGAGATATTGGCTGGAGATCAAGTTTGGGGAATGTACAGAGGAGGATCACGTACAAGGGCATCGCAGGGTCTCAGCATCACAGTCTGGATCAAAACTGAACTGAACTTCCAGTGTAAATTAATTGGAAAGTTGAATTTGGGAAAGCCGGGACTATTCATAAGCTAAAGTTGAATTTGGCAACTGGATCCGTTCGAAATCCCCAGGGGGAGGTAATTTGTTTTTAATGTCCAGGCTTTTCATTTGAAATGTCGAAATGAAATGTGTCATTTTGGAAATGCCAAAACATTTCTTTTTTGACATCTTCTCAATGGGGCTTTTCAACTTTTTGTTTGGAAGTGACAGTTTGCAGTTAGAAGGAGGAAAGGTTAAACAAGACTTGGACGTGAATGAAGACATTTTGTTTCGATTCAAACAAAACGTGGAGGGGTGGCAAACTCTTTTTTTTTTTTTTTTTCATATTGCTGAACCCCTTTCCCTTCCCCTCAAATCTGTTTCTTGTTGACCTAAGCCATTTCCCTCCTACTTTTAGCACAAATAGGAAATGTCACTGGATTAAAAAAAAAAAATAAAAAAAATCATTATTTGTCCCCTTCCAGCTCCCAGAAGGCCCTGGTTTGGAAATGGTGAAAACCACTGATTGAAAACCCATGCAGGAATATGTAGAACAGCCCCTTAACGTCTGAGGATCCTAAATACGGGATTTCATGGCGGGGCTGTAAGGGTGCCCATGGTGCCCAACGCAGCATCCCAGCCCACGCTGGCCGTCCTGGGCTTCGTGCTAACGCAGGCAAGGCCCTGAATAACCCGGTGGCAAAAGCTATTGCAGGATCGCTGCGGGGCTGGAGGAGCACATGAGGCACGCTGGGGAGGTGGCACCACAGCTCGTGGAGCTTTGTCCTCGCTGAGCCCACCAAGCCCAGAGAGGTTGTGGATGCCCCATCCCTGGAAACATTCCAGGTCAGGTTGGACGGGGCTCTGAGCAATCTCATCTAGTTGAAGATGTCCCTGCTCACAGTGGGGGGGTTGGACCAGATGGCCTTTAAAGGTCCCTTCCAACCCAAACCGTTCTATGATTCTGTGATTCTAAGCTGCTGTGCTGCCCATCCTCTCTTACCACCATCTTCCTACCTGCCGGAAAGCAAACTCCATGATTTTTTTTTTTTTTTAGGTTGATGCTCCTTTTTATGGAGAGTAGGCTCAGCGGGTGGCTTGGTGATGCAAAACATGTTTTCCTTCGGCAGGGCTTGCTACCTGCTGGTAACCTGCTTGTTACCACGTCTGGTGGTGGAGCGAGGTCCTGCTCGCATTGGGGACTGCAGCAAGCCATCGGTCTTGACGTACCCTCTTTGCAGGCAATAACACGTGCTCTTTCCTTAGCGTTTTGGGCAGGAGGTGGATCGTGCTGCCTGCTGGAGCCCAAGAGGGAACGTCATCAAAATGAAGGATGCAAGATGATGAGGGGACTGGAACATCTTTCTTATGAGGAAAGGCTGAGGGACTTGGGGCTTTTGAGTCTGGAGAAGAGAAGACTGAGGGGGGGATCTTATCAATGCTTACAAATACTGAAAGGGAGGGTGTCGGGGGGATGGGACCAGCCTTTTCTCAGTGGTGCCCAGTGACAGGACAAGAGGGAACGGGCACAAACTGGAACATAGGAAGTTCCATCTGAACATGAGGAGGAACTTCTTTCGTTTGAGGGTGGCAGAGCACTGGCAGAGGCTGCCCAGAGAGGTGGGGGTGTCTCCCACTCTGGAGCCATTCCAAACCCGCCCGGACGCCGTCCTGTGCCACTGCTGGAGGTGCCCCTGCTCTGGCGGGGGGTGGGACTGGATGGTCTCCAGAGGTCCCTTCCAACCCTGTCCAGTCTGGGATTCTGTAATTGGTCTCTGAAGATCAGCTCCCTGGCTCATTCCCATCTTCGGCTCCTCTCTACTGTAGTCGTTCCCCTCTGTTGGAGGAGTCAGTAAGAAAATAACAAGTTTTGCATCCGCGTGAGCTCTTACTAATTTTATTCTGGGTTTTGGAGGAAACCGTACTGCCTTCCCCCCCAGTTGATATTCAGTAGGAAGGAAACAGATGAGATAAAAAAATAAAATAAATATAACAGGGTTGTCCAGAAATGACGCTGCGGAATTTCCAAACCGGAGCATGAAATCCTTTGCACTCTATTTTTTTCCTCCTTTTTAAACCATTCTTTTGCAGTCAGGAGTGGGGGGAATCGATTCCCCGTTGTGTTATCGGGTGCTCTGGCGAGGCTGAGAGCAGGCTGTACGTGCTGAAATACTGGAGGGCTTTTTGCAAGGGCGGCATTCCCAAACCGAGGAGTTGGAGGGCAAGGGTGGACACGTTGACTTCCTTTACCCTAATCAACAGGCGAAGCTTCCAAAATGCATCCCCAAAACAAGTTTGGAGGAGGATGGGATGGGAGGAGGGGTGAGCGACCCCGCTGGAGTCGCTGGAGAATCCCAATGCCCACTGGCGACTCGGAGCTGTCAACGCCGCGACGTGCAGGATGGAAGTCGCGAACCTCCGGAGGGACATTTTGCACAGCGTGGGTCGAGTAGCTGTCATCCAAAGCTGAGGTTTGGGAATAACCATGTGCAGGGTGATGGCAGCATCCCCATGGCTTTTGTTTCTTTAATTGCTAACAGCGAGGCGTTGCTGTTTGCTGGAGGAGAGGAGGGGGGATGCTTGAGTTTGTTTTCTCTTCTCCCGCTGCTTTTACCCGATTGGCTTCCATCTCTGCTGCTGAGCTCTGGAGGATTTCTGGGGCTTTCAAAATAGACTTAACTAGCACCAAAACAAGATTTTTATTTTTTGTTTTTTTTGTTTTTTTTTTAAAGCTCATTTAACGACGACACGGCAATAGGGAAATGTCACCAAACATTTGCTTGGTTCTGCCTACGTGTTGGTGTAGCAGGGCTTTCAGATGGTAGCCCATATGTGGGGAAAGACGTTTTCTGTTACTCATACTGGAAACAACCGTGTCTGGAAAGGGCGACTTGTAGCTCTCTTTGCTGCAGGGCGCAAGACACAATTCGTTGTAGGCGGTGAAGAGACTTTTGGCGCCATGGGGTCTAGAAGTGATCTGGGAAGCTGATGGTGTAAAACTATACGTTCTCTACATGGTGGTTCTTCTTTTGCTTTAGCTGATATGGCCCTAATCCTGCAAACACGCTGATTTGTCACCCTGAGGCTGTTTTGTGCAATTACCTGCTGGACCAGTTTGCAAGCGGTTGCTGGTGGAGATGTCTCCACTTTGCACGGTGGGGAAAGATAAAATCATACAGTAGTTTGCGTTGGAAGGGACCTTTAAAGGCCATCTAGTCCAACCCCCCTGCCATGAGCAGGACCGTCTTCCCACCAGCCCAGGTTGTTCCAAGCCCCGTCCAACCTGGCCTTGAACACCTCCAGGGATGGGGCAGCCACAGCTTCTCGGGACAACCTGCGCTGGGGGCTCACCACCCTCAGCATAAACAATTCCTTCCTTCCTTCTATCTAGTTGAAATCTCCCCTCTTCCATTTTAAAACCATTCCCCCTCGTCCCATGGCTCTGCTCCCTGATCCAGAGTCCCTCCCCAGCTCTCCTGGAGCCCATTTAGGGACTGGAAGGGGCTCTAAGGTCTCCCCGGAGCCTTCTCTTCTCCAGGCTGAACCCCCCCAACTCTCCCAGCCTGTCCTCCCAGCAGAGGGGCTCCAGCCCTCCCAGCATCTCCAGGGCCTCCTCCGGCCCCGCTCCAACAGCTCCGTGTCCTTCTGCTTTTGGGACCACCCGAGCTGGAGGCAGCACTGCGGGGAGGTCTCCCCAGAGCTCAGCAGAAGGTCACAATCCCCCCCCTCGCCCTGCTGGCTATATTTTCCCCTGATATCATCTGGGGAGGAGCATCCTCCTCCCACACGCCCATGGGCAGGCGTGAAGCACTTCATGGACTTCGGGATCTCCCATCCATCAGCTTGGGCACCGAGTCGGGGTCTTCAGGGTGGTCAGAGCTTTCCTGTGCCTTCGTCATCCTTGTCCAAACATAGCGGTATGCCTGCTGGAGGAGCGCTAGCTTGTCTGGCTGAAAATAACCCCACCCTCGAGTCTGTTTAGGGTACACGTGATTTATTTATTTTTTTTCTTTATATAGTGCAAACGGGGAGTGCCTGCGTGGCGGTACAAAGCAGAGAGGGAAATGCTGCTAAATGCTGGTTATTTCTTCACGTGGGCATGGCAGGGCCTCAGAGGTCTGGGCAGAAGGGTGTTTTCTGATACTGGAAATTTGCCAACTGGGCTGCATCAGCAGAAGTGTGGCCAGCAGGTCAAGGGAGGGGATTCTGTCCCTCTACTCCACTCTCGTGAGGCCCCACCTGGAGTACTGCCTCCAGCTCTGGAGTCCCCAACATAAGAAGGACGTGGACCTGCTGGAGCAGGGCCACGAGGATGATCCGAGAGCTGGAGCACCTCTCCTATGAGAGGAGGCTGAAAGAGTTGGGGTTGTTCAGCCTGGAGAAGAGAAGGCTCCGGGGAGATCTTATTGCGGCCTTCCAGTCCCTAAAGGGGCTACAGGAGAGCTCAGGAAGGACTTTTTACGAGGCATGGAGTGATAGGACGAAGGGGAATGGCTTTAAACTGGAAGAGGGCAGGTTCGGATTAAACATTAGGAAGAAATTTTTCACTTTGAGGGTGGTGAGGCACTGGAATATGTTGCCCAGAGAGGTTGTTGAGGCCCCATCCCTGGAGGTGTTCAAGGCCAGGCTGGAGGTGGCCTTGGGCAACCTGGGCTGGTGGGATGTGTCCCTGCCTATGGCAGGGGGGGTGGAACTCGATGATCTTCAAGGTCCTTTCCAACTCTAAACCATTCTATGATTCTATGAGCTGGCTGCGCTCAAAGGAGGTGATTTGAGTTTCTCTGGGCCTTTATATCTGTATATATCTCCCTGTATCAGCCGGGGTAGAGCCAGTGGTGAGGCTTCAGTGCACACACCCCCCCCCGCCTTGTTTGTGGCATGCTTCTGTTATCTTTTGAGATGAAAGTTGCCCCAGAAATGTAAACCACCGACGAGCTGTACTCCTTTTAATGTTAAATAGTAATAATAAATACTATCCTGCCGTTCCCCTCATCCCTCGAGGTCACAAAGCACTCCATAAATTGCACTCCTGCCTTTCGCATTCCAGCTGTTGCGCCTACCGAGATACAGCCGTGCGTGGGAATAGGAGAAATACTATCTTTGGGGCCGCTGCTTGTGTTACCCACAGGTTAATGCGAGCGGTTCGTATTTCCCTTCGCTCCCCCTTATCCCAGTCTCTGATCCGCATTGATTCGGAGGCTGAGTTCAGCCTTGCAGCAGTTTATGCCTTTATTTCTGTGGAGTCCTTAGTTCCAGGCGGCGCGGTGGCCATCTCGCATCCCTCTGGCCGGGGAAAAATTGTTGACCTGGTCTTTGCTCGCCAGCCAGCGGATTGAGGCTTGATGAAATACTGGGTGTTCACCGATCCTACAAATGGGGCAGGGTTGTATTTTTTACCGCCTTGCTTCGCTGCCCTTTCCCGTGGGTCTAAAACCGGCGCCTGGCCCGATGCGGTGCTCAGGTTTCCATTTGGCAGGCTGTGTTCTCCTCCCTCCTCAGCCTTGGTCTTTGCTCATGGAGGAGAGGTCTCAGCCATCACTAAATCACGTTTACCTTGTGTCAGCCGCACCTCCTTCCCATCCAGCATCCACTCAGAAGATGAGTGTTTTGGAAGGAGGGACGAGTGTGCCTGAGCTCTGGTATTTCTCCGTGGGGACCTCCTGGCTCCTCAGCACATCCTCTAGCTCCCTGATTGCCCTTCCTTCCTCATCCTCACTCTTTTGGCCAAGGAGAGAACATAAGCCTGTGGGTCAGATGCTGTCCTGGTCCCCGCATAGCAGCCTAATTTCCTCAAGAGAAATTGATTTTGTGATTTCATTAGACACTCAAGACCCTTTCTTAGCATTGAACCATCCATGTTTAAGAATCGTAGGATGGTTTGGGTGGGAAGGGACCTTTAAGGGCCATCTAGTCCAACCCCCCTGCCATGAGCAGGGACATCTTCAACTAGATGAGATTGCTCAGAGCCCCGTCCAGCCTGGCCTGGAATGTTTCCAGGGATGGGGCATCTCCCACCTCTCTGGGTTGTTTGTTTTGTTTTGTTTTTTTTTTTTTTTATCCTCTGAAAGCGAAGGGCTAAAGATGTAGTCGAGGTTCAGCTGCAGATTGTCCTCTGCACTCTTGTTTTGTGGGGCTCAGCCAGGAGCAGTATCCAAATTACCCAAATTCAGACTAGGCTCAGTGGGCTGCCAACGGCCTGAGGGACCACAACCTCGGTTGCCAAGGGCCAGTCCAGCAACCTGTGTTATTTTGAAGCAGGCGAGTGGAAAAGCCCACCGAGATAAACGCGCAGGTAATCACACGGGTCCAAACTGTGCAACCACCTTATGTCATCAAAGCAATTTGAAAATCAATTTGATGTCTGGCAGGGAGGCAGACGCACCGCGTCCCTTCGACGTTCATTAGCATTCAGGTGGCAGCGCTCTGCCGAAGCTGCTTTTTCTGGGAAAGCCATTAAAAAAAAATAAATTAAAGCAGAGGAGGAAAAAAAAATTAAAATTAAGCATTAACTATAATTTCCTCTCGTTAAAGGTAACAACAGCCCCCGCGCCAGTCTTGAACGGGGCTGGTTGATGGGTTTCCGAGACGGGGAAGCAGAGTGCACATCACAGAAGTGAAGTGATGATCAAATAAGAAAGCAAATGAGGCTCCCCCCTCGTTTTTAACAAAGGCAGGAACGGGGCCGGTGGCAGAGTGGTTTAGCTGAGCAGTTAGAAAATTGGAGGTCAAAGCCTGACATGGCTATTGATGAATCGGAGGGTGATGGAAGAAGAGTAGCAGACATTACGAGTGGGCTGCAGGGACTGAAACATGAAGCAAGATTAAAAGAAGTTAAGTACCTGGAGGTGGTGTTGGCTGCGCGGCAGCGAGGCGAACCGCAATTACAGTCGCCGCGCGCTGCCGACTGGAGAGAGACGAAGGGAGAGAGGATCAGAGTGGGGTAAAATAGGTGTAAGGCAGAGGAAGGGGGTGAAATTCAGGCTGTTTTCTCTAGATGCCGAGTTTGGTCAGATTGTGTGGTGCATCACCTGCTGGTCATCTCTTTTTGGCCACCTCGTCTTGATTTATTCTGGTTTGTACCCCAACATCTCCGATATAGTGGCAGGTCGTTAATGAAGGGCTGGATTCTGCTCTGCCAACGGAGGATGACCCTGTCTGAGGCAACCTCCAGTGCCTTCTACTGGAAAGCATCCTCATGAGCATCGGGTTCAATGCTTGAAGGAATAAATCCTTTGAAGATCTTGCCTGCCCTCGGTAGGTCACGCCGCGTGGGGCTTGCCGGGCAGGGTGTTGGGACGGAGGTGGCTGAGGGCTGGTAGCAGCTCTCAGGAAAGGGTTTCTGCTGGGAATGGTCAGGCGTCAGGCTCACATTTGCAGCTTTTCTCGCAGTGGTATCACTTAACTGGCTCTTGCTTGATGAGATCGCTCGTTTTCATGAAGACTTTATGAGCTCCATAACTTCCTATCATCACGCCACCCTTTGAAACCAGAGAGGAGATGACGCCCTGGGCAGGTGATGTACTGAAAAATGTAAATGCAGAGATTTGCACATATTTTATTAAGCTTGCTTCTTTACAAAGCGAAGCTCCAAATGAATCCCTAACCACTGCAACTGCAAAATAGTCTCTGAAGAGCTCAGCAGCACTTTCCTGAGTCTGCAGGTAGCCCGAGATGGTAAAAGAAAGGGTGAACTCTCCTGCCTCTTACCGAACACTTCGGGGAGCTCAGCTCGGTGGTTTTGCCTTGGTTAGGCTAGACTAACTTTTTCCTGATGGCTATTTCAGCGGCTGGAGCAGCAAAGGGAACGGATTAAGTCTGTTAGCATCATGCTTTTCCATGTTTGACTTGATTGCATGTTCAATTGATGGATTGAATCCATGATGGCATGTACCATTTTTTAGCCTTGGCTTTCAAGGAAACAAGTCGGAGACCTGGCTCTTTCTCTGCCCGCGTATCTCCAACCAGTAATTCTTGAATGATGTGGTGGCTGAGGTTCAAGTTTGATGGAGGGCTTGGAAGAATTTGAAACTCGTAGGTTTTTTGAGAATAAATGTCTTGCTAGAGACCCTACTAATGACTTGAGTGAGGAATCGTAGAATCATGGAATTATAGAATCACAGAATGGTTTGGGTTGGAAGGGACCTTAAAGATCATCCAGTTCCAAGCCCCCTGGTCATGGGCAAGGACACCTCCCACCAGCCCAGGTTGCTCCAAGCCCCGTCCAACCTGGCCTTGAACACCTCCAGGGATGGGGCAGCCACAGCTTCTCTGGGTAACCTGTGCCAGTGCCTCACCACCCTCAGAATAAAGAATTTCTTCCTAATATCTCATCTACATTTCCCCTCTTCCAGTTTGAAGCCATTCCCCCTCATCCTATCACTCCATGCCCTTGTAAAAAGTCCTTCCCCAGCTCTCCTGTAGCCCCTTTAGGGACTGGAAGGCCACAATAAGGTCTCCTGGGAGCCTTCTCTTCTCCAGGAAACAGTGGTATTAGACACCGGTGAATGTGGTGATGGTAGAGCCGTGTGACGTGGTCACCACCCGACTGCTGAGACTTTCTGGGTGGATGCTTTTAACAAATTAGTCCTAGGGGTGCCTGCAGTCTGTCTGTACAGCCAGACACTCCTGGGATAAATCCTGGACCTCATTCCGAGCTGTCTGGCATCTCATGGAGTCATTCAGCTTCTGCAGAGCAGGGACAAGAAGCAGCCAGACAGATGTTTGACTGCGAGGCGCTGAGGGATCGAACCTTTCGCGTGTGTCCGAACTGGGCAGACGTGAGTCTTGAATCTGATAAAAAAAAAAAACAAAAAAACAAAAAAAAAACCCCAACAAATCCACAACTTGTTAGTTCATTAGACATGACTAAGGGCTGCTTGCGTTCATGGAAAAGTTGAGCGAAGCTTAATTGTTCCTGCATAAAAAGCGCCCGGAGGAGCTCTGGAGGCAACCAGAAGCGATGGATATAAGGTGGCATTTGGGTGCTTATAGGGTTGAAGGGAGCAGATATGCCAGCATCACTTTGCACGTGAAGGAGGAGTATAAAAATAAAACTCACAAGCTTTTATTTTCAGAGCTGCCGGCGCGGCCGCAGCTGCCAAATGAGATCCCGTTCCCTTGGGACAACCTCATTGTGTGTCACTCGGGGTTCGGCCGTCCCCCACCGCTGGCGCAGAGCTCATCTAGAAGTGATAACGGGCTGGAAGGGGGCAGCCCTATGCCTGTGCGCTTTGAAACCCGGTTCAACCCGCTGCTGGTGGAGGTGTGGACCAAGCCAAGAGGTCTCCGGTGATACAGAGCGCGTCAGCGCTGGCGATCTCCTCCCTGAAACGATTTCCCGCTGCATTCTCCGGCCGCATCCAGCGCCAGAGCGGTCAGGGGCGGCCGCCTTTTCCTGCTTCCCGAAGGTGGGAGGAGAGGGTGGGCAGCCCGCAAGTCTCACGGCAAAGCCTCAGCAAGGGTGTCACCTCCCTTCTGCATCCTCCCCCTCCTAACCACTCCATCCCGTTGCGTGGTAACACGGGATTTTTGCCTCTCCGCTTTCCTCTCCTTTAACCCCTGGTCGCCACGAGCAGCCTCACCTCCTTGCTGGTGGAGCAGATCAGCAAGCTGCTCTTTTGTCTTTTTTAATCTACCCAAGGAAGGTGGGAAAGAGGCAAAGAAAGGAGAAAAGGGGTGGGAAAGGCATCGCCATGGTTGGGGGGGACCGCTCAGGTCTCTACCGCTGCCCGGAGGGGAGAGGGGGACACCAGGGCGAGCGGTGGGAAACCCCGTCCAGCGTCGCTGCAGCATCTTCCGGGGCACCGGCCAGGAGTTAAGTAGAGTTTAGTAAGTGTTATATCGACACAGAAAAACGTACTCGATGCAGAAGGAAAGCAGAATAAAAATTTTCTGCGTCGTCTCTTTCTTTCTCCCTCTTTTACGCCTCAGTAGCGCGCGTCGGTGTCGTCTGGGTGGGTCCGATCTCGGTGCTCGGGTCATTTTCTGCCCGTTCTTGCCGCTTTCACGGGAGTCGAGTGATTTATGTGCATCTTTGCAGATCTGGGCCTTTAGATAATATGTAAGTGCACACCCCCGCGTGCCGCCACGGCAACGTCTTGTAACCCCTGTGTAGGAAAATATTTCCTTTTCATTGTAGCAGTAAAGCTGGAATTTCTGAGAGAATGGTGGCGTGAAGTGTCTAACTCCCCCCAAGGAAATGAGAGTTGAGCACGTTGTTCTTTCCGAGACCCTTTTTGGAAACCTCCTTGGTACCTGTGTCTGCTGACTGTAGATTGCGAGGGGAGAGGGGGCAGCTGGAGCTTGGGTAGCTTCCTGGTGGCCACTCTTGCCGGTGGCTTTGAAACATTTAGACATCATCCTGGAGCTCCTGTGCTGGGAAAAGTCATCTAGCCGGTGCTGTGCAAAGCAAGACTGGTTTGTGGTGCTCGATGCAGGGGAACGCTGAGGTCCATGCCTGGTTTTCCTGGATAACTGAGTCTCCCCAGGGTGGCTGCGGGGCTCAAAGTCCATTTTGGGTAGCCCGGTGCTGAGATGACAGCGCTGGCTCCCCACCTTGCTGCCTTCAAGGGCTACATCTCCCCTGGAAGAGGTTTGCACCGTGGTGGTGATGGTGAGGTCCTTTCTGGTCTTGGCCTGGGCTCCTGATCTTCAGCAATGAGGTCCTTTGTGCCCAATGTGCTCCGAGAGTGATGGTTTGGTGTCAGGATTAAGATTTAGAGGCAGCAGTGGGGTTGGAACTATATGATCTTTAAGGTCCCTTTCAACCCAAACCATTCTATGATTCTATGTTCCGTGTAGATACCGGGAGGAGATCTGGGAAAGCGTTTCGAAGGCAAAGGGAGAGAGAGAGGAGGAATAAAATAAAAAATAAGAGACTGGTACGTCCCCCTCAACCAGCAAAGCAGCGTTAATGAAATTCTGCAGAGGGCAGAGGGAGGGCAAGCCAGCGCGGTCAGCAAAAAATGAATCCGGGTGGCTGTAACATAAATATCGACGGGGGCTGGAGGAAGCCGGAGACACTGCCCTGCCCTGTGCCATGCCGAGCATTGCGATTTAAGACTGCAGTGTCCTAGTTAGGAGAGCAGCCGTCCGCATGTGTACGCTCGTAGAATCACAGAATGGTTTGGGTTGGAAAGGGGACTTTAAAGGACATCTAGTCCAACCCCCCTGCCGTAAGCAGGGACATCTTTGACTGGATCACGTTGCTCAGAGCCCCGTTCAACCTGACCTGGAATGTTTCCAGGGATGGGGCATCTCCCACCTCTCCGGGCAACTCATTTCAGCAAAACCTGCCCATGGTTTACCCAAGGTCTTGCTCTGTCTGATGTCCCAGGATGCCGTTTATCCCTCTGTGTCCTCTTCTTCCACCCACATGGCCCGCCCTCTATTTTGGAAGCTGTTGCAGATGCAGTGATGCTGCAGCTTTGCTGTGGCTTGGACGTGGAAAAGAATGACTGGGTTGTTTGTTTGTTTTTTTTTTTTTTCTCTGCGGCCATCTGGTGTGTAGGGATCACGGGTGCAAGCTGCAAAATTTAGAGCCAGATGTCCAGAGCTCCAAAGCTCCGGGATGTCTGGATGGAGGGTTTTGGGTTCTGCCTTGAATTTCTGATTGAAGGAAACCTTGAGTCCTGGGGACTCCTCTTCTAGGAAGTCGAGGCTCCCAGTTAGGAATGTGCACAACTTCTGAGGAGCACACAGGCTGCTTGGGGCTCTTGTTGCCTTTAGACCGCTTCTGTTGAAGGATACATGCTCCTTATCCAAGCGGTGAGAGATGCCGTCCCAGCCTGGACCTGTGCTGGGATACCCTTACAAATGCAGAGCTCGGGTACAATCCCAGGGGAACGAAGCGTTGTGCCTCCAGATTTGCTTTGAGGTTTTGGGGAACATCAACGTTGCAGGCTCAGAGTTAGGTCTGGGGAGAAGGTGATCTGCACCAGTATGCCCAAGGCTGTGTGCGGGCAGAAGGCAGGAGAGTGAAGACCCTTGTTGAGATGTACATAGCTGGCCTTAGGTGAGCAAGCGTGGAGGCCAAAAGGGGTGGGAAACCAGTAGGTGGTGGGAAGCTGAGGAAGAGTTGAGGGTGAGCAAGGGTGGAGGTCAAAAGGGGGTGGGAGACCAAAGAAAATGAGGGCGGGGGGGGGGGGGGAAGGAAATGCTCATTTTTCACCGTGGCTACCAGGGGAGTCCTACAGGGATGCACACTAGTACTTGAGCTGTTCAACGGATTCATAATTGATCCAGGAACAGGATCAGGGAGATGACAGTGGTCAGGTCAGGACAGTGACCAGGGAGATGACAGCATTTACCAACTTTAGTGAATTATTTCAGGTACTTAAAACCACAGAGAGGTGGGGAAATAGCATCACTGGATACTTTTTTGAAACGTCAGCTCAAATCTCAGTCACTGTCAGAAAGGCAAATTGAAGGTTAGAAGTTAGGATGAAGGTTGAGAAGAAAAGGAGCGCACGAGACACGTGGTTCATCTTGGCCAATGCGCACCCCAAAGCAGAAGGAGGTAGGAAGAACCTGTAGGAAGAGAAGCTCAAGGGTTGAGGGCTATAAAAAACTTGTCCTTGGAGGTTTCACATTAGCCAAACCACGACTGGTGCGGAGAAGGGAAGCAGGGAACGGTTTATTCGTTGTCTCTTTCCTAACCCAGAAATGAATGGCTGTGAAATGAAATTATTTGGCAGCAGGTTTAAAGCAAACAAAAGGAAATAGTTTTTCACACAGTGCGTAATTAAATTGGGGAGCTTGTTGGCACCGAGCATTTTGGAGGTCAAAGGTATAAAAGGGTTCAAAAAGCAGTTAGACGAATTCAAGGCTCAGCGAGGGCTGCTGGGTCTAGGATTCGGATGCAGCCTCCAACCTGGGAACCTCTCATGGGTGGATGGATGGTCAGCAGCTGGCGGGTTGAGTGGGCAGGAAGCATCTCCATGTGTTCATATGTTTCTGTACATTTCTCCTGCATATCTCACGTCACCCACTGTTAAAAACAAGATATGGAGCTAGACATCCCTTTCTGAAGGTGTTTCTTCCCGTGGTGCAGACCTGGGTTGACGTGTTGTGGTCCTGTGTAGGTAACCCATCTCTTACACGGCGTCCTGCAGTGGGATTCAGTCCTTCAGGTGGTCCCTTGTGGTCCTGTAGCTCTGGCAAACACCTGCTAAGGCTCTGAGGCCCATCACTTCCAGGTATTTCCAGTCTCCTGCTCAGCTTTTTAAACTCCTCGTTGATCTGACCTTGCTGCTCAGCTCCTCTTATTTCTGCTGGAGAGCACAGCACATGAGGAGAAAGAAGGGTTGGCTGATACATCACCGTCTGAGCCTGAATAAAGCTACCGCTGGACCCCATGAGGTGGCTTGCCCATCTCTGGTGTTCAGTGCCACGCTGGTCCGTCTTCAAGCTGGAGGCCAGCAAGGCCTGTTTGACCTTAACAGGGGAAGAGGTTTCTGAGGGCGTTCGCCATTGTTCTAGCGCTTTCGGTTTTGTGTTATTTAAAAAAAATAGCAAAGAGCACTTTGCCAACGTGCATTTGCTATTCCATTCACTGGAAGCAGAATTAGCTCAATGCTGGCCGTATTTGAAGCCCCTGCCAACCTCAGAGGACCTCATTCAATACCCACTTTGTTTCAACAATTAGCAAGACGAAAGAGCATCTGGCATGTAAATTGTACGTTAGGACAAATGCCGAATGTGAGGTCCTGCACTGGCAAGCAACAGTTCAAAACAAACAAACGAAAATATCTCTCTCAGTCAAGAGATCTGCTGTTGGGTTGTCTCCAGATGCCTGTACATTGACACAATCCGTTGTTTTTTTTTTTTTCCTCGTGGTGTCCCTCCAGAGCTGGCCTGCGCTGCAAGAAAAGCTGCTCTGCTGTGTTCGTCATTAGTCGATTACCAACTTCTAATCGTGTCTGGTGTAGCCGTCTAACATGCCATGTCTTGGCTCTCATTGCGGCGTGGTGAGAACCTGTCCATCATTACAGGTTGCCCAGAGAAGAAGGATGCCCCATCCCTGGAGGTGGTCAAGGCCAGGTTGGACGGGGCTTGGAGCAACCTGGGCTGGTGGGAGGTGTCCCTGCCCATGGCAGGCAGGTTGGAACTAGGTGATCTTTAAGGTCCCTTTCAACCCAAACCATTCTATGATTCTGTGACCTTGTGCAAAGGAGCTCTTGCAAACAGCTCTGGAGCGCTTTGGAGGGGAAGGTTTGGGACATGGTTCCAGAGGCTGATGCTCTTAAGCCCATGACGATGCTCCTTCTTCACCACTGGGTAAATGTCAGGTCCTGTTATGGGGTCCCGCGCAGGAGAAGAGCAGTTCAGCTTGAAAATGCTTGAAAATGGCTTTTCACTCCTATCTACTGATGTGATGTAGGAAATGATGCTGACAGGGAGGGAAGCCACAGCAACATGTTGCCTTTCTGCAGGGGACCTCCCTGTCCCCTGGTGAGAGGTGTGGGAAGTACGGCTGTCCCTACCCATGGAGAGCGCGAGAAGAAATATTTTCAATATTTTCTTAAAATGCATGAAAAAAAAAACGCTTTGGGGTCAATCAGTGAAAGGGAATAGATCTTTTTGCTGGAAGTGGAGTCAGGCTTTCATGGGGGAGCATGGGCTTGGTTGATGCTTTCGTGTTTTATTGTCTAAGGCAGGGGTTGACCCAGCGGTGGTTGCCATTTGGGGCATGTGGATCCTCGTAGTAGGGATCGTGGGTTGTCCTCTCCGGTGTTATGACTGCTGAGGGAATGACCCTTTTGATGGAATAAAGAGAAAACGAGTGGATGATTATCCAAACGAGTTCTGTAGGTACTTGCTCGGCACTCAAATGATTGATTTCTTCTCTTGAGGGTTCTCAGGCACTCTTCTGCATTCAGCTTTGCCGGAAAGTTAAAGGGAAAAGATGGAGAAAGATGAAATTTCACATTCGATCCTTTAAGATTTTTCCCCGTAGCTTGTGTAAGGATCTCTGGAAGGTCAGTGGCAGCTTCTGCTGCGGCGTGACGGACTCGTTTCCCTTTCCCCCACGATGTCCCCGTAGATAACCCCGACTCCAGACCGTCACGGTACAGCTGTGCGAGCGGCAAAAGTGCAGATGCTCATTTTTATGGGCTGGCCGAGCCTTCTGCTGTCCCCGCGCTTTGGCACGGGAGGCTGCAATTCAGCGCGCGGCATCTGCCGCGGCGCCCGGCCGCTTGGCGTTGCATGAAAGCGAAAGTGAGTTGCACGGCCAAGTGGGAGGCGGTGGGGCGGTTAGGACTGGGTGCAGCCTCACGAGGGGCGGGAGGCAGGTCTCATCGCCTCTCCGTAGCTCCCGTTTTCCCTTCTTCTCCATGGCTGTTTGTGTTGGACGTCCCAGCAGATCATTCCCTCTGCAGATGGGCTTCGACCTTGGCTGCTGCCCAAGCTGGGTCTGCTGGGGCAGGTAGACACAGGAGGGATTTAGAGCCTTCGAGACCAGCAATCAGCCTTTTAAGCATTTTCTAAATATTATCAGGTGTGGTTTGAGCCTGATAACGACTTTTTTCCCCATCGTAAAAAAAAAAAAAAAATAAAATTGATAATTCAAGCTTGTGGGAAACGGCACTTACTTCAGCTTGAGGTAACTTCGGCGCAGCTTTTTGAAATCTCTAATCCATCCCCCCCCCCAGTCCCGAGCTCAGAAAAGCAAAATAAAACGGCGATGACGACAATCCCGGTGCGGCCCGTGAGAGGTGGAGAGGGGCAAATAGCAAGAGTTCGGGGAGGGGGTGGGGGGGGTTTGATCTTGTAGCTTTGCCGTGATTCACGGAAAAGAAATGTGCTACAACTTTAAGGCTTTGCCTGCAGCTAAATATAAGGGTGTGCTGGCTCCACCCTGCCGCTGGGTTAGGGATACAGGCATTTATTTTCTGGGGTGGCTTTTGGCTTTATTTTTTTCCCCCTTCTGTTTTATTTTTGGGGTGAATCTCCACCGTTTGAGTGAGTGGCCCTGGAGCAGGCGGGAGAGAGACCTCCTACCATTTTCCCCGTGGGAAAATAAAAAGATGGGGATTTAACCAGATCCAAATTTCCGCTTTCACGTAAGTGCTGCGCGCTCTCGGCTGGTGGGGGGAGATGATGACGGTGGGGATGAAGGCTTAAGACAGCGAGTCTTATCTTAACTTGACTTTCACGAGCTCCCAGCCCGGTTGATGATAAGCCAACAGCCGGATAAGCCGGGAGCAACTGATCTTCGCGTCCAGCCGCGGGCTTGGGGATGATCAGCCCTGAGCAGGTGATCCTTCTTTTTTTTCCTAAATTTTTTTTTTTTTTTTTTTTTTTTAAGGTGAAAACTCCGTGTAGTTGGTAAAACTCAGCGAGGTGGTGGCAGGGCGTGTTTGCAAATCAGCGTTCGCTCAGTCTAAACTTAATCCCCGACTTTCTGTTTTTGAAAGAGAAGCCAGTTTCATCTTCGTTTTCTATAATCATCTGTTTATTTTATTAGCTTTTTTCAAAAAAGCTGTATTTCCCCTGATGCCTGGCCACCTGTTTTATATGAGCTGCTGAAGGTCTGAGCTCCTGCTCCGCTTGTGCTGAGCAGATTTCTTTCAACAAGCCAAAAGAAACGACCTTACTATATACTAAAAAGGGCAAAAAAAAAACCCCACATGCTGTGCTATTTTGGTAGTAGCAGATTACGCGTCCTACAAATTACCGTTGGTTATGAACGTGGTCCGTCTGTCTGGATGACAATGTCCTGCTTTCAGACCACCACTAATACGGTTAGAGTTAGGATAATGCCCATTGAACTCCAATGCGTCTCCTCTTTTCCGAGCCCTGATTTATTCCTGCCAGCAAATGTCACATGTAAGTAGAAGTTTTATGGCTGTATAATTCACAGCCTGTTAGGCTTCTTATTAGGAAGGACTGGGACTTTTAAAAAAATGACTCGAGGTTGTTCCTTTAGTATCTGGAAGCTATCAGGTCTCGAGATTTTCGTGCTTGCTGGCTTTCTCTTCTCCTCTTTTCCTTTTTTTCTTTTCCTTTTTACCCCCCTTTAAATTCCCCGTTCCCCCCCCCCCC